>NC_050516.1:22473236-22503563 GCF_002922805.2 Oryzias melastigma
AATTAATTAATAATTATTATTTATTTTGATGCGGCCCAGCCTCACCCAGACTCCGCCTCCAGCGGCCCCCGGCTGAATTGAGTTTGATACCCCTGCTCTAAATAAAATAACATCAAAAATTGTATTTCTTTATTGCATGTCTTTAATTTCATCAAAGCAAGGAAACTAACTGTAATTCATTCATATTGTAGTGATGGTCTCAGACACGCTGGGCTTGCTGTCGGTCTGGCAGCGCAAGGAATTGTGGGTTACCCGTTCTTTTGCCTGTCTGACTGAAATTGGATTTAAGTTTGGGTTTTCCTCAATGTGTTTTGTTGTCTGACTGTTGAACATTTGTTGAACATTTATGATTTTGTCCTGTTATGTTTGAATTCTTCCTGCACCTGGAGTGAGAATGAGGGAGAGACTGATGACGACCCCCTCTCCTTGTGTCATTGAGGAATGTCAAAATAAAAGCTCATATGTTTATTATGAGGCTATTCAGCTTTTGTCAGACAGTTAGACGCTGCAATACCTCACCAAATTGTCATGAGACCAAAGAAGAAGCTTATATGACACGAGGACTCGCATCAGGAGAAATTATAGTTTATTCTTCACATTCTCCATGTTTTACCTACAATGTAAGACTTTTAAGAGGCGTTTCAATTTATGCGGCTCCATACACACCCCTGGTCTACTCGATGAAAAAAAAGCATACAAATAATTAGATTTTTTATATACTGCTCACAAAAATTAAAGGATCACTTTAAAGAAACACATTAGATACATCAGATCTCAATATGAAGTTGGATATCTACCCAAATAACGACAGGGCAGTGTCTTAGGAACAAAAGGATGTCAAGTCTTTTAATGGAAATAAAAGTTTTCAGCCTACAGAGGCTCAATTGTGTAGACACCATCAAATCAGAGTGAAATGAAGATGTGGCAGGCTAGTCCATTGTTTCCAAAACTTAATTTCTGCAACTCAAAATGCTTTTCAGTATCTTGTGAGGCCCCCACCAGCTTGTATGCTTGACAACGTGGCGGCATGCTCCTAATGAGACGACGGATGGTGTCTTGTGGCATTTCCTCCCAGATCTGTGTGAGGGCATCCCTGAGCTGTTGTACAGTCTGAGGAGCAACCTGGCGGCGCCTAATGGACCCAAACATAATGTCCCAGAGATGTTCTATTGGGTTTAAGTCAGGGGATGGTGAAGGCCATTCAATTGTTTCAATTCCTTCATCCTCCAGGTACTGCCTGCATACTCTTGACACGTGAGGCCGGGCATTGTCGTGCATTAGGAGGAAACCAGGACCTACTGCACCAGCGTAGGGTCTGACAATGGGTTCAAGGATTTCATCTGGATACCTTATGGCAGTCAGAGCACCATTTCCTAGGCAGTAGAGGTCTGTGCGTCCCTCCATGGATATGCCTCCCCAGACCATCACTGACCCACCACCAAACCTGTCATGTTGAACCACGTTGCAGGCAGCATAACGTTCTCCTTGTCTTCTCCAGACTCTTTCACGTCTATCACAGGTGCTCAGGGTGAACCTGCTCTCGTCTGTGAAAAGTACAGGGCGCCAGTGGTGGACTTGCCAATTCTGGTGTTCTTGAGCAAATGCCAGTGGAGCTCCACGGTGCTGGGCAGTGAGCACAGGGCCCACTACAGGACGTGGGGCCCTCAGGCCACCTTCATGAAGTCTGTTCCTGATTGTTTGGGTAGAGACATTCACACCAGTGGCCCTCTGGAGGTCATTCTGTAGGGCACGAGCAGGGCTCAGCCTGTTCCGCCTTGCACAAAGGAGCAGGTATGGGTCCTGCTGAGGGGTTGAGGACCTTCTACGGCCCTGTCCAGCTCTCCCAGAATAACCACCAGTCTCCTGAAATCTCCTCCATGTTCTGGAGATTGTGCTGGGAGACACATTAAACCTTCTTGCTGCAGCACGTGTGGATGTGCCATCCTGGAGAAGTTGGACAACCTGTTCAACTTCTGTAGGGTTAAGGAATCTCCTCATACTGCCAGTAGAGATAATTATCAAGCCAAAATCAGCACGAGTGGAAAACCAGCCAAAAAAGATCAAGAGGGAGAAACTTGAAATGACCTCCACATGTAACACCAGTCCTGTTTGGAGGCTTTTCTAATTGTTGCCACTGAAGTGTTCCTGAAGTGTCACTGAAACTTAAGTCTCACAAACAATAAGATCACTTAAGTCAAACAGACCAAAAGACATATTTTGTATAGACACTTTAATACTTAAAGAACTTAACTCACCCTTAATACATCCCTTAACCATCAATCAATCTATCACTGAATCCACATTTCCATGGAAGTCTTGCTGTGATTCCAACCTAGAACACTGGAGAGTCCATGTTGCCTTCAAATTACAGACCTATCAATATCATCCCCACAGAGTCCAAGGTCGCAGAAAAACTCATTTCCCAACAAATAATTTCTCACCTCAACATGTTATCTTTTAATCTTCATCAAATGCAGATTAGTTTCAGAGCTTAGCCATCAACTGAGACGGCTTACTGCTTTTTCATAGAAAACAGAATCTATTACATTTGGGTGGTGTAGTTGGAGCTGTGCTTCTCAGCCTGAAAAAAGCTTTTGACACTATAAATCATAAAATCAAGTAAAGTTTATTTATATACCAGACAGCTGTCACAAAGTGCTTTACAAGAGAAAAGTAAAACGACATACAAATATAAAAAAGAAAACATATAAAAGTACAAAAAAGATCAAATACAGTCAGTCAGTCAGTCAGACAGACAGAGGGCCATTGTTATGGTTCCACCCTCAGTTACACCCCAGACCACCAGAGGGAGGCCTCACCAGAGTTTTAACCCTGCTGTCACCTTACTACAACTCCCATCAGCCACTGCCACGGCTTCCTGTCTGCACAGTTGGCTTCTGTCTTCATCAGTACCATCTACCATTTAAACCCACCTCAGCCACTTCTTCAGTGGGAAGAATTGTTCTTGACGCTCAAGAGACATCGCTTCATGAAACACTTCATCAAACACTTTTATGATGGATGATAAAAACTGATTAAAATCCTTTAAGAAAGCACCAGCAGGGCCGGGGGTGGGGGGGTAAATTAAAATGCTAAAAAATATGTTACATGTTATACAGCAGCAAGTCCTCCACCGTGACGACAGGGGCGGGGCATCCTAACAGCTGAGCACAGATCCTTCAGGTGAATGAATTCACCTTCTCTCTGCCAGGTCTCTGTGAGGAGCTTTAAGTTCAAGTTTTACCAGGTAAAGAGTTTGTTGAAGGGGAAGGATTTATTTGCGATCAAGCGCGCATTCAGCTATCCAATCCCAGTCAGTGTCGCCATAGCAGCAGAATCAGCTGGACGTATCGGGAGTTGTAGCAGGCACTTCTGGTTGTGGCGCGATCTCCAGGGGTATTTGCATGACAGTTGCTGGTCAAGGAGTGCAAACATAGGAGGCCAGAATGGCTCTGAGGACCAGGCAGCACTTCCACCACTGTTCCAATACCATGCTGGCTCCAGGTTATCAGCTGGGACAGATCGGTGAGAAGGCTTCCCCACATGTCCCGTGCCAGAGAGGAATCGGCCTCAGCCCCCTGTAGTGTGTTCTTCTACAGTGGGAGACACCAGTGAGCCAAGTAATATGCTGGATCGCCACCTGAAGACCAACCATGGAGCCTCTTCTCCTCGCTCGTTTCTATGGACCCGGGACTCGTGCCAGCAACAGGTATTCCGGTGAGACGGTGGAACAAAAAAAATGGTGGAGGGAAAGTTTGTTTGCAGCTGCTCTACTCATGGAAGTGGTGTTCCATCGATTCTTTGTTGCAGAGGAGAGACTCACCATTGTATGTCCAAGCAGCAAAAGTATAGTCACAGGGTGTTAGGGTTGATATGGCAATATAAGTAGATAAAAAGAACGCTGAAAGTTGGCAGAGTAGCAGCTGAGCCGCAGCCCCACTCGGGGCCTTATGTCCAATTTTTTTAATTAGTTTGTCGGTGAAAAACTTCTGACCAAACTAACAAAATTCTATTTCTCCTCGAAAATTGTAAAATGGATAGAATCCTATTTATCAAGTAGATCTCAGTCAGTTAGGATAAACCATTATCATTCCCCTCCTATCCCCATCTCTACACGTGTTCCATAGGCTCCATTCTAGGGCCTTTACTTTATTCTCTCTACATTAATGACCTCCCTTCTTTTTATTCCAACAGTCAAATTTAAGTCTAAATGTAAACAAACCATAAACCTATTTTGGCTGATGTTTCTGTGGCAGAAAAGAAAATAGAAGTTGTTGAAAATTTTGAATATCTTGGCATTTTAAGTAATTCAGTTGTAAGTTTAACTCATCCAATTTTAGATTACTTCTAGTGAGTTACTTCCCTTTCCAGTTTTGCATAGTTATGTAACTTATGAGTGTAAATTTAGAAAGAAAGATACAGAACCTTTGCAGTAAATAGCTTTATACTGGAAAAATGTTAACTTTTAACAATCAAAACCTGTTGTTCATATTCATTTGCACTGTTTTTTTCACTAAGAACTCTAAAAATCACATTTTGATTTAGTTTTTTTACATTTTTAGTTATTATAGCACCGTTATAAATTCTAAAATGATGATAGATATTGAAAATAAAATGTCCTCTGGAAAAAGGGGCAAAAGCACACATTTACAGGACATTCTCTGACCTTTTCATAGTCAAAATAAGCTGAAAAAGGTGAATATTTTGAGGTTTGGGGTTAATGATTTAAGGCAGAGACAGAGTGACAGTCCCCATTCAAAATACACAGTCTATCGTTCTGGATTTAAAAATAAAACTCTATGTTGAGCAACACTCCAATTTTCTTTAATAAAAGTTTTGCAAACTATAATCAGAAGTGTTTTTAGTGAGTATGGATTGGTAACGGACATTCTTGGGCCTCTGGGAAAAGGAGGGGTGGGGTGGGTGAGATGGTCTCTAAACCCTGTGAATAAGGGGAGAATACCGTGTCTCAGAAAATTAGAAATACCTAACACCAATACAAGGATAGGATTTTTCAAATATTGGACAATGAGAGAAAACATGAAAAATGTGTGCATGTAAAATATTTAGGGCTGAGTTGGGGCTCCTTTGGCCTGAACTACCGAAGCGAAGTGGCGTGACATAGTCAGTCAATCTGTGGACTCTCCTAGCATAAGTGACATGTACTTGTGTCTGCCATAAACGACCTCTGTTGAAGGCCACAGGTGCATTACAGTCAAAGTCCCTTTCACCCATTCACATACACATTCACATACTGATGGTGACCCCGCCACCGAACACTGGCTACCAACATAATGCCCACAGAGACAATGTGGGTTTCAGCGCCAAGCCGAATGACTCTTGGGCACATGGGTGGACAAGAGGGGAAGTGAACCTGATCAGAGGCCAACCGCTCTTCCACCGCACCACGGCCGCTCCCAAGCGTTACATAGTCTTACCATAAACCCATAAACAGTAAAGAACTGCAGGACATTCTATGTCAACTGAACTCCTCCTCCTGCTGTCTGGATATTCTACCCACAAGCTTTTTCAAAAAAGTTTCAAAGATCCTGGAACCAGCCCTGCTCCAGATTGTGAACTTGTCATTAACATCTGGTGTTTTCCCAGAACCACTGAAAACAGCTGTAATCAAACCTCTCCTAAAAAAGGACAGTCTAGACAAAACTCAAATGAACAACTACAGACCGATATCAAACCTGCCATTTTTAAGTAAGATCATTGAAAAAGCTGTTTTCCATCAGTTAAATGAATTCCTAATAAATAACAACTGCTATGATGTCTTCCAGTCCGGCTTCAGACAGAACCACAGCACTGAAACGGCTCTGACCAAAGTGACTAATGACATACGTTTGAATACAGACAGTGGAAATATGTCAGTGCTAGTTTTACTGGATCTCAGTGCTGCGTTTGATACAGTCGACCACGCAATACTACTCAGACGACTGGAAAACTGGGTGGGTCTCACTGGGCCAGTACTAAACTGGTTCAAAACGTACTTAGAAAACAGGAAATATTTTGTGTCAATTGGTAACTTCACTTCTGAGCCAATAGAAATTACATGTGGAGTGCCCCAAGGCTCCATCCTGGGACCACTTCTATTTAACATCTACATGCTCCCACTGGCCCAGGTTATAAAGAACAACAACATTAGTTACCATAGCTATGCAGATGACACACAGATATATATTAGACTGACACCAGGAGACCGAGGCCCTGTACAGGCTCTTGGTAAATGCATTGAGGACATTAATGACTGGATGTGTCACAACTTACTTCAATTAAACAAAAACAAAACTGAGGTTATTGTCTTTGGGGCTAAAGAAAAAAGGTTAGACGTCACTACAGAGCTTCAATCTATTCAACTAAAAACTACCAACCAGGCCAGAAACTTGGGTGTAGTGATAGACACAGACCTAAATTTTGATAAACACATTAAGGCAGTCACTAAATCAGCCTATTATCATCTCAAAAATATCTCAAGGATTAAAGATCTGATGTCTAAGCAGGACCTGGAGAAACTAGTGCATGCTTTCATCTTTAGTCGACTTGATTACTGTAACAGTGTTTTTACAGGACTACCAAAAAAATCCATCAGGAAACTGCAGCTTATTCAGAACTCTGCTGCTCGGGTTCTCACAAGGACCAAGAAAGTAGACCACATCAGTCCAGTTCTGAGGTCTTTACACTGGTTACCTGTCTGTCAGAGGATAGACTTTAAAGTTCTGTTACTGGTTTATAAAGCTTTGAATGGTTTAGCACCAAAATACATGACTGACCTCCTGACCCAGTATGTACCAGCCAGACCTCTCCGGTCATCAGGATCCGGTCTTTTATCAGTTCCTAGAGTCAGAACTAAACATGGAGAAGCTGCATTCAGCTTCTATGCACCACAGATCTGGAACAGACTTCCAGAAAACCTTAGATCTGCTGAAACACTCAGTGTATTTAAATCCAGGTTAAAGACTCACCTGTTCTCAGTTGCATTTGATTAATATGTATTCAAAAGTTTACGTCCGCACTGTTTATCTATGCTTGTTTTAAATTAAAATCTTTTTACTTTCTTTTAATTTTATTTTAATGATTTGAATGATGATGAATGACATTTTTACTATTTCTTTTGATTGTTTCTTTTAATGTTTTATGTAAAGCACTTTGAATTGTCTCTGTACATGAAATGTTCTATACAAATAAACTTGCCTTGCCTTACAAGATCCCATGTTGCTCAGCTAGCTCCTCTGGCATGTTACATCTCTTCATGATTTTCTATGGCGTTAAGGGCAGACAAGTTTGGTGACCATTCAACAACAGGGATTCCATGTCCCTACGCTAAGTATTGGGGGATTTGGCACTCTGTGCAGGTGCCAAGTTCTGGTTTAAAAAAAAAGGAAACCGGATCTCCATAAAGTTGGTCAGCAGCAAGAAGCATGAAGTGCTCTAAAACATCCTGTCGTACAGCTGTGTTGACCTTGAATCTCAGAAAAAAACAGTGACACCCCAAACCATCGGTAGCTGTGGAAACTTTTTACTGGACTTCCAGCAACGTGGGTTATCTGCCTCCTTTGTCTCTCTCCAGACTCTGGGATCCGGATTTCCTAAAGCTATTGTTTTGTTTGTTTAGTGAAGTGTTGCGATGCAGGCCAGGTCTCTGGAGAGGAGCGCTCACACGGAGAAGAGCGTAAACGAAGGCCAGCTATGGACCGAGGCGTGCCAAAACAAACCCTGGACACTCATCAACGACTGAGCAACCCTGCATTTGCATTTAGTGGAGACAATGTAACTCTTACACAATTCCAACACCCTGTGGACCACAGACATCATATCCTCTGCTGAACTCCAAAATGGACTCAATGAACTGAATGAGCCCTTTCTTTTCTTTTTTCTTTCTGTGAACATTTTCTGTTTGTTTTTGTCTACATCATACAAAACGTTTGGTACCAGCAACTTTGTAATTACTGCCTTCAGCTCCAGCAGACGTTCTAGGGGGTCTTCTGAAGACGCCTCGGCCCAATCTCTTATTTTTCGTAACACTCAAAACCCAAACTAAAGTGGTACACGTGCTCCCCTCCCCCCTGGAAAATCCTCGCTCCCTTGGATGCAAAAGTTGTCAGAGTTTTTGTAATGAACCAGAAGAGTCACGTGACTGAAAAAAATTCCACAAATACATGAAATATGAATTTGGGATTTTCATCAGTTGTAAGTTAAAATCAGGAAAATGTAAAATAATCAGTTGAAATATCAGTCTGTGCTGACTGAGCGAATAGATTATACATGTTTCACCACTTGAAAATAAGTGATATTAATCAACATTTTGAAGATATTCTAATTTTATGACGGCGTCTGGACATATTTATTAGCTAATTTAATTTTCAGCCAAACAGAAATGTCATTGTGTCTCAATGATAGTGAAATCCCTCATCTTTTGGATGGCCCCTGAAAGCCCGACTTGCCTAGCCCTTCATTTAGCCCTCCAAACGGAGAGTTATGAAAAAATAGTGTCTCATATTTCAGACGCCACTTTCATTCAATGACGTCACCAATAATCACTAGTCCACTTGAATATACATAACAACAGTTTTATAACTTTAAGAAGGTCGTGTTACACCAAAAAGTCATCATGTAAACTTCAGAGCACACCCATGTGAAGGAAAGCGCTTCTCAGAGCGGTTTACCCTCACGACGGAGGACTTTATATCTCTTCATTATGATGGTCGGATTTAAAAAATACATTTTCTGGAGACACTAACACTTAAACTGCCCCTTCAAATAGAGGGAGGGGGAAAGGGAAGCATGCGGATTGGGCCATGATCTCACCTGTCCTGAGGACCCCTCAGGGCCACGGCGAGGTCCAGCGCAGCTCCAGGTAGAGGCGTCCAGGTCAGGATGTTTGGAGCGAGTTTGTTGATGAGTGCATTGAGATCTTCTGCTTGGTTTTTGATGTTTGTGTCCTTGATGTACCTGAGCCAAATCATCAGAAAGCACAGTATGCTGTTTTTAGTGTGCGCTCGTAGAGTTCACAAAGCTGGAACAGTTTCACGGTGTGGTGTCTTTTTCTGAGATTACTCAATGACAGCAGCAACTCCAACCTTTACATGGATCTGAGTAAAACTAAAACCAACTTGCTTCATGCAAGAGAAGAAATTAAAAACAGAGATCAACAATTTACAATAACTGAGAGCATTCTGGAAGAAATAGAGAACAATGGTTTAAAGGTTACCAAACTAAAGATTAGTCCCTCTAAAGATGCTGCGTTTTAAGCTCAGCAGCCTGATGACTTTTGTTGAAGGTCATTAACCCTCTGGAACCGACGGACGCCCTCAGTCGTCCTGCTGTGCACCTGTGAGATCAATGTGATGAAACTATGTCTAAAATTAACTTTAACTTTATATTTATATTCTGTAACTGATATTTTACTGAATTAAGGGCAGAATATGGCCTTTATTTGTTGTTTTTGGACAAAAACTATCTTTTTTTAATAAATAAGGTGGAAGATGAACTTTGATCAGACGGCTGCAAGGCATGGCAGCGCGGTGGAGGCGGAGCGAGACGGAGCTGTACGCTATTAGAAATCCTCCAAGGAGGAAATCGATCATAATATTTTTTTGGGATGGGTTCCGACATGAGTTTACTACAGCAACAACCATCGGAATTGTCAAAAAATCACAGAAACTCTGCCGTTCTCCACAAACGTCCCGCCCACTGCGGTTACGAGAGGCGAGCAGCAGAGCAGACAGACACACCCCCACCGGAGAGCAGATTCCAGCCGAAATCCAACTGGATCAGACTTCTCCCTAAAACGTCTTAATTATTCCTCACAAACACAACAAGGACAATGTGTGCGAAAAAAGAAAAGGCTGAAAAAAAAAAAAAAAAACAGAATTTCAGGATAAATGTCAAATAGACAGCAGTGTTCTTAGGAGAGAAATTTTTATTTTTGGGCTGCCTGGAGGCTGAAGCCACACAGGCAGACAGTCACTGTCTGTATAACAGCATCAGAAAGGTCACTGCATTGACCTTTGAGTCTATGCTGTTCCTCTACTAACAGAAACTGTTCATTTATGTGGCCCAAATAAGGAATCTGTTAATTTCACCTGGATTTTTTTTTTTGCCTTTTCCTTCAAAAATGTGATTGGTTTGTTGACTAAATCAATTCTTGTTGCTTTTATGAAATTACATCTAAAACTTTCATTCTATGTTGTGAAAATTGTTCATTAAACATTTTTGGGGTTTCCACAGTAAAATAAATTCCATTTTTTCCAGACGGAGTTTTCTGTTTTTGCATGATTTCCTGTCCAGTGTGTGAATTCGATATGGAAAAATGACAAAATAAAGGTAGTGTCACATAGGACAGGTTGTACTGATTAAAATGATACCAAGCAGAAGATAGTCTTTCAAACTGAAAATACAGAAAATTCAAAAGTAGACAAAAATTGAGTTTTACGCTGTAGGTTGCAGAGGGTTAAAACAAGGACAAAAGCAAAATATGGATATGTCAAAACAACCAAAACCTTTGATTCATTCTGTCCTCCTCAAGAAATGCGATCTGGACCCACCCTGACCCTCAGCAGCACTCAACTTGTCTGATGGATGAGCCTCCACAAAGTATCCAGCGAAGGGGCAGTAGATCTTTGGCTGGAGAGATTTCACCATCTGGGCTTTGTAATTCAACAGCTTCTTCCTCTCAGTCTTGATGAACTCTGCTTTCCAGGCATCTTGGGAAAGAGCATTTCCACCCGTCAGGGCGAGGCACTCAGCAGCAAGCCACAGTCTCATCATGAGTCAGGCCATCGGCCATTTTCAAAAGAAACAAAGATTTATCAAATGAAATAAAGACAAAATGGCAAAACAAGTCTGACTCAAAAGAAGAGCTTTTTCTTAGCTCAGAGAAGACAGATGTCTGCAGACAGAGAATAGACTACGTATCATTAGCTGCGTTTCCATGACACATTTGCACAAAATTTATCAAAATTCTAGGAATTTTGAAAAAAACAATGTTTCGAAATGACACTGTTTCCATTAAATCATCATTTTGCGATAAAGCACAAACCAACTCACGCGATAAGTCATTAAAAACATGACGATGAATGAGAACAAGTATTTTTTTATTTGATTCACTAAAAAAGGAGCATTGCGGTGACGTCACAGCTCTGTCTGGAGAGCGCGTACCGCGCAGAGTCTATTGACAGTCTCAGGTGAGAAACCTGTTCAGTGGTTTTTAAATGAATAACCTTTCTAACAAGTAAGCTGCTGGACCTTTTTCTGTTTAAAAACATACAAGATCCATTTAAGTTTCTGTCCCTGCACTCGCGCTTTTCCTCAAACGAGATTTCAGCATCTTCAGGCTCCAAGCTGCAGAAGTGTAGCTGCAGATGAAGCAATGAGGAAATCTTGGTTATTGTTTTATGGAGGAGCTGCATGATTCTGTATGACACTCAACTTATAAAGAGCTGTGAAGCTGTTGGATCAAATTATTTTCAAAAGAAATAAATATTCAGTTGGTTTTTAGTACTTTAATCTTATTATTTTTTGGTTTATATCGTTTTTTTAACAAATAGCGGACTATTTTATCCAGTGCATTATCATAGTAATACAACAACGCGCCGTGAAGAAAAAAAAAGAAAAGTGATATAATAATGATTTTCATGATAGGTTAAATAAAGTATCAGTTCAGAGGGAAAGTTCACATTTTACTGCTTGTTTTTTTTCCTAGAAGATGGAAGAAAATGTTGTTTTAGAGCAGCTTGCACAGTTTACGGAGCAGTAGAGCTGACTGGAACTTTTTTTTTGTTCAGATATGCAGGTTTGTATCTTATGGCTGTTTGTCAGCATGTCTGTTTTCTTGGAGTAATGCCAGAGACTAAAATCTTTCTAGAGTTCTGCTTATCTCACTGTTAATTTGTTTTTGTGCGAACAAATGACACTTTTGTGATATCATGGTTAACACTTGATAAATTTGAACATTTCAGACAATAACAATGAAGAAAAATTTTCTCTCTGGACTGTTTTTGTTTAAAAGTTGAATTTGATGCATATCGTCATCAAATTTACTTGGTAAAACTTTGTGGTTAATAGTGTTTAATCACAACACAAAGATGTGATTAATGTGATATTTTTTTAGTCAATTGACATCCCTAAAGATAAATGTGCTAAATGTACTGTTTTGTCCGTTCATTTTGATTTGTTAGTGTTTAGCAGTGGTCGGCAAATACTGGAACTCGTGTGTCAAAGTCAAGGCCCGGGGGCCGGATCCGGCCCTCCGGGTAAATCCATCAGGCCCTCCAGATCATTTTATTGTTATTAATGACCCGATGTTATCTTGCGCTTATTTTGAAATTGTACATTTTTGACAGAATATATTTTTATAGAGAGTAAAATATTGAAAGCTATTTAAGGTTTAAGTTGATTTATTCTGGAATAATATTCCTGCTTTTTATTATTCATTATTATGTTAAAAAGTAAAGTTTTGAACGTTTTAAAAATTGGCATTCTGATAGCTTTTTGGACTATTTTGACATTTACTAAGATAATTTGGGCTATTTTGGAGTTCAGCTAATATTTCAGTTACATGCTAGCTGTTTTGGCTAATTTAGGCTTTTTTTCAGTTTTTAAGGCTATTTTGAAGTTTAGGTAGTTTTTTCAGCTACATGCTAACTGGAGTTTGTTTTGTTTTTTTTTTTTAGTTTTTATAGGCTAATGTGGCATTTAGTTAATATTTTAACTTACTATCAACGTCAGCGTTTTCTGCTAGCATCTTCAGCAGCCAAATTCAGCTTACAGCATTCACACTAGCATTATTGCAGGTAATGCTATATATCTAGTTCATAATTATGTTAAACGTTATGGTTTTAAAGTTCTAAAAGTTTAGTTTTAGAGTGTTCAATAAATGTTTATCCTGTTCGACCTAAGATGTGTTTTGGATTTTGGCCCCTTGTGTGATTCAGTTTGACACTCCTGCTGTAACTAAAAAAACAAACAAAGACAAATTGCGATTAATCGCGATTAATTTCTTTCAAGGTTTACGATTTATTAGTTAATTTTTGTAATCCATTCCCGGCCCCATTAATTTCATATCAAAGCAGTAACTATCCATCCATCCATTCTCCTGACCGCTTTGTTCCTTTCGGGGTCGCGGGGGTGCCGGAGCCTAACCCGGCTACTGAAGGGTGAAGGCGGGGTACACCCTGGACAGGTCGCCAGTCTGTCTCAGGGCCTCAATCACACCCATTCACTCTCACATTCACACCTAGGGGCAATTTAGAGTCACCAATTAACCTATGAAGCATGTTTTTGGACGGTGGGAGGAAGCCGGAGTCCCCGGTGAAAACCCACGCATGAACGGGGAGAACATGCAAACTCCACACAGAAAGGTCCCAGCCGGGATTCGAACCGGGGCCTTCTCGCTGTGAGGCAAGAGCGCTAACCACTGGGCCACCGTGCAGCCCAGCAGTAACTAAAATAAAGTAACTCAGCAGCACTGCTAATTCAATACAAACAAACCGCATATCTGCTGGTCATCATGGATGACCCAGACTCACCAGTGTACTTCCCCCCATAGAAAGTCATAGGGAATCCAGATGCCCCCCCTGCAAAGTCACTCATCATCAAGTCCACATTGAGTGGAAGTTTGCCTCCATTAGGCCGGGTGCAGTCCACTGTGTTAAGGATCAGGTGGCCTGTGATCACAGAGACGTCAGGAGCTTCAGTATGAACAATGATTCTAGTTCAGCGAGTAACCCAGCATTGTACCTTTGTAGTCAAAAATGATGCAGGTGTCCATTTCAGGATGAATCCCATCCATTAGAATCATAAATCTCAGGTGCTCATCAACCTGGGAAAGACCAGAGAAAACTCAAACCCAACCACGTCAGATTTCCAAAGGGTCCCAGCTCGTGAGTGCATTTCCTGTGCCTGCGGGGGTCCATGTGAGTGTGAGATGCTTACGTTCACCCAGACTCCAAAAGGAACCACGTTGATGTTGGTCAGCTGGACTTCGCTCTGCTCCAGATTCCTGTCACACAGCAGCACAGAGAAGCTGACGCAGCAGCTAAAGGCCTGAAAGATTCTGCGGGTCTGCTGAGAGACTGACCAGAACACGGGCCGGGAGGTGTCGCCCACGTAGATGGGAACGTCTGGCCTCTTTTTCGACAGGATCTTCAGGGTAGGGTAGCTGGAAGAAAACAAAGACACGCCCCTCAGATGTATGCCAAGGAAGTGACAAGGTTACCAAAAAATTCACGTAGGTAAATATGAAGGACAAAGTCCCAGAGAGATTATGTGAAAGTCAATTTTGAAGAATCCAGATGACAGAAAAAGCTGAAATCTAATCAGAAAATAAACTCTGATAATGTCAAGATAGAATTCTGTCATCACTCTGGAACTTGAATTTACATTTTAATGCAAGCAAAACAAGAACCAGAAACTTAAACAGTTCAAGGTTGTCTGCGGAGCAGCCAGACGGCACTCACTGGTCACCCCCAAACTGGCAAAGAAGCAGCTCCAGCATAGACCGTTTATATTAACTGGACGTAGTAAGGCTTGAGGTTCCCCATAGGAAAGGCATTACCTCTAGTCCTCGCAAAATCAAGCCAGAGCCTTCACTGATACGTCTACCGCCATATTGCCATCGATTGAAATCCCTCGACAGTGAGGGTTTGCAACTGGTTGCAGTTCAAGTCGGTCTGAGTCACGTTTTTAGAGGAACTGCTGTCGCCAATCATGAGTGAGCTTATTCTGACTTGTTGGAAGTCCACAACCTTCCCACTGAAAGTGGATTGGGGGACCTTTCATTCAAACGTTAGAGGCGGGGCCAGCGGGAGCCACATGCTTTTAATGAGGCATTTGATTGGTCAGTTTATAACTTGAACTTGGGATAAAGAAAAATATCTTTAAAAAAATTTAGAATAGACCCTTTTAATGTGACGTCACACATCGCCGGTCAAGTGCAGCTTCTGGTGTCTATGGTTTAGAACGGCAAAGCTGACAGCTGAACGCTTTTGAAGCAATTTTACATAAATAATGGTAACCTAACTAATTGTAACCAAAATGTGTATAATATTTATTATATGAATGTCCTACCTGGTTGTATTTGTTTTCCCCTCTTAGATCGTTCACAAATCAGAGTACAAATGTCAGTAATCCTGTCTGCAGTCAGAACAGCAGATCAGCTGATCCACTAAATCCTCTGGATGATATTAAACCAGTCGTGGATTATTTCTCTCTGACAACCCGGTTAAAGTTAGACAAAGTTACAAGTACTTCATTGAATGCTGCTTGTTTGATTATGAAGGTAATTATGATTTTATTCTTTTAATCTGTGCTAACGCTAACACTAGCATTAGCTTTGTCTATGAGACGTGGAGCTGCAGAAGATCTTTTCTCACCAGTTAAAAGTTTCCTAAATTTCCGATCTCACATAATCCTGTAAACAGATCAAAACTCAGACAATTCCAGCGTGTCTGACATTAAAGTCAAACTTATTTCTGTTGTAATGTTTTCTACTGCGGTCAGTGAGCTGCTGTTAGCTCAGCCGTGGTTCTAACATCACTCCTCTTTGTTTTTGTTCATAACTGTGTCTGATCTACGGGAAAATGAAGGTAAAAAATTATCAAACTAATGGATAATGTTGACAAAAATACGTAACATTTCCACTTAATGTTATAAAATACGTTCACCCAGAGATTACTTTTTTTTGCTTGGCTTTATATTTTCTTATTTTGAAAGTTGAAACTATGTGGCTCGATAGCTGCTCTGAACATTTTCACTGAACCAAACTATTAGTATTTTTACAATTATGCCGTAAAAGATCCCGTAGAACAACAAGGTAGATATTTTAAAAAAAAACATCAAAATTGAAGGATTATTGAAATTTGTTTTTAGATTTGTGAACAATCTAAGACAGGAAATGAAAATGCATTTATACATTCATAAAATAAATATTGTTCCTGTTTCTGTTGAAATTGGTAAGGTTTCCTTTTATTATTTATGTAAAATTGTGTTAAACAGAGTTCAGCTATCAGCTTTGCTGTTCTAAATGAGAACACCAGAAGTAACGATTCCCATTTTGTCTGACGTCACCATGAAAATGGTCGATTACAAAGTGTGTACTAAGAAGAATGTATCGGAGCAAGAATGGTTATTCTGAAAAACAAAATGGCTTACAAATAACTGTCTATTTCTCGATGGAAGTCTACGGAAATTTGACCTTCTTCCAACCAGCGGGTACTTCCTGTTTGGAACACGAGAGGGGAGGGGTTGCTAAGTCCACTGATATACAGTCAATGAGCTCCAGCCAAAAAAGCAAGAACTCCCATCAGCCACAGTCAGGATGGGAACGGCAGGGTGGACATACACCCCATGGGAAGGTGGGAGGGCGGAGTCTCTTGTCTCGCTCTGAGGGAAGCGAGTTTCACACCAGGATCAGTGTGTCCTGGACTCTGGGTAAAGATGGGCCTCTGTGTTTAGTTTTTTGCATATGGTCATTTGAGTTTTGGTTTTGTATTCCCTCACACTGAGTCCTTGTGCTTCTGTTTATTTAGTTATCCTGTTGGAGCCGATAGGTTTCAGTTCTGCTTTGACAGATCCTTTGCTCCTCAACCTGTCTTAATTTTAGTTAAATACTTTCAGTTTGGCCACACCTGTTCTTCAGTCTCCTGCATGTCCGGGTCCTACAACCACTTTTCCTGATAGTACAACACCAGCATGGGGCTGCTATATGCATCCATCTACTAACTCAACAATGTGAGGACAGAAAATGAATCTGGTCAAATATTTGTCTGGCCTGTGCAGAGATCCACCTCAGCAGCGCAGCACTCCTTCAGACACCAACATTTCATTCAAGTGTCTTGAGTTGTCTGAGTTTTTGTGACAAACCAGAAGAGTCACGTCACTAAAAAAAAATTTGGGATTATGTGAAACAGTGAATAGAGAAATTTGAATCAACAGGCACATTCATTCATTCATTCATTCATTATCCTGACCGCATCTTCCCTTTCGGGGTCGCGGGGTGCTGGAGCCTATCCCGGCTACTGATGGGCGAAGGCGGGGTACACCCTGGACAGGTCGCCAGTCTGTCTCAGGGCCTCAATCACACACATTCACTCACACATTCACACCTAGGGGCAATTTAGAGTCACCAATGAACCTATCAACAGGGACACTGTAATTAAATTAGGGGTGCAACAGATTACAGATTTGAACTTCCTGGCTTGGTAAAACCAATCCATGCTTTTGTGTCCAGTATGTTGGACTATTGTAATGGTCTCCTCACTGGACTCCCTAAAAGAGACATCAAATGCTGAAGGTCGAGTCTTGACAAAAACCAGAAAATATGACCACATCAGTCCAGTTCTCAGCTCTTTGCACTGTTTATGTTGCCAAGAGAATTGAGTTTAAAGCAGCTCTGCTTGTTTATAAGTCCCTCTAAGGCAGGGGTGTCAAAGTCAGTCACACAGGGGGCCAAAATCTAAAATCCACCTTAGGTCGCAGACCGAACAGAATGAACATTTATTGAAGACAATAAAACTACATTTTTAAAACTTTAAATACATAACTTTTTAACATAACTATGAATAAAAATAGGCAAGAATATTGTTCCAGAATAAATCAACTTAAACCTTAAATAACTTTCAATATTTTACTCTCCATAAAAATATATTTTGTCAAAATATAAGCGCAAGATAACATAAGGGAAATACTGTATGTAAAGAATAAATTATTATTTGCAAGAAGATCGCGGGTGTTGTGAAATGAGTGTGCGTGCTTCAACCTGTGCGTTTTAGCTCGACGCGGTGCAGGAGAGGGGGGAGAAGAGTGCGCACGCACGTGCATGAGGGAAGTAGCACGCGCTGCGAAGAGAGAAAGAAAAAAAGGCAGTGCGTTAGCGTGCCAACAGTTGTTGTCAATTGGCAAAGCAAGGAAAAGTAATAATAGAAAGTTCCTCTAAGATCTGAGAGTGAACCCCAGAGGAACCCCAGAGGAAGAGCAGCCTTCAGCCCGATGAAGATCCCCCTACGTCCTCCAACCGACCACGGTCGGGTAACAAAGCAGGAAAAGTTCAACACCGGGGCGAAGGAAAATCCAGCTGAAAATAATACTATACTTTCATCGGGAAAAGTGCTGGTCGGACACTTCCTGTTGTTGTAAAACCTTTCCACCAATCAATGGATTACTTTGTGTGACTACAGAAGCTCCGCCCTCACGGGTCCATTCCATTTTCCAATGGACCTACGACCAACGAAGGTCTAAAAATGGTCCCGGTCAGACCTGCTTACCGGGTCCATTTTGTAAGGGAAACGCTAAAAAGTCCGGTCCGGCTCGATCCAGTCGGGTCTGAACCACTCAGTGGAAACGAGGCAAATGTTTCTTGTTACGGTTTCTCCCTAATGTAATGTGTTTGTTTTGTAAGTGTCTTTGAGTATCTTTAAAAAGTGCTATATAAATAAAATGTATTCTTATTTATCATAGGTCTCCTTCAGGTTCCAAGAGCATAAACACAACATGAACAATGACCTGGTTCACACTTCAGCAGCAGTGATCCTTCAGAAGCTTGGCCAATAAAAGCAACCATGGGAGAAAACAACGTCCACCATGGAAGCAACGGTTGGAGGCTAAAACCAAGGCAGCTGGGAGGGAAGTGAGTCAGTTGACAGAAGCCCAGAGAGGTGCAGAGAAAAAGCAAGAGCCTAACAGATACAGCCAGATGCCAACACCTGAAGCACTGGAAACTGTCACCCTGTAAAATGCAGAGATATTCTTTTGAGGCCACCCTAGACCGGTACAGGTCAAGGGTAAGAAGAAGGGCTGGTAAATCTTTGCAGACCTGTCACACTTTGAAACTCTGCAACAGTCCCAGAGTAGAGCTGTTTCTTGCTTCTTTACTATTACATTCATTCTTTGAAAGTGAGTTTGAAACTTGGTCTGATTCTAATTCTGACCAACAGATCCACAAACCCCACAAAATGTGTTGCCTTGAAAAAACACAAGATATCAAACTAGAAGAGTTGCATTTCCTGCGATAATGCTAGTGTGAATGCTTTCAGCTGAAAGTAGTTGTTGAAGATGCTGAAGCTTTTTGCTGAAAATGGTGACGCAATTAACTTAAATGCTGAAGGAATTTGCTGAGAATCCCAAAGGTATTTGTAAAATGTCAAATCTGCTAAAAGACTGGAAATTTCCTTAAAGAACTATGAAAGAGCGCTGAAGTTGACCTAAATTTTTGAAAAATTAGAGTCAATTTGCTTAAAAATCCCTAATACATGCCAAATTTGCAAAATTATTTTTTGTGTTGCTTAAACATTAGCTAAACTCCAAGTTAGTCTCCCCGCCCTCCCCCCAAAAAAAGTTAGATGCCAAATAAGCCAAAAAAGCTACCTCGGTGCTTAAATATTAGCTAAACTCCAAAATAGCCAAAAAAACCCTTAGTAAACCAGCCTAAAAAACCTCAGTAGGTAACAAATTTGCCAAAAACATTAGCCTGTTGCTAAAATAGAAGCTAAACTCTAAATTAGCCTAAAATACAACAGTAGATAAGAAATAAGCCAGAAATGTTAGCATGATGCTAAAATAAAAGCTAAACTCTATTTTAAAAAAATACTATAAGAGATGAAAACATGAATATATTTAAAAGCTTGTTGCTAATCTACTTAAAATTTGAAGACTTACTCCTTCATTACCTTCTATGGCATATTTTGCTCAACCTTTCAAAAACTATAAAGTTTATAAATACCAGAAATAAAAGCAGTGATGTCCTGAATGAGCTGAACGTTTTGATACCAAGATTGATGAAATCACTGAAAGTGTGATGGAGTTTTTACGTCCTGAAAAACGTACAGAGAGGAGCAGGAGAATCACTATTGTGTAAATGATTACCAAACAATCACACAACAGGGTGTGTTTGTTGGTCCATCTAAAATGGAAGGACTGACCAAGCTAAAGAAACCGTTTCTTTCTCGCTCTAAGGTTTGGAACTGTTTCATTACATCTTCATGAACTTTCCAGGAAGACGCTGATGTTGACATGCTGTCAGTTGCTTCCTTGACCAGGGCTATTGTGGCGTGGCTAGTGAGGACAAAGAGAGGGGTGATCTCAGCTCCTGTCCTTCCCTTAAAACACTGTGTTACTATACATGTAAAGACATGCATGTGAGTTAATGTTTAAAGACATAACCGGATCATGTGAAGATAGTTGTATTTACTTTTGCTGATGACAGCATTTACAAAAAGAAGAGTCTTGTATCTTTATCGCTGGACTTTCTTTTAGCTCTTATCTTCTTTTGTATGTTTCTTATCACTCTTATCTAACTAACCTTGACAGAAGTTTGTTTGGAGATATTTTAACTCACAACGTCATCTTCTGTTAGCTTCATCTATCTGCTTTTGATTGGTAAGACGATAAAAAATGACTCAAGGTTCATGTTCAGGAGGAAGAGTGAAGTGTACCTGAGGTGGTCCGAGTGCATGTGACTGATGTAGATGAGATCGGCTGAGCACAGGCGCTCCCTCCAGTCTGCGGGCGGCTCATGCAGGAGCCACCAGCCGCGGGCGAAAGCCGGACCGGTCAACCAGGGGTCCAGGAGACACTTCCTGTTTCCCACCTGCAGCTCCATGCAGGCGTGGGTCAAGTACGTGATCTAGTGGACACACAGTTAAAGAATCAATATTCAAGAATCAGTTGACAGTTGGGCTGTGTGTCAACAAATGTTACTTCCTTAAAAGGGTTCATGGAAGTACCACCTGTAACATGGTTGGGAAGCACAAACATCGAAGCTTTTCAAAAAATAAAGGATCTGAGGCCTCAACTCGAAAGAATAGAGAAACACAAAATAGAGTTGTTTAGATCTGATAGAGATGTAAGTTTGCAAAATTAACTTTAGCAACATAGTTTGAGAAGGAAAAACCAACGAGTTAGAAAACACAACAGCTGTGTCTGAACTCCATAACCCCTAAAGACAACATCGTGAGGGACTATCCAGTGCCTTGGCTGTGGACATGGACACAAAAATCCTGATCAGAACAAAAATGCTTCATGTCAACAGGCCATCACATTCATTTGGACCAAAAGTTCATGACGATCAAGATTGCTGATTGTTGATCTGATTTTTGAACGTGAAAACGATTCATTTTGATTGGCTTTTGTCATTTGCAGACAGAGTGCACTCCGGAGGAGTCTTTGAAACACACCTTTAGTCTTTTCCCTTCAGGGGTCGCCACAGCGAATCAGTTTCCTCCATCTAAGCCTGTCTTCAGCATCCTCCACTCTAACACCAGCCACCTTCATGTCTTCATTCACTGCATCCATAAACCTCCTCTTTGGTCTTCCTCTAGACCTCTTTCCTGCAGCTCTAGACTCAGCATCCTTCTACCAATATATTCACTGTCTCTCCTCTGAACATGTCCAAACCATCTCAGTCTGGCCTCTCTGACTTTATCTCCAAAACCTCTAACATGTGCTGTCCCTCTGATGTATTCATTCCTGATCCTATCCATCCTGGTCACTCCCAAAGAGAACCTCAGCATCTTCATCTCTGCTACCTCCAGCTCTGCTTCCTGTCTTTTCTTCAGTCCCACTGTTTCTAGTACAAACAACATGGCTGGTCTCACCACAGTCTTGTACACCTTTCCTTTCATTTGTGCTGAAACTCTTCTGTCACACATCACACCTGACACTTTTCTCCACCCATTCCAACCTGCTTGCACTCTCCTCTTCACTTCTTTTCCACACATTGAACCGGTGACCTGGAGCCTGACTAACCACTGCACTACAGTGCTTGAAATTGTAGAAACAGGAACTGCTCTAAAACGTGTTGTGAGCAGATACAATTCAATTGAATTGTTTCTTTAATGACTAAATAAAACAAAAACATAAAGGAAAGGAACAAGAGCAGGATCATTTTGAACAGGAGTGGGAGCCAGATTACCAGGAGCGGGACGGGACAGGAGTGAAAATCCCCTCCCGTGTCATCCTCTACTGACCAAGCATCAAAGCGGTTGTAGAGAACACGGCCATCCCATGCCGAGGCTTTTTTCCTGAGGCAGACCACCTCAGAACAAAGTGATTTAGATGTGGAGCTCGAGGAAGGCTGTGGTGATGTGTCAGGGTCCCAGAGAACTGTTTTGCACAGCTGCTTTCAGTAAGGCAGCGGGAACGATTATTTCTTCCAGAGACGGAAAAACTTTGTATTAAATTGTGTTGGGCGACAGTGGCTCAGGTGGTTGAGCAGGTCGGCCAATGATCAAAGGATTGGCAGTTCGATCTCCGCTCCCTCCATCTAACTGTCCTTGTGTCCTTGAGCAAGACACTTCAGCCTTGTTGCCTCCAGTGTGGCTCCACTGGTGTGTGAATGCGTGAATGTCCCGGTGATGGTCAGAGGGGTCATAGGCACGTACTGGCAGCAGTGGGGTGGTACACCAAAACATTTACAAAATTCAATGTACTAAATGTAAGAAAGCAGCCTGTAGAAAACTCTCAGTACGTAAAGTGTCTACTGATGTACTTTGATGTATTGTGTCTATATTTCATGCTACTAATGTGTACAGATTAATGAAAGTAGTCAGTATTTTGAGTTACACAAAAACGTTGTTTTATGTTCCAGTTAGACAGGAATCAACATGATGTCTGAAGATAATATTGTGGTTTGTAGAAATAGAAGAACAGGTAGAGGTGGAGCTAGAAAGGTGGAGCTAGTTTTTTATATTCAGAACAATAAACTGTACTTTCATGAGGTTTGTCAGTTTGTCTCTCTGTGCCTTTAAATTAATTTAATTCAATTTAAACCAGTTGTGCTGTTACCGCCGAAATCAGTTAAGTGTGAGTTGTTCCATTACCTGCTCTGGAGGGTAAGTATCCTCCGCGATTATCAGGAAATCTTCGAGCTAATTCTGAGACAGCTGATGACATTATCCATGTAGGCTCGCTGTGACTGTGCACGCACCTGTGTGTGTGTGTGCTTCCTCGTCTCCTCTCCCCTCCTGCATTACCCAGCACCTTCTGACGATTTCGAGGTGAAATGCATAACAGAGTTTAGGGTGACCCTGGGGTGGCCGAGTGTCCCCCTGCTGGCGCCACTGCCTGGCGGCCACGCCTCTGTGAGTCTGCCTCAGGGCAGCTGTGGTTACATCAGTAGCTAAGCATCACCAAGTACGAATGAGGAACACTAGCGCGTGTGGCAGATTTTCCAAATTATATGGCCGTCAAATCCTGCGGGACCGGGCCTTTAGTTGACCTCTTTATGGGCCAAATGTGGTTATTTAAAACATCTTTTGAAAAAAATTATAATTTCCAACTTTTTTATATTTTTTGCATCCTCTCCTGCTTTTTAGCTGCTCAGTCCAGCACAGATTCCATAAACTGAAGCTTAAGTCTTTAAAAAGCCATGTGAAAGACCAAGTACAAACTTTGACTTCTCCCTCCTGGAGCTTCTGTGCCTCCCTGGGATCAGTGAGCCAGGGGTCGGGTGGGCTTAGCTCCACCAGCTGAACGCCTCCATCCTCCAGGGACTCCACATCTATGAGAACATGAGAAGCTTCATTAGATCACACGGGATTGTTAAATTGACTAAAATGGCAGGGCGTTGTTTGATCATTGTAGCTTAAGGTCCCTAAATCTAAATCCCTTAACAGAAAGCTGTTAGATTTGGCATGCTATACGGTAAAAATGTTTTGGCCAAAGTGCAGTAGACTTGTCCGTGGTTACACGTCGTTTTCTGGCCCTTGGAATTTTGAGGATTTAAGTAAAACCTCAAGCTAAAGACAAGTTTTAAAGATATTTAAAAGTTATAAAAAGAAAATCTTGTTTATTTTGAATGCTAACTTCATGCAGATTGTTTGGTAAAATCCAGTGGAAAGTTTTTGGTAGGCGTGCAGTGAAGAGTTCTGCACCAGAATTATTATTATTTTTATTTTTTCATTCATCCTGTCCAACAGCCGAATGAACAGAAAAGCATCTTGTGTTAGACAGATTTTACTGTTACTGCCACAATAGGGGGTTATGGGTCTCCTGAAACACAAGGTGTATATGTGTATAAACCCCTTTGGTGATTTAGGCTAAACCAGGAAAGTCAAACTCAAATACACAGTGAGCCAAAATTTTGAATTGAACAAAGCTGCGGGCCAAGGTTGAACAAATGAACCTTTTGATACCAAAACAGTTCTGATTTAACAATGAATATTGAACAAGCAAGGCTTATATAATTTTAAAGTGCAGGTATGCAAAATCGAGTTGCTAATAATACAAATATACTAAAAAGTTAAAGTCCCACTATTTGTCACGCACCTAGGTGTGTGAAATTTGTTCTCCGCATTTGACCCATCCCCTGGGGGAGCGGTGAGCTGCAGACACAGCCGCGCTCAGGAACCATTTGGTGGTTTAACCCCCCAGTCCAACTCCTTAGTGCTGAGTGCCAAGCAGGGAGGCACTGGGTCCCATTTTTAGAGTCTTTGGTATGACTCGGTATTTTCTGCCTTTCTTTTTGCCATTTTTTGGTAGGGTAACACAGTGAGAGGTCACAGTGTGGTCTGGGGGAGAGGCACGGGGATGGGGGTGCGCCGGGGCTCTACAACCAAGATCGCTACGATAGATGCTACTGACACAGAGGAGGGGGCGTGTCTGCCTCTGTCCTAATTGACGCGCCAAAACAACAGCAGAGCATTATGGGATTTGTAGTATAAGCGATAAATGAGGTGTTAAGGCACTCCCACCGTATAATACCGGCGGGCCAGCTCTAATATTAATTTGAAATCGCCTTGCGAGCCAAATATAATTACACTGTGGGTCAAATTTGGCCAGCGGGCCAGAGTTTGACATCTATGCTCTAAAGTGCCTCTAAGGTGAGAGTGAATGGGTCTGCGATTGAGGCCCTGTGACAGACTGGAGACTTGTCCAGGGTGTATCCTGCCTTCACCCATCAGTAGCCAGGTTAGGCTCCAGCACCCCCGTGACCCCAAAAGGGGCAAAGCAACTAAAAAGATGAATGAACAAATAGGACGACAAATGGTTCATTTTACAAGTAAGAAGAGAAAATAATGTTTGACGCAAAACCTTCATGTTCCAAAGACCAAGACCAGCTTATTCACCATTTGATTGACAACAGCTGAAGTGTGTTGTTTAAAGTTTCATTTCAGTATTTTTCTTCTGTTTACAAACTGTAGCATAGAAAGAAAATCCCCAAGATTGTTATTATTGACTAACTGTGAATGAAGTCTGTGCTGCTCCTGAAGAAACAGATGAATAACCTGTTTGTAGAAGTCTTCCTTGTCTTTCTTCAGTTTTAAAAGTCTCTCTGTCTCAGTAGAGATCACTACCATCACTATCTAAACAAATTCTTGAGTTTAGGGGTTTAAAAACAAAATCCTCCATTTATGGCTGAACTTGACTTTCTGCCGCTAATTCTATTAGGTGTCACATACACTCTCCGGGCTCACCAGCGCCCTCTGACTTGTGTTACGCATACTGCGGTGCAGAAGGCAGACTGTCTGCCACACCTAGTGTGTTTTTAAAACGCACTTTTAGCGGATAAAAAGACTAAATGAGTCACAAACTGGCATCAATGTAATCAGACAGAAGATGAGAGATAATCAAAATAAATAACTTTGAAATAAAGCATCTTTTATGATGATAGAAAGACGGAAACAATAAAGCGCACGCGTCAGCTGCAGCTACAGTCAGTTTGTGCGGCGCTGGGGAGGCGGGGCTACAGCTGCAGCACGCACCACTGTTTGCCGTAACAGGAAACACGTAAATGAGAAATGTTGAAAACCAACACAGAAAAAGGTAACCATGGAAACGTTGCTAAAAAAAACTATAACATTTGATTTTTATTTTGAATTTTAAAAAGCATATTCATTTTATGTAATGTATGCATTTTTTCAGCTAAATTGGCACCTGCCTCACCTGACTGCACGTCACTGAGACCCACGATTGGTAACACTTAATATATGTGGACAGACAAAAAAGATAGTGCTAACACTGCTTGCTTTGAAACAATGAAAATAAACTTTTGAAATGAAAAATCTTTCAACCATCAAGGGCTGAATCATTTTTTTTTTATCCCCGAGCTAGCATCCTCCCCCACAGCTTACCTAGTTCGTCCTGCAGGAAGCTGTCGGGGGGGTTCACGTACTTCATGGTGGACAGGTCCAGTTTCCAGTTGTGCTTGGTGCATTTGACCGTCCTGTGAAGCCAGCGGCCTGTTAGCTGCAGCACAAACTCCAGGACACACTTTCGGAGCGGGCTCACCTGCCCCCCATGTCCTCCATGTCCTGGATGAAGAGCCCCCCCTGGTGCTTGCAGAGGTTCCTGCAGGCCTTGAGCCCATCCCTGCCCTTGAATATGATGTAACAGGAACCCTCTGGGCTCTTCCTGAAGTTGACTCCATCTCTGAGCGCGTCCACAGCTTCTCTGCTCAGCGACAACAACACCTTTGCTTCCTGGGCCGACATTTTCACCTGGGGGCAAGAAGGGGATGAAAGATGACTGAGGCTCCTCCCAGCTGATCTCCACCTTCTCCTAGGTTGTGTCCGAAATCCCTCCCCTGACTACTAAAAAACTTTATAGTGCCCTGGTTTTAAAAGGTAATTCAGACACAATGCTCACTACTTTTCTTCCGTTTTTTTCAGCACCAGATATGACGTCAGATTTCACAAAGCCAAAATTGAATCAATACGAACATTTCACGTTTATTTATGACTCCACTGTGGTCTGACGGTGAAAATGTTGATGGTTTATTCAAAAATTACATTTAAACACGTTTTATTTTGCTTGAAATTGTTCGACCGCAATGCATTGTGGTCTATATTCGCTAATCTAGCAAGCATCAATGAACGCTAGTATTTTGCAAAGATTTCTGGGAAATTTCTAGTGCACTCGATTTTGGAATCGGAAGATTCGGACAGCACTAGATAATGGCCAACGCAGGAGTTCGGACACAGTTTTTGTGTTTTTATCAGTTTTGTTGATTCTGATCTCCTGTTCTAAATAAAGGTGTAAATGATGATGACTTAATACAAATAATTTACGTTTTCATCCATCCAGTATATAGACATACACATAGCAACAAACAGTATATTGAAAAGTAAGAATTGTGGTTCGATTCGTGAATCGTTGAGCTTGATTCTTGAATTGGGTCGATACGGTGGCACCGTTAAGCAGCACCAATCAGGCTGAAACTTTTGGGGGAACACAGAAGTTGTAACACAAGTAAATACTGAGTGGTGAGTGAGGAAGTGTCGGCAGTTTAAACGTTTATTTATCGGTCCTTTTTATCAGGAAATTTTTTTATTATCTGAATTATTGCCGTGACATCATAATGTCCACAACCCTAAAACTGACAGATGACAGATGACAGATGACCCGACCCTTATATTGATGTGTGATTCACCCATGGACATCAATGAAGATAAAAAAACCCTGGAAATAAAAAGATTCAGGGCGCTGTTTTGTGGGGTCAAGATGACCCCAATTTTAATGTAAACATGACTAGGAAGTAAAACAGTTAAAGAACGTGAAATTTTATTTGTTGTTGATGAAAAACACGAATTTTATTTTTAAGGAGAACAAAATATAATGTCATTTAGGTTTAAATTAATTAATTCCAGAATAATATTCCAGTCTGTTTTTTTTTCATTTTTATGTTCAAAATAGTTAAGCTCTGAGTTCAATAAATATTTGTCGTGTTCAGTCTGTAACATTAACTGTGTTTTGGATTTTGGCGCCCTGTGTGATAGAGTTTGCCCTTGCAAAACAACAATATATTTACAGTAAATTCCATAAATGGAAGCAATAGTTATCAGTATTTTGAATTGAAATACTCCAAGTATTGCGGTTTTCTTATATTGAAATATACTGATCCATATACTGTGATATATTGGTCTATATACTGAAATATGCTATATAATACTTTAAGATTTATACTGCAATACATTTCTCTATGTACTGAAATATGCCGTATAATATATATATAGAATAAAAATTGGTTAACCATCCATATATTGCAATATATTAAAATATATGGGTAAATGGCTTATATATTGAGATATATTTCTTAATATATTGGATATATATCTACATATATTTTCCAGTATTACAATATATTTTTGTTTCTTAAGGGTGTCCTTTGGCAAGAAGAGAGAGACCCACTGGAGACTGCCTTTCTACCAGACTATTCTGTTTGGAACCAAAGCTTGTAAACTAACTGAATATCTCATTATTTATTGGGCAGGAATGACAAGGCGGAGAAAAGCAGCTTCAGAGAGAAATTCTGGAGCTCCTATGCCTCATGCTCCCCTATGATAGAAAAAAGATAAACCTACAGAGTTCTTATGTCTTTATTCTAATCTCTGTTCTCATTTTGAGCACATTTCTCTTTTTTGTGTCTCCTTATTGGTCCACCTTTGCTTTGCATATAAAATCTGTTTATTCTGGGGGTGGAGTTGAACAAACAAGATGTCTTCAGTTCAACAGGATGTAAAAACTTACATAGTTTATAATCTATGTGCACCTCAGACATCAATTTATACATTAACTAATCTAAATTTAATAAATGTTGATTAAGTAATCCTTACTTTTTTTGTTCTTTCTCCTCTTTGTCCTCAGCAGTCTTCCACTGCTGGGTTTAGTTATTTTAGTTTGGGGTTGGACCTTGGTAGTCTTAGTTTGCAGGCTTTGTTTGTTTGTTTTCTTGCAGTAGTTTTGGTTTATGGGCTTATTCTATGTTTGTCCAAAAAGCCAGCATGGAGAGATAAAAGAGCCACATGTGGATCTGGAGCTGCAGACGTCTGTCCTAGGAGGACCCAAAGTGAGGAGTGCTCTATGTGCGCCTGATTAAAATATTTTTAAATATTTATTTATATCTGTCATTAAAAAACAAACAAATCAATGCATATCATTGTGCATTTTCAATGGTTATACGGAACTTTGAGAAATGTTCTAGTGGGTTTACCTTCGTATCGCGTGGACTACACCACTGGTAAAGACTCTGTAATAAGAGACCCTGATCTGACCACACTGAGTAGGCCTGAGTGTCCTTAAAGGGGAAAGTGAGTGGATGTTAGTCACTGTTTTCCTGTGAAGGGCCAGAAATAGTTCCTTCTTCCACCCACAACAGCCAGAATAAGCTCCAACACCCGGTCGGCACCAAAAAGATGAAAACAAGGGGGTGAGGCTGCGTCACTAGTAACAATGCTTATATTGATATGTCTAAAAGAATAACAGCTTTTTTACTGATCCTAAATAAAGATGTTCGAAGTCCTGACGGTTCCTGGAATTGTCCTGGAGGCTTATCATCCTTTACACTGATACTACTGAGTCCTAGAAAGCTTTTATGGTACTTTGAGATAAATGAGCATGTTGATGAGGGGAAACGAGCAGGTGTTTGAACATCCTTGTATGAGGCATCTGCGCTCTTATCTGATTATCCTTGGTGGTTCTGAGCACAGACAGAGTCAGTGCACAAAGTCCACGCACACATGTACTGTTACACATGCTCTATGGATAGGTGTGTGGGATGAAGAGCTGACTGGGGCAAGCTTCCTGACCCTATAAGTTAATTCCATTTTCCTTATTAGTTTACAGCTGATTCATCTGGAACAGTATAGAGGACTAAAGGTGAATAGAATAAAATACAAACAAGAAAAATAAATACAAACAAGAAATAAATGGATATGTAATTGTAGTTGTTGATGAGGAATTACAATACCACTTTCATTTCATGTAAATATATAATAACTGTTTATTAATTCATTACTTATTTCATGGTGGATGTCTTACATTATTTAATTCTAGAGAAGAAGATGGCAACAGAGGGAAGCAACATCATGAAACAACCAGGACTAAGTGATAAACTAGAATGGGCGGGGTCTGTCTACACACACACTCTATAGTTACACACAACATAGTCTCCACATTTAAACTAAACATAATGTACTCCATTCAACTGTAACAGCAGCTCACACACTCCATCATACAAACCCATTCAGATAAAGACTTTCATTCTGTCACACAAACGGTTAGTGCTAAGGTGAGCTGATACCTGTGCTCAGGTGAGTGTTTATGTTTCACTGAGGTGGATGGTGATGGAATGTACTCAGGGGAGAGCGCCCGGCCATACCCACACCAAGACCCCCTTCCGGGGCAGCAGCTGCAGCCAAGACCCCCAACACCCGCCATGGAGCCGCGGAGAGAAACCGCCCGCTGGGCAATCCCACCAAGCACCCAGACCAGGGCACGCGGGGCCGCCGTAGAGCCCTCCCACACCCAAGAGCAGGAAGGCACAGGAACACGGGGAGTGCAGGCCCCAGCCCAGCCAGAGGAGCAGTTCCCCCACCCCACCAGGAGGGCCAA
>NC_050516.1:22506761-22509818 GCF_002922805.2 Oryzias melastigma
GCTATCGTCTATCAATTTCAGTATCTTCAGTGGCCAAATTCAGCTTACAGCATTCACACTAGCATTATCGCAAGAAATGCTATATATATATATATGTATATATATATAGTACATAATTAGGTTAAAAAGTCACAAGTTAAAACATTTTTCGTTTATGTTGTTCGGCCCGTGACCTAAGGTGTGTTTTGGATTTTGTCCCCTTGTGCGATTGAGTCTGACACCCTGCCCTAAAGACTTTTAGGAAGACAACTAACTTTATTGAACCTACAACAGGTGTGGGGGAAACTTGTATCCTCTGGTGGAATAAAAAAAACTCTTCCTTCAGGCTGCGTTTGTCTGAGTTGTTCTATTCTTCAGCTGGAGGATAAATAGAAATACACATGGAACAGCATCAGAGAAAACACCCTGTCAGGGTGGGAGTCATCTGAGTGAATCTGGCACCAGGTGATTTTCACACAGTTAAAAGGTCTTTGGGGTTTCTCAAACGCAAGTTGTTTGGTCTGTGGTTTAATTCCCAGTTCAGGCGAATTCGCAAACACCTGCAGCATTTGTAGATGCCGATTTATTTTGTGTTTCACTAAAGCAAGGCACAATATAACATGGCGTGATGGAAAAATTCCATCACACAGGAAAATTGATTTTATAGAGCAGGTTTTTTTTATTCATGTTTAAAATGTGTTAATTATGACTCATTTGTATTTATTTATTGATTACGAAAAATCTTTTCATCCCTTTGAAAAAGAGATTTTTGATCTCAACAGGACTCCTCTGGATAAATAAAGGTAAATAAATAAAAAAACGATATGATTTATTTATTTATTTAATTATTTGAGTTATTCATTTTCTATCCGTAACTTATATTTTTTTCCAGACTGGAGACGTGTTCGGGGTGTGTCCTTCCTTCGCCCAGAAGTGGTCAGGTTAGGCTCCAGCAGCCCCTTACATATAAAACCATACAAACTGAAGTACGATCCTTTCTAATGCCACGGTAATATCAATCAGTAAAACATTTATCAATCAAATAAGAGCAATAGTAAGGGTCTACTAGAGTTTTACCTTGCTCACCAAACTATTTCATTGTAATAAAATGGTAGAATTAATGTTATTTAATGATGACAGCATTAAGCACAGCAACTGTATCTCATATAAAAGTTGCTTTTATCCAAAAATTCATGCTGTTTTTCTTTTGCTAAATTACGAAATATTTGTTTTTAAGGGAACAGTCAATATTGTCTGATGAATATTTTTCAATATAAGAAAAAATAGAATGAATGTGCTTTAACTAATAAGTTTCTAAAACTGTGATTGCAAGATTGCTAAATCTAGCATTTAAACGGTTCATTAACCTGAACGAGTGCTTCAAAAGTGAAGAAGAAAATAAGAGCCAATTCTTTCCAGAAACATTTCAGTGTGATGACAGGATGAATGAGGTTAAGATGTTTTATTTACATGACAGTCAGCGCTGCAGCTCAAGTTTTCTCAAAAGAGGAAGTAAATTTATATTTCACTGATAAACTCAACAACATTACCCTTTTTTCAGAGCGTAGTACACATCACTCTGATCCATCAGGTCTCTGAACTAGAATCTGTTGCTGTGAAGTTCAGCAGAACTTCTGCCCACTTTGCCGACAGCATTTTGATGGAGGCTCCATGAATCAACTCCACTGCTTCACTCGTTCTTATCTGAGCCGCTACGAAGCTCCAAAATCCACGTTTTTAGGTGATACTGGGAGCAACGTGGCACAGAGTTTTGCTTTAGTAACCATTCCAAGTAGAAACGAAGTAGTAAATGTCTCAAAACAACCAAAACCGCGAGGCTGAATGAACATATGAAGGATCTTGTTGTTGTTTTAGTCGCAGTGTGGAGCAGCTCAAAGAGGCTCAGTGTGCTCTGCTGTGGTGGGAGGTGGAGGTGGAAAACAAAAGCAAGACGTGAAGGACGCTCATAAACAAATAAATATCACCATGGCAACATTTTAAATCGATGCAAGTATCGCCAAACGAAATATCGCGATATATTGCTGAATCGTTTTTTTCCTACACCCCTACGGTACTAACCAGCTCACTTTAGACATAAATGTAAAAATATGTGACAATCACTTTTGAGGTTTTGAAAATAAGTTTATTAAAACGAAAAAAATAATTAAAAAATACAGTATTTGACAGGAAGGTGAATAAATCCAAAATAAATATTCTTATCTCTGTCATACACGTGAATCAATCGAACAGTGGGTTGAGTGTAGGGTGGCATGCAGGAGTCCTGGGTTCAATCCCCAGGGAGTCCACTGATCCCCATCCAGATTGGATCCCCAGGCAAGACCCTTGATGCTGCTGTGTCCCTGTGTCCTTCAATTACAGGGTTGTGTCAGGAAGGACTAATGCGAAACAGTCGGTGCTGTCCTGCTGTGGTGACCCCGAAAGGGATAAGCCGAAAGGTGAAGAAGATACACATATTTCAATCATCACCATAAACATCAATATTTGAATCAATAACACTTATTTAGCTTTATGGATAGTAAGAAACATACACTTAGGTGAATCGTCTGAACAAATAGCATTCAAGAAAAACTAACTGTAACAGTCCAAGTGCTTGTTTCCAGAAGTAATTAGAACAACATTACATGCATAAAAATAAAAAAATGTCTAGTAGACTATAAGAACTTTCATGAATTACAGTAACCAGTAATTGTTCTGTGTCTCAAAAATATCATCAAGTCAAAAGAAGGTTTTTCAGAGTCTGTAGTTTTGGGAGCAGTTTGTTCTCTCCCAGCTTCAGTATGAAATGTAGGGTGTTTTTCATAGTCTTTGGGTATTTGAGCTGAGACTGTCATAGAAATATTTTTGATTAGCATTCAACTTTGCTTTCATATGTAACCTTTGATTGAACCTCTGCTCAAATGTAACCTCTAAATCACATGGGTCAAAGTCTAGTAAACACGTTGTCAGAAAAACACCTTGTCCTAAATGGGTGTCATGGCGCCGCCGGGTCAGGTGTGCTGCCGGTCTACTGCTCTGTTTGAACGTGAGTGTGAAAGAAAAGACAATAAAACCCGAAAG
>NC_050516.1:22510620-22512223 GCF_002922805.2 Oryzias melastigma
ATTTAAAAGAGGATGATTTGAAGACATAGGCCCCTCCTCTCTGATGACAGTCAGCAAACCAACACTCACATTCACAAGGTCTCATTTTCATCTGAAACCTGTACGACTAAATAACTCCATTACAACACTGAAATATTATACTACTGTCCTGCCAACCCACCCTCCAAAACGTTGGTTTCAAAGTTTCTTTGGTGTGACCAAACATTTACTGCGGTAATCAACGTTAAACATGAGATATCTGAAAGGCCGACCATCACAAAAGAACCAGTAAATCAATCCAAATGATCTGTTTCACGCACATCTGCATCCATGCGTTATTTTAACTACAAGTGAAGCTGTGTAAGAACTTTCCAAAAAAGTATTGTAGAAATGACTCACATCACCACCTAAAAGTAAGGGGAGGCCTCTGAGAGCAAGGGAGCGCAGCGCTGTCACATGTGGTTTCCAGTGGAACAAAAATAGATTAAATTCAGTGTTAACTTATGAGTGAAGTGTTGACAGAAGGGTTTATGGAATTATTTTTTCTGACACACTTTGTTTCTGACTGTCCAGGGAAACTGTCTTTACATCTACAGCAGTTTACCTTTCTACCTTTCTAACTGACCTTCTGTTTTAACCGTACTGTTAGTTGTCATTTCTTAAAATGTTAAATTTATTTTACTTGGACCTAACAACGAATTAAAATAATTAGAGCTGTCAGGCGATTAAATTTTTTAATCGCGATTAATCGCATTGTCCATAGTTAACTCGCGATTAATCGCTAATTAATATGTGACCTTTTTTTTAGGAAAAAAATGTGTGCTTCGTGGAATTTAACAGTTCTACATTAATTATGAAAACAAGAATGGCAAAATTAATAGTTTTCATCAGAAATACTTTATTTTGTAACATTGTATTGAGATAAACTTTCTTAACAATAAAAGGCTGTAACATAAAATGCCTAACAAAAGCCCAAGTGCAAGTGAAGGGCATTTTAAATTCTAAACTTCAATCAACGTTCAGTAAAATAAAATAAAAACATCAAAAATAAAATTTCCATAACACTTTCATGTTCATTTTTTGTCAGATGATTTTTCTTTTTGATGATAATTGTCATCGGAGAAGGTCATTTGCGTTGATCGTGCCGGGAGTCTGGACTATATTCAGATAATTATTAATCATCTGGGTATGCTTTGGATTTTTGGTGCTGGTTGGTGCAGAGGATTTACATTTCTGGTGATGATGGTCTGAATATACGGTGATTTTTGGTATTGATTATGTGGATGTTTCTTTCCTGATGATAATCGCCTGAGTATATTTAGATTTTTGGTACTGATTTATATAAATGACTTGTCTGTGAATGTTTTACATTTAATTACATCACTGATATTAAGGATCCTTAATAACCTGAATCTATGATTGTAGGGTATAAATATTTGATCATAAGTCCTGAACCTGATGTTGATAATTCATGTAGAGAAAATGGTATGGTCGAGTCGGGGTGGGGTTATATAAGTTGCTTCCTTCCACTCCCTTTCAAGCGATCTACTTGTGATTCATTAAGTGATATGTTATGTACTATGACCTGATTGCTTGAAATAAACCATTTCATTCATTCATTCAT
>NC_050516.1:22515014-22517466 GCF_002922805.2 Oryzias melastigma
AGGGGAACCCAAGAGAAACAGAGGCCCCAAGGAGTGATGTAAACAAGGCCCGACCAGGTACACCCACTGATGGAGTTAAGGAGAGGACCAGTTCTCGAGAGCAAGGACCGGACTCCGCACCACCGAGATCTGGACACCCCCCGGCTCCGATGTAGTTTGATCCCCTGCTAGATCTTAAATCTCAGGGATCCCACTCCCGGCGTGGGGAGGAGACTGCGGGGCCAAGGAGACCGGCACCCAAGAGACTAGACCACCAGGCCGAGGTTCCCGGCACCCCCCGCCAGGGATGGGGTAGGGGGCAGAAGGTCAAAGGTCCCACCTTCCTTGTGTGATGCGTGCGTGTTTGCTTGTTAGAGTGTATGTTTGTGGTGTTAGAGGTGTGTGTACTAAAGGGGTGCAGTTAAAATTGGTGAGAAGGCCTTCAACCCCCTCAGCAGCTGAGCGTGCACGTGCCCTCGCACGCTCGCGCCCGTTCACGTGTAACTTGCAGAGAAAACAGGCAGACAGAGCTAAAGAGTTCATAAAAAAGAGCAAGACTACCGGGAAAAAGTCAGAAGGCAAAACGGTCATGCATCGTCTCCCATGACTTCTTGCAGTAGATTGTTCAAAGTTACATGAAACTGAAACATTGCAAAGTGAGGAACAGATCTCGACTTTGCTTGAATTTGCGCTTCCGGAGGGACTGACTTATGTGAAGCTTCTAAATCCGAAGGAGCTGCTAGAATTTCCCAGGAAGACAGCATGCAGCCAGTCCACGACGCGCACACAAGGTGCTGACACACCAGCCGCATGCGGTGCGTTCAAAAACGCACTCTACGCGGGTTTATGAACGCACGCTCAGCAGGTGGAATCCACACTGGAGCCGCGCGCTCACACAGGTATCAGGAGGAGGAGAATCTTCTTCTATTGTATTTTAACTGCTCATTAGCGCTCCTCTATCACCTACAACAGAGAGAACCTCGGAACAAAAAGTCAAATCTTGCTTCAGGCTTTTTTGTTTTTTACGACTCTGCTCCTTTAATGTCTGTCTTGTGTGTCATATTAATACAAGCGGACACAAACCACAATGATTCATTTCTCTTTCTGATCATGTTTAACATTTCCACGCTTTGAAGCGGATTCTACCCACGCACCACTCCCAAATACAGGTCCCTGATTGGTCATTGTGTTGAGCTGTTGCAATCATACGTAAAACTGTTGAACCGGATTAAACATTCACCGCACGCTCAGTGTGTGCCCGATTTGAGCGTGGAGCTCACAACGCAACTTAAAAACATTGCATTGACTTTTTTATTGGAAGTGTCCGCTCGATTGCGAAGCCGGTGTGTAAGCACCCACACATACACACAGGCGCACACACAATCACAGGCGCGCCTGTATGGACAGCTGTCAGCTGCTCTGCATTTTTCTAAATTTAGGGAGAGGCCGTGATGATCATGCTGACTAGTTTAAAAAATTTTTTTTTACAGATTCCCTAAAAATCATTACACTCTTAGCCTGTAACATTGTCTGTATGGGAACATACTCTAAAGAACCACCTCTGTTCACACAGAATTCAGTTGACAGAACATACGGACATTCTTGCTGTATGTATGTTTTGTGGATCAAATGTTGAAAAGACATTACTCTGAATCTCTTTGCTTTAGTTTTGAGAGACTGCAGGTTTGTAAAACATCCTGCTTCAGTGCAGAGTCCCATATATTCACATAGTTGGCACTAGGAAACAGTTGTGGCTTCACTCCTTTGTCTGATATCTGATTGAGGAGTCCAAAAAGATAAATGCACTTTCAGTGCATTGAAAGATTTACATGAACACAATGAGTGTGTAGACGTGGTATTGGCTGTTGTCTTGTTAAACCGCCATGTTTCAAGCAACGACTGTCCTCTTTCATATGTTTTCAGGTCCACTGTATCAGCAATTTTGGATTTTTGGTATGTGTGCTGGTATGTGACCTATCCAACATGGAACAAACAATTCTTCTTGCTTTCAAATTCAGGGAGCAATAGATGACCACACTGATGAATTAATGTCTTTAAACCTTGGAGACGATTACTTTTAAGCACCTCTGAAACAGACTATGTTAATTTGTCCTAAAAATGTATCTACAGTTTACACCCAAGAGATCATTTGTAGAATAATGCACATTTAAAATTACAGAATACACAAACAATAAACTTCAAAAATTATATTTCTCATTTACAGATGACTATTAATGGTGAGGCACACAAAAGTAACAGATTGTAGAGTTGAAAAAACTGAAAAATATTATTTATTTATCAAACATCAAGGATTAATTTGAATATCACATAGAACTAAGGATGTAACAAGTGTGAAGTAGGCAGCGCTTTCACTTTTCTTACTTGTGCACGAGAGGTTTAAATTTTTTGATTTAATGCACAGAATTACTCTTTATGTCAGGAATCAGTCCCCTGTCTCCCCCTCTGGTCATCA
>NC_050516.1:22518302-22522423 GCF_002922805.2 Oryzias melastigma
AACCGGCCTCATGCAACTACCAGCTATTTTCCCCTCCAAACTCTACGTCTGGTCAGCTTTAACCCGGACCCTCCTGTGGTTCTTCCACCGGCCCTCGGCAGGGCTGATCCAGTACTCCGCAGCTGAACTCCTCCGTCTTCGCTATCAGCCCGCGGGTCCGCCTCTGCTGCATTTCCGCACCGACTCTCCGCTCCCGCCCCACCGAAGGTACATCCACCGCGGCACACGCCGCCAATTCAGCGATGACACATCCAAACACATCCGGTTCTCCTCCTCCACCACTCGCCGCCCTCCTAGCTACTCTGGACGCCCTGTGGACCACAGCGTGCTCTCCAGCCTTCCCAGGTCGGGGAACGCAGCCGGCTCTGCTACGCGCCAAGACTCTGCAACCATCAACTTTGGCCTCATCAACATCCGCTCTCTCTCTAACAAGGGTCAGCTGATTAAGGACACGATATCTGACCGTAAGTTTGACATTCTTTGTGTGACAGAAACTTGGCAGCATCCTAATGACTTTTCACACCTCAACGACTCCACCCCTCCCGGCTTTGTTTACATCTGTCAACCTCGATGCTCTGGCCGTGGAGGAGGTCTCGCGGTGATCTACCGCGAGACGTTGAAAGTACTCCCGCTCTCTCTCCCCTCACTCAGCTCCATGGAGTGCACTGCATTCATGCTCTCTGGACCCACTCCTATGGTGATTGCAGTTGTTTACCGCCCCCCCCAAACCAAACAGCGACTTTTTGAATCAAATGGGAACTTTATTTACTCATCTGTCATCCTTACCCCCCAATATAATTGTGGTGGGAGATTTTAATTTACATTATGATAACCAGCTCCTCCCCCTCACTAGAGACTTCTGCTCATGCCTGGACAGTGTCAACCTCATTCAATATGTGCATTCCCCAACCCACACTAAAGGACATATTTTGGACTTGGTCTGTTGCTCCGGGTTAACCCCCACCAATTGTACTGTTGATGATATTCATGTAACCGATCATTTTCTAGTAACTTTCAGTATTTCTGTGTCCATATATGTCACTAAACCTCCACGCCACATCACCTTTCGTAATATCAAAAATATGAATGTAAGCACTCTATCTTCTCAAATTAACCTCATTCCTCTCCCTGACTCATCTGACCCCAATGCATTAGTCTCTTTTCATAACAAAAGCCTCACTGACATTATCAACCTCCTTGCTCCTGTAAAAACCCGCACTGTGTCATTCACAAAATCTGCACCCTGGTACACCGCTGAGCTCCGTGAAATGAAAGCTAAAGGCCGCCGACTAGAGCGGCTTCTTAGAAGAACTAGCTTGACAGTTCACAAGGAAATGTACGCAACCCATATCATGCAGTATAAGGACTTAGTCACCCTAACAAAAACAAACTATTTCTCCAATCTCATCCACACAAACAAGGGAAACTCTAAAACTTTATTTTCTCTTATGAACACAATTTTTCAACCCCGTGATACTCTTCCCTCTCATTTTTACTCCAATGACACCTGTAACTCCTTTCTGGCATTTTTGACCATAAAATACAAACTATACATCATCACCTCCACTCCCCTCCCCCTTCTCCCATTTCCCCAGATTCTTTCTCTGTCTCCCTTTCATTTTCTACTTTCCAGCTGCCTGATCCCAGTGAAATCTCTTCCCTCATCCAAAAGTCAAAGCCTTCTACATGCCAGCTCGATCCTCTCCCAACGTCCTTGGTCAAGTCATGTCTCTCCTCTCTTCTTCCGTTTATCTGTGCCATTGTTCACTCTTCATTAACGACTGGTATTGTTCCTTCATTTCTCAAAACGGCTGCTGTCAAACCAATTTTGAAAAAACCGGGTTCTGATCCTAATATCCTTAGCAACTACCGTCCAATTTCTAACTTGCCATTTATCTCCAAAATCCTTGAAAAAATTGTTGCCTCTCAACTCAACTCCCATCTCATGCAAAATAACCTCTTTGAACCCTTTCAATCCGGTTTCTGCCCCTCTCACAGCACAAAAACGGCTCTCATAAAAATCACAAATGACCTCCTTCTTGCAGCTGATTCTGGACTCATCACCATCCCTTCCTCCTTGACCTGAGTGCAGCCTTTGATACAATATCCCATTCCATCCTCCTCCATAGACTTTCTTCTCTCGGAATTACCTCCACCCCCCTCCGCTGGTTTCAGTCTTACTTCTCAGACCGCACTCAGTTCATCCAGCTTAAATCATTTCGATCTCAGTCATCATCAGTTTCCACCGGTGTTCCCCAAGGTTCCGTCCTCGGCCCCTTCCTCTTCATTACTTACCTCCTCCCCCTTGGCAATATTTTTTGTAAATTCAATATTGATTTTCATTGTTTTGCGGATGACACCCAGCTCTATCTGTCCAGTAAACCTAATTCCTCTCTTCCTCCCCCGTCCCTCTCCTCCTGTCTATCTGAAATAAAAAACTGGTTCACGTCAAACTTTCTTAAACTCAATAGCGACAAAACTGAAATACTTCTTGTAGGCTCTAAATCCACCCTCTCTAAAGTGCCAAGTATCACAATCCCTGTAGATTCAGCTTCTGTGTCCTCCTCCCCTCAGGTATAGAGTCTGGGTGTCATCCTCGACAGCTCACTATCATTTCATAACCACATCAATAACGTTACCCGAGCTGCCTATTTCCACCTGCGCAACATAAATCGTCTCCGCCCTTCTCTTACGGTCCACTCCGCTTCGATTTTGGTTCACAGTTTGGTCACCTCCCGCCTTGATTATTGTAATTCCCTCCTCTATGGTCTCCCTAACAAAACCCTCAATAAATTACAACTGGTCCAGAATTCAGCTGCCCGTATAATCTCTAGGACTTCAACCTATGACCACATCACCCCTGTCCTCCAGCAATTGCACTGGCTCCCAATTACATCCAGAATTCAGTTCAAACTCCTCCTTCTGACCTTTAAAGCCCTCCATAATCTGGCACCTCCTTACCTCTCTGATCTCCTCCAAATGTACTCCCCCTGTCGTTCTCTCCGGTCATCTTCTTCTCTCCAGCTCTCTGTACCTCCTGCGCGCATGGTCACTATGGGGAGCCGAGCCTTCAGTCGGTCGGCTCCCAAACTCTGGAACTCTCTCCCACCCGAACTCCGCAATATAGTCTCCCTACCAATTTTCAAATCCCATCTAAAAACTCACCTGTTTAAATCTGCCTTCTCACTATGATTTTCTGTGTATTCTTGCTGACTTATTTTTTTTTTTTTTTATAATTTTATTGTGCTCTGTTTTTATGTCTATTTATTCTGTTTTATCATGTACATTGTCCTTGGGTGACATGAAAGGCGCTTTAAATAAAATGTATTATTATTATTATTATTATAGTTGACACTATAAAACAGTTGTGGCTTCACTCCTTTGTCTGAAATCTGATTGAGGAGTCCAAAAAGATAAATGCACTTTCAGTGAATTGAAAGATTTACATGTACACAATGAGTGTGTAGACATGGTATTGGCTGTTGTCTTGTTAAACCGCCATGTTTCAAGCAACAACTGTCCTCTTTCATATGTTTTCAGGTCCACTGTATCAGCAATTTTGGATTTTTGGTATCTGTGCTGGTATGTGACCTATCCAACATGGAACAAACAATTCTTCTTGCCTTCAAATTCAGGGAGCAATAGATGACCACACTGATGAATTAATGTCTTTAAACCTTGGAGACGATTACTTTTAAGCACCTCTGAAACAGACTATATTAATTTGTCCTAAAAATGTACCGTATTTTCTGGACTATAAGCCGCACCTGTATATAAGCCGCATCTGCTCAATTTAAGAAAAAGAAAAAAAAAAAAACGAAATACAAGCCGCACCGGACTATAAGCCGCAGATATCCATGTTGAAAAATTTGATATTTACTGCATGTAGAGAGCAATTTTGGATTGTGAATGTACATGTATCTACCTGCTGTCTCCAGCGTCTCAGCATAGATTAATTGATGCTATGCTTGTGTAGAGCAGTGTGGTTTCTTTCCTAGATAGCAAGCTCTATGGCCTTCAACTTAAAATGTGAACCACACAAACTTCTTTGTGGGATTTCCATGATGAAGAAGCGAGGATTTGAAAATAATTACCAGTTAGTAATGTATCATGAGTGTTCT
>NC_050516.1:22523905-22530990 GCF_002922805.2 Oryzias melastigma
ATCCACACAATAGCCGCACCTTTGTATAAGCCGCATGGTTCAAAACCTAGGAAAAAAGTAGCGGCTTATAGTCCAGAAAATACGGTATCTACAGTTTACACCCAAGAGATCATTTGTAGGATAATGCACATTTAAAATTACAGAATACACAAACAATAAACTTCAAAAATTATATTTCTCATTTACAGATGAGTATGGTGAGGCACACAAAAGTAACAGATTGTAGAGTTGAAAAAACTGAAAAATATTATTTATCTATCAAACATCAAGGATCAATTTGAATATCACATAGAACTAAGGATGTAACAAGTGTGAAGTAGGCAGCGCTTTACCTTTCCTTACTTCTGCACGAGAGGTTTAAATTTTTTGATTTAATGCACAGAATTACTCTTTATGTCAGGAATCAGTCCCCTGTCTCCCCCTCTGGTCATCAGCGGAACTTGTCACCTGAGTGCTGACTGCTTCCTGGTTCTTCTACTACGTTTCCCATCTGCCATTGCTCTCATACCCGGATGTTTCCCAGCTGGTTAATTCAGTCCCAACACACCTGAACTCCATCTGCAATCACCCAGTCTCTATTTATAATGAACACTCAGCCAAACTCAGTGTGAAGTCTTATTCAGGTATGATTAACGGTGTTCTCTGTTTCAACATAGAAACGCTCCTGATCCACGCTGGAATCCCGTTGCCTCCTCAGCCCTCGTCTGCCCAGGAGCTTTCCCTTTCCGTTCTCTCAATAAACCTCTGCAAATGGATCCATCAGCCTCCGCCTGTTCCTTACTCTTTACAGCCTTATTTGCGCGTCACTCGTTCTCTAACTTACACACACACTGAGTATGCACGTCTTATAGAGTGCATTTGGACATGTGACCCAATTCGTCACAGCCACAAAATGCAAAAAAATGGGTGTTTTTTTAGTGGAGGCAGACTGAGGGGCGGAGGTGTGGCTTGGATCTATGATTGACAGGGAGGTTATTTCTCTGTAACGTACACTGGGTCTTCAATATGGAGAGTGATACAGAAAGGGATGTAAGTTTTACTGCAAAACTTTCAGTGGAGGTTGAGGATTTTTCTCCTCTCCCTCCTCCCGAGGCTCATGGTCCAAAACCTTATCGCTTCAAGCCGCTGGCTCAAGACGCTGCTTTTGCAATGCCCAACAGCAGGAATGCCGGCACAGCTAAGGGTTTGCAGGATGGAAGGGGACCTGTGTCTGAGAGGTAAAATGACGCTAGCATCAGCCTGGCTCTTCAGTCGGAGGCGCTTTTGAAAACCCATTTGAAACTCGATCCAGTTAGAAAAGGAATCCCGAGTGAAATGGGGATTGCAAATCCCATCACCAGGATGGAGTTCGGTGGATTCAATGCCTAGTGCACTAAACCACTGTTGAGTTACTTCTAAGTCAACTGGAAATTTTGTGCAAACTAGTAGATTTTTAAAAGCTAAGGCAATACAACTTCTAGCCATGCTAAAGCTAACAACATAAAAAATAAATGAACGAATGTCTATACTCTAAACCAGGGGTCTCAAACTTACGGCCCGCGGGCCATCTGTGGCCCGCAGGATGATGATTTGCGGCCCCCGTCTTCATACGAAAGATTATTGTTGGTGCGGCCCGCAAGGTTGATATGAATGACAGTTGCTGTGCGCGGAGCTGAACGAACCAATCACAGTGAGGTACATGGCTCTGCAGGGCGGGACATCAGCGGGCTGTCCAGTACCTCCTCACTCATTCATTCATTCATTCATCCAGTCAGCTTGGCGGAGGAGGAGCCATGAAGCTGCTGGAAGTGCTTTCACACTGAACCTGATTCGCGCGCCTCTTTCGCCGCGTGACAAATTCACAGCCTGGCGCTTGTCAAAAAGCGTGTTTCTGACGCTGCGCAGAGTGTGGGAGGAGCTGGATGTCTCTCCCAAGCCCGGGCTTAGAATGAATGGGAGACACATATGGAGTTTTATTCTATGTCAAAACTCCACGCAGAAATGAGACATCTCCGCACACGCATCAAACATTCATCAGATCCTCGACAGCGCCTTTTCCTCCTCCACGAGCAGAAAAAGTCCTCGCGAGAGGGACTGAATACTTCCGCGTGCGTGAGTGATGCCCGCGCGCGAACAGAATCTTCAAAGGTGCTTCCACACCAGACGCGTCTGTGCGGATTTATGAACGCACGGTCACCAGGTGGTATCCACACCGGAGCAGCGCGGTCACGCACCTAGTAGCAGAGAGGAGATTCTTCTTCTATTGTATTTTTACTGGTCATTAGCGCTCCTCTGCATCTACAACAGGGAGAATCTCGGAGCAAAGAGTGAAAGCGGTTTTAAATCCCCTAAATGTTGCTCCATATTTTCTCTTGTCACAACTCTGTCCTTTTAAATGTCTGTCTGGGTGTCATATTAACAAACCGCAATGATTCATTTCTCTTTTGCGATCATGTTTGAAGCAGACGCCAAAAACTGAGCACCCAAATCAGAGTCCCTGATTGGTCACAGCTCTGCGTGGAAATGTTGAACCGGGTTGAAGACTCAGCGCGCGCTCAGTGCGAGCCCGATTTGTGCGTAAAGGTCATGACCAGACTTAAAAACTTGCGTATCAGACACAAATGCCAGGATTTCTGGTGTGCGTGCATTTGCATTAACTTTTCATTGAAAGTGTGCGCTTGATTGCTCGTCGAGGCAGCTTCAGTGAGCGCGCTGCTCTCAGCTCAGAAATGAAGGAGGTGCTGTTCATCCATCCATCTTCCAGACCACTTCTTCCCTCTCGGGGTCGCGGGGGTGCCGGAGCCTATCCCGGCTACTGATGGGCGAAGGCGGGGTACACCCTGGACAGGTCTCCAGTCGTTCTCAGGGCCTCAATCACACACACATTCACTCTCACATTCACACCTAGGGGCAATTTAGAGTCACCAATGAACCTATGAAGCATGTTTTTGGACGGTGGGAGGAAGCCGGAGTCCCCGGTGAAAACCCACGCATGCACGGGGAGAACATGCAAACTCCACACAGAAAGGTCCCAGCCGGGAGTCGAACCGGGGCCTTCTCGCTGTGAGGCAAGAGCGCTAACCACTGCGCCACCGTGCAGCCCCGGAGGTGCTGTTAATGCAGACATTTGAAACTGACTAAAAACAGATTTCTATAGTCCAGAGTTTCTCATTTACCCCCCTCCCCATGAGGAACTTATTCTTTTTCAGATGCAAATATAATTTGTATCAGTTAATTTGCTCAAGTTAAACGTTTATTTCCTCAAAATATTGTACTTTTATATTCATTAAAGAATAATTAAATAAAACTTCTAAATAATCTGTTTTATTAATTTTTCTCTTTTTTTTCTTAGAATCCTTTCAAAACATTCAGACAAAGTAAAAACAAGTCTTTCCTAGTTTCCCTCCACAGCAGTGATGAATTCTGTCTTTTCTCAGAGATTCAGTTCTTTTCCATTGGTTCACTTTAAACAGCAGCTCTTTCTGCTACCAAATGGATTTTTAGGTTGTTTTTCTTATTTAATTTATCATCATCTACTATGTAGAACTATGCACAATATCCATAGCTAATGTAAACATGTTTTTATTCATATTCCCCCCAGGGGGGCGCTCCCCAACATTTCAGAAACACTGCTCTAGTCAGTCAGTCAATATGTGGTTTCTTCAGTCATCTGTATCTGCTGTATGGTATGGTTATTATTTTATTTATTAATGATTGATTTTTTAAATTCATTTCTTAAAATGAATTAATTTATTGAATTCATTATTTTGTGTTAAAATAAAGATATTTGAGAACATTGGAATGTTTTATCAGCGATTTTCTTGTGGAAATCCTGATGCGGCCCAGCCTCACCCAGACTCCGCCTCCAGCGGCCCCCAGATACATTGAGTTTGAGGCCTTGTCCACACGTAGCCGGGTATCTGCTAAAACGGATATATTTCTATACGTTTCGGCCTATCATCCACACGAAACCGAAGATTTAAGTCACTGAAAACGGTGCATTTGGAAAACTCCGGCCAAAGTGAAGATTTTGGAAAACTCCGGTTTTGCGTCTGAGTGTGGACATGAATAACCGGTGATTTACGTTTTTAGACGTCACTTTTTGCGACAATTAATGGAGCTGCAGAGCATGACGACGTAGAAATTCTAGAATCAAAACCAGTTGACCTATCACAAAATGCAACTGTAATACCTCGTCTCAATCGGTTTTTGATTATATTTTCAGGAATTTAACATGTTTATTTTAAATTGTAAAAAATATGGCAATGACCAACAGACTGGACTTTTAAAGGCCCGTTTTTAGATGTCATGAATCATTCTGTTTTTCCCTCAGACCACCAGAGGGAGCCATCGCCTGAGTTCTAAATCCTTCCTGAGCTTCATCTTCACTCCATTTCCCATAAGCCTCTGCCTGCTGTTCCCAGACCTCACCAGTTGTCCCTCATTCAGCAATCACCACAAACATTTATAAGGAAGCTTCAGGCTGTGCTCAGGTGTGAAGTCTTGTTCTGGTTTACTCCTCCAATTCTGAGCGTCAACCCCTTCAGTCCTGTTCCTGTTTAAGCCTGCCTCGACCCCAGCCTGTCTTTGACCCCATCCTGCCTCGACCCCAGCATGTCTTTGACCACCGTTCTGCCTCAACCTGTGACAAACCCCTCACCATGCCTGACCCTCGCCTGGATCCTGACCACTCTGCTCTTCCTCTGATGCCCTAATGCTGGTGTTTGACCCCTGCCTGCCTGACCCAGGTTTAGTTTTGTGGACTTTTAGCTGTGCATCACGCCTGTTGCCCTGTCTGTGCCGAATAAACCTGCTGCACTTGGATCCAGCTGTCTGCCTGTTCCTGACAATAGAGGTCAACAGACACAAAAGCTGATTTGGTGTTGTCATCCTTTACAAATCCACATAAAGTTTGATTAAATTACAACAGGACATTTGAAAAAAGAAACAAACAATGAAGGATTTGTCATTTTCAGAGCAGCATTAATCACTTGGTTAAAGTTTATTTTAGTCGTATAAAAATAAAAACAATTGCATTGATAGAAGTGATGCAACCACATTACAGTAATCAGTAAATGGCGTATACTTGTATAGCGCTTTCTACCCTCCTTCGAGGACACACACACATTCACACACTGGTGGTGACTCCGCTGCCGAACACTGGCGCCAACCTCCCACCAGAGGCAATTCGGGGTTCAGTGTCTTGCCCAAGAACACTTTGACACATGGGCGGGCAAGGAGGGAATCTAACCCGCAATCTTCCGATCAAGAGTCGACCGCCCTACCACTGCACCACGGCCGCAGAATACTGAGGAAAATTGATCACATCTTCAAGAGAAAGATCGTGAGGATGAAGATGTTTCCAAAAAGTTTTGTTTTAAACCACAGTCATTATTTAAACGGCTATACAGCTGATTTTGCTGTTATCCACTTTGCATCGAAACAGCACTAAGACGTTCAACTCGTAGTGTTTGTCAGCATTCAATGTGTTTTAACAGCAGTAGAAGACTTTATCACAAACAAGGGTTATAAAAAGAAAGTGTATTAATAACTTACCCCACTGTTGTTCCAAAGACAGTACAGTCTTCTTCTGCTTTTTCTTCTTTGCTGCTTTTTTAAGTGATTGATTCCTGTGTTCCTGTTTTGTGTGAACCATGATTAAACTGAGGTTTTAAAAATAAAAAATCTATTGTATTTTATACAATAGAATGGTGCATTACCCCCACCACCTGATGGCAAATACTACTCTCCTCATTAGGTGTGTCTTTCTCATAAACTGAAACCAATATGCAAAACTGTGTTTATTTCCTGGAATTCCATAAATATCCCACCAATGTTTCAGTTCTTCAACCTGTTTTCTAAATGTGGCCATGTGTCTTGTCTAATACTGACATTTCAATGTGACATTTTCTAAAGTCTCAATATCCTGGCAATATTTACATATAGCATTTTCATACTTTCTGATTCCACAGAGACATTAGTTGATAGCAAAATAACACAGCAGATTGCTGAAAAAGGAGTGACAGGAGCTTAAACCATGTAGTAGCACAAACTTAACATTTGTCAAGTTCATTTAAAATACACAAAGCTAGTTATAGCTACTTAGTCCGTGCAAGTTTTACTCAGGATGTAACGTAAAATGTACATTCTTGCCATCCAACTGCATGTTATTTTACAAGACAAATTAAGTTGTACATATAAGTACTGATAACTCATGGATACAAGCTGTAGCTGTTACGTTTTGCAGTGCATATTATGCATACAACACCGAGTACTTACCGATGAAGATTCATGATGTAAATATCAATCCGCCAATACAAAAGGGAAAAAAACGACTCAATTCGCTCCCGCCTCTTGTCCACATATTTGGAACGACCTGTGAGGCAGAGTTAACCAGCCAATATCGCAGCACCACGAGCTGACAATTTACGCTTCTACGGTTCAAACATGAGAAAGCAGCAGGTGGTGTACCGGAAGCTTCTGCTTGCCCTGTGCTCAGCCAGCACCGCACACTCTGACTGAGCTAGCCTCAGCTAGTATAATTAGAAGAGGAAAAAAATCAATTCAGCGATATATCGCGATTTTTCATTTGGTGATACTTATGTTGACATGACAATATTTATTTAATTGTTTATGAGCATCCTTCACGTCTTGCTTTTGTTTTCCACCTTAACCTCCGACCACTAGTTGGCAGCAGAGCACACTGAGCCTCTTTGAGCAGCTCCACGCTGCGACCAAAATAACAACAGATCCTTCAAATGTTCATTCAGCCTCGCAGTTTTTTGAGACACATACTACTTAGTTTTGACTTGGGATGGATACTAAACTGACACTCTGTGCCACGTTGCTGCCAGTATCATATAATAACGAGGATTGCGGAGCTTCGTAGCGGCTCAAAATGGTGTGGGCAAAGCGAGCAAAAGTTCTGCTGAACTTCACAGCAATATGCAATGAAGGAACCAAACCCTAAATCAACTTTTTTTGTCTGTTGACCTCAATAAAGGGGGATTTGAAAGTGCTGTCTGTGGGTCATCGCCACATTTTTGATAAAATGTTTTAATTCTTGAAAATATAATCAGAAAACGTCTATATCAGGGGTCTCAAAC
>NC_050516.1:22531064-22532056 GCF_002922805.2 Oryzias melastigma
GATTGAATTGAGGTATTACAGTTGAATTTTGTGATTGGTCAAACCATGTACGTTTCAGAAGTCTGACGTCATGATCTGCAGCTCCAGTAATGATAACAGTCCAGCCCCCAAGCCCCGCCCCTCTAACTGGATTTTCAAATTTAATCAGTGGGTGGAGTCAGCCCCCAACTTCCCTGTTTGGTTACCCTTTAATGCTGTGATCATTAAATAACATTAATTTGACCATTTTATTCTAATTCCAGACATCAAAATTCAGGTAGATTCAATTCAAGTCATGCACTTCTGGTACAGTCTTGGGATATATCGCGATACACATTGTGAGACATGTATCGGGATAAGTATCATATTGCCAGTACACACCCCTACTAGCTGCAAGCATTTACTAGTCATCCTCAAGATTTTACTCCTCCAGCGGCAAATTTAGCCACATTTACTGCCTAGCGTTTTAATTTCAGACACTGCCTGCTTTTCTTCATCTTTAGAGCATTTTTCTTCTTTTAAACTGGGCACCTGATATTTCCTTTGATTTTTTTTTTTGTACATTATCGACAACCTTCAATAGAGCTCCGGGAGATGACGTCACACGGGGTCATCCCCTCAAGGTGCCGCCATTTTGGCAGAAATCGGACCTAAGGAATTGAATTGGCTGACTGCCGCGCTGAAGGAGGCTAACCGTGGTTGATAACTTGTAACATTAGGTTATAATGTAAATCAACAAAAAAAACACAAAATCAGGGGATATTCAAGTTTTCTTCTTTTTTTCTTTCTGATCACCTCTAAGACGCGTCTCCTCCTGGCGTTTTCCGCTGTCCTTCCCTTAATAAACTTGGGAGGGGCGTGGCCATCTTTCCACCAAGTAAAACAGCCCACAACAAACAAAAATGATACATACAAGAAACATACAAAAAGACCACAAAGATTTTACAGCTGAATTATTACGTTCACAGAAACCCATATATTAATTTCCATAACTCATATGTTCAGGTTTATGG
>NC_050516.1:22533562-22537749 GCF_002922805.2 Oryzias melastigma
TAAATATGCCAGAGCGGCTAACGAAGACTACTGCCTCCGTCATCTTTTTCCTCTGAGTATAACGCTGGAGAAACTGCAAAACTCAACAAAATGTATAAACTTCTGTGATCTGCGGTGAAATGCAGCCAGACACTCGAGCGCTGCACAGCGTGCTCTCATGTTCACCCCGATAGTGGTTTTTCATGAGCCCGCCAACTTCACAGGAAAGGGGAATGGATTGTCTAGAACTTCAATGTACTTAAAAAAGCAGAAATGATTAACATGTGCAAAGACAAACAGACCTTCAATGAAACCAAGCACTGAAATGCGGAACCGTTTGGACCAGCTCCTTTCAGTTTCAGCAGAACCCTGTAAATCATAACAGTTCCTACTTGGAACCGAACATCTGTGTCCAACCCTATTTGGGACCTCAATCTCAACCTGACCATGCTGTGTAAAACATTTATTAAAGAAAATTGGATTAGCGCTCAACATAAAGGGTATTTTATCATTTATATTTAGAACAAAAGACTGAACAGCAGCGACAGCAAACTTTTTGACGGAGATGAGGAGCGTCTCTCTGTACCTCAAAATCAGGAGTGTGTGATTCCTCCTAAATCAAATAATAAACACTTGCTGAGGATGATAATTATCTTCTTCAAACATATCTGGGGTTTTTCCAGCCGTTTCTGACTCAGCTGATGGAGAGAGGAGCTCCGCCTCCTTCTGCGTTCAGCTGTGTGGAGATCACCTCAGCAGCACGGCTCCTCCTAAACGCATGCAAGTTTACTGTTTGGATAACTTAGATCTGGGGCGTTTTCTTCAGCAGAGATACCTTTAAAAACCACGCCGGGACATTATCGGGTCGGAATTTTTCATTTTTTTTTTTTTTTATTAAATAAAGCTCAATTACATGTGAATTAAAGTGAGTTATACCATGGTCCGGGTGAATACTCGATTCTGATTGGCTGCTGGGTGTGGATTAAAAAGTGACATACCACAGTGATAAACCACACCTAAAAAAGAAGTTCCGGTCACACAGACCAAACACTCGATATCAATGCGCAGGCTTCTTTAAAACACATTTTTCCTTTATCGTCTGGACAAAACAAGCAGTAATGGATGAACTTTCTCTCTGAACTGATGCTTTATTTAACTTAACGATCAGCATTTATATTGCTTTCTTTTTTTAAGGTAAATTATTACATATTGACAAATTAGTCAACCCTCTGTCCCATAATGTTCGGCCTAACTTCAGTAATTTGTTTTTTAAATTAGTTATCCTCCTACTAAAAATACGCAGCACTCGGCATGAAAGGTGTAGTCTTCTGTCTGACCACAAAAACGAGTTTCTGCTTTTAGAGCAGCTCAGAAGAGCGAACCTGCTGTGAAATGAAACACAGACAGAAGCTGAATATGTTCTGTTTATGTTCTAGCTGCTCACTGAAGGCTATATGATATATGATATCTAAGGGTTTATCACTGTGATATATCACTTTTTAATCCACACCCAGCAGCCAATCAGAGTGGAGTATTCACCCGGACCATGGTATAAATTAAGTTAGTTGTATTGTGACACATCCTGTCATCACCAACGACATTACGCGCACGCTGTCCGCGGCGGACCTGCCACTGTGTGTCACAGTTTAACGCAGGGGTCGGCAACACAAAGTGTTGAAAGAGCCACTTTGGACCAATACAATAAAAACCAAATGTGTCTGGAGCCGCATAAATTGAAACAGCTTATAATAGTCGTACACTGTAAGTAAGACATGGAGAATGTGTCGAATAAACTATTATTTCTCCTGCTGCGTGTCCTCGTGTCACATAAGCTACATTTTTGGCCTCATGACAAGATGGTGAGACATTGGTGCGTCAAACTATCTAACATAAGCTGAATAGCCTCATAATGAATATTTGAGCTTTCATTTTGACATCCCTCAATGACACAACGAGAGGGGGTCCTGATCAGTCTCTCCCTCATTCTCACTCCAGGTGCAGGAAGAATTCAAACNTAAACACGCAGCGGGTATGTCCGTGCATGCGCGTGCGTGTCTTCCATCCACCTGCTCTGAGCTTGGAACTTTGCAGATCTGATAGGTGGTCTGTCAAAAGTTAACTCTCCAACCTTCAACAGTTTTTTTCTGTTTCTAGCAGAAACGAAAATAATAAAAATCTTACCTGGAAAATGTTCTTTGCTCTTTCCCGTGAAGAAGACGAGACTGCGCGCATGAACTGAACTGAGGACTGAGGGTGGGGCTACTTTCAACTCTCATGACTGATGGAGAAACCGGGCGCGCACACGCACATGTGCGCCAATGAAGCGGAAGAGTGAGATCCTTGATATGCATTGAGGCTTACAATAATCATGATGAAACAAATACGAATGACATCATCCAGTTATACGATCAGCCGATAAACATCACATAAAAAGATCAACTTACGTTTTATTTGTATTTAACCTCTAATTATCCAGGCAGTAGAGATTAAGAACACCATTCTTATTGTGTGATTGCTTTAAATGTATTCATGAACTGTTTTCATCTTTTATAGTAATTTACAACAAAATCAGAGTTTAGCTTCTATTTTAGAAACATGCAAATGTTTTTGGCTAATTTATTTTACTGAGGAATTTTAGGCTATTTTGGAGTTCAGCTCATACTGAAGCAACACTAAATATTTTTGCAAAATGGGGATTTTTAAGCAATTTTACTACAAATTTTTCAGAAATTTAGGTCCACTTCAGCGTTCTTAAAGAAAATTTCCAGTTTTTAGCAAATTAAAAAAATTGCAAATAGCTTTTGCATTTTCAGCAAATCTCTTCAGTAATCAAAGTAAATTGCGTCACCATTTTGAGCAGAAGTCTTTAGCGTCTTCAGCGACTCCTTTCAGCTAAAGCCAACTAACACTATCACAGGTTATGCAACTTTTCTAGTTTTCAACTGTGGCTGGCAGAAGACCAGACCTTTTGAGGACTGTGATAAACCAGCACACCAATTTTAAACTGGTCATTATTTTTCAATGTAATTTTGCTTTTAAACCTTATTATTATTTTATAACTGTCTTTTAAAAATATTATTTTTAATCACAGTAAATATTATAATCATGGCTTTTCTTAGAAACTCAAATTTCAAAATCAATATTTTCTAAAGGACTTTAGTTTTTTTTTATTTTACTGTTTTTTGAAGAATAATTTATTTTATAGTGAGCTTTTCTTCAACACTAGGTGGCAGTGTTTCTGCACAAGGTCTTAAACATTTTAAAAACCTTGAATGTGAAATACTGGAAATGAGGAATTAAAAAGTCTCAAATCCTCTGAGGCGGAGGGTCTAAGGAGGGCCTCAAACTCATCTTACCTTAGGGCGACAGTGGCTCAGGTGGTAGAGCGGGTCGGCCAATGATCGAAGGATAGGCGATTCGATTCCGGCTACCGCCAGCCGTGTCGTTGTGTCCTTGGACAAGGCACTTAACCCTGCTTGCCTCCAGTGTGGCTCCACTGGTGTGTGAATGCGTATGAATGTTCCGGTGATGGTCAGAGGGGCCGTAGGCTCGTACTGGCGCCCACGCCTCTGTCAGTCTGCCCCAGGGCAGCTGTGGCTACAGTAGTAGTTCACCGTCACCAAGTATGAATGAGAAGTGAATGAATAATGGATACACAATGTAAGCGCTTTTAGCGTCTGGAAAAGCGCAGATAAATCTAATCCATTATTTTTATTACCTTGGGGACACTAAAGCAGTCTGGATTGAGGCCGGGCTGCAACCTCAACGTTCATGCACGTCCGCACATCTCGTGGGTGTCTGGGAGCCAATACGAACTTGAATCAAAATTTTTTAAAAATTCTAATTTTTTAAATTTTATTTTATAACACAAAACAAGATGAACAAGGACCCTGGTGTGAACAAATGTATGACTTCCTCAGTTACATCCCTTCTGTGGTTTATATAGAGTACTTTACTATTAACTACTGTACTGTATTATTTATGGTGTTCTTCTCTCAATCAATCAACAAATACATAAACAAAAAAATTAAAAAGCAAAAAATCAGTAATAAATAGCAGGAACTGGAGCTGTCCATCACCCAGGCTGAGGTCACTGAGGTAGTCAAGGAGCTCCTTTGTGTTAAAGGCCTCGTGCAGTGGCAATTTTTTTTTTTTAATTTAGAAAGTCAATGGAACTTGGAAAACGAATCTGATAAAAATATTCACTT
>NC_050516.1:22537845-22538310 GCF_002922805.2 Oryzias melastigma
CCTCAGATCCAAGAACAACAGTACAATTTCCCTGCTGAGTTTTGTGGACTTGGAGAAGGCGTTCGTGTCCTGTGGAGGGTGCTCTGGGAGTACGGGGTCAGGGGAGCCTTTCTAAGAGCTGTCTGGTCTCTTTTTTTTTGGTTTTGTTTCTTGTTACTTTTCAAACATTCTAACCCTGGTCACAAGTTATTTTAGAGACAAATTAGAGTCACTCACTCATATATTTTCATAGTTTAATTCAAACTTTGGTTTGTGAACAAACAGCTCTGCTCAGTGGAGATCAGAACAAAGGAGGATGATATTCACAGTTATTTATGTGTGACTTTAAACTTCCGGTAACACTTGAGATGAGGTGCTGAAAAAAATGAATATAATGTTTACAATGATAGTAAGTACGTACACATGTTAAACTTGTAAGCAATTTATTAATGTGTCCTTTGTAGACAATGGTCTCACTTTGAATGG
>NC_050516.1:22538963-22540625 GCF_002922805.2 Oryzias melastigma
ACACGTCTCTGCAGCATTGCGTGGCAGACAGGAACCGTACCTCTGGACTGGCAGACTGGGGTGGTGGTTCCCCTTTTCAAGAAGGGGGGCCGGAGGGTGTGTTCCAACTACCGGGGAAACACACTCATCAGCCTTCCTGGGAAAGTCTATGCCAGGGTACTGGAGAGGAGAGTCCGTCTGATAGTCGAACCTCAGATCCAAGAACAACAGTGCGGTTTCCGTGCGGAGTTTTGTGGTTTTGTGGATGCGTGTCCTGTGGAGGGTGCTCTGGGAGTACGGGGTCCGGGGAGCCTTACTAAGAGCTGTCTGGTCTCTGTAAAATCATGAACAGTTTTTTTTATTTTGTTTCTTGTTACTTTTCAAACATTCTAACCCTGGTCACGAGTTATTTTAGAGTAGCCAGTCACTCGCTCCTATTTTCATAGTTTAATTCAAACGTTGGTTTGTGAACAAACAGCTCTGCTCAGTGGAGATCAGAACACACTAAAAGGATTATGTTATTCACAGTTATTTATGTGTGACTTTAAACTTACGGTAACACTTGAGATGAGATGCTGAAAAAAAATGAATATAATTTTGACAATGATAGTAAGCATGCACACATTGTCTACAATGAGACCATTGTAAACGATGGTCTCACTTTGAATGGCAAGAAATCTTACTAAGTATGTTCATAAATCTTATTCGACTTATTGTATTAATAAATGTCTTACTAACACCCTAAAAACACATTAGTAATGTTTTTTGTGCTAATAAAGCTTGTTAAGGAATCTCATATAAGTGTTAACAAACTTCCTTTTTATCAAGTTACAATGACTGTTGATTGAAAAGACAAAGTGGTCACATGACTCAAAGTTTTCAGGAAAAACTTTCAGCCAAAAAACTCAGAAAGTATGAAAAATGCTAATTTGTTAAAAAGGCTTTCTGTTTGGACTTTATTTTCACTTTTTACCAAATTAGACTGTTTGTTGATCAAAAATGACGAAGTGGTCACCTGATTCAAAGTTGTGAACAAAAATCACATTTCAGTCTAAAAATTAAAAAAGTGTGAAAAATGCAACTTTTGGTAAAAATTCTTTTGGTTTTGACTTTCAATTTACTTTTTATCTGTTTACACTGATATATTTTCTTAATGACAAAGAAGTCACCTGACTAAAAGTTGTGAGCAAAAATCTGCTTTGTTCCAAAAAAAAACAGAAATTGAAAAAATGCCAATTTTGTTAAAAATTGACTTTTAATTTACTTTTTACCAAGTTACACTGATTTTTGATTAAAAAAAATACAAAGTAGTTACCTGACTTAAAGTTGTTAGCATAAATCTGATTTCAGCTGAAAAAAACAAAGTGAGCAAAATTTCAAATTGTCCAAAACACCATGTATTTGAACGTTTAAACTTTTTTTTAGATAAAATTAAACTGAAGCCAACCAGGAGGTGTCATGGATCAACCTGCTGCTTCCCTCTCCAACCACCAGAGGGAGCACTCACCTGAGTTTTGACCCTGCACTCCCTCTCCACACTCAGCCAGATCTGCTCAGCTGTTTCCAATCCACCTCATCACCACCACTATTTAGTCTGCCTGCAGTCACCAACTCAATGCGAAGATTTTCTAAAAGCTGAGGTTGAGGCTAGTTTTGCGGCTGAGATTGAGAGCAGGTTAACGC
>NC_050516.1:22540746-22549111 GCF_002922805.2 Oryzias melastigma
AAGAAGAAGAACTCAATGCGAAGTCTTGCATTGCCACGCAGTCATGTCTGAGAAGTTTATTCCTTGTTTGCCTCTGGTTTTTGACTCCTGCCTGCCTCCTTGACTCCCTGTTTGCCTGTGTCCTGACCTCTGCCTGTATTTTGACCTCGCCTGGCCTCAGCCTGTGTTCTCCATTAAAACCTGGTTGCACATGGATCCACATGCCTCTGCCTCTTCGTCACAGGAGGAAACAAAACGCTGCAGTACCAGCACTGACCAGAGGGGCTGGTGTTTAGAGTGAGCATTTCTCCATTGACCCCCATGGTAAAATCAGCATTTAAGCCCCGTTAATGCCTGGTGCTTAAACTTCTCATTCCATCAATGGTTGTGTATTTGATCCATGACAACTCTGAGGGGAGTGATTTTTTTTTCTTTTTTTTAAATGTTTATCTTCGCTTAATGAGGGGGTATTCATTTGATCAGATTATGTACTATACCTAAATTCTACCCACTAACTTGGTTATTTTCAAAAAAGAAATTATACAGTCATGAGCATTATGATTACTCCAGAATCTTGAGGTGATTTGAGTGGTCGGGTTTCATCAATCCAATTCAAGGCCAGTAAATTCAGTTCTGCTGTGACTATTGACATCCCATTGGTAACTCTTTAACAAGAACTATAAAACTCTGGGACGACAAAAGCTGACCCCATCTCTCCCTTCAACCGTTGAGAGGCATCAGAGTACAATTTTACATATCCATAATACTCTGAAGTACATTCCTGAATCAAATGAGCGTTATAAAACTTCTGTACTGGAGTCAACCAATTGGATGAAAGGCTTCAATGCTTCATGAAGCTTCATCTGCCCATGTGTAGATGCCCAATTAGTGCCTTCATGGTCCATTATAAGCACCTCGAGGCAATTCCCTCTTAATTCGGATGCTAATGGGATAGTGATCTCATTCTATGGTATAATCTGCCATAAACTTCCCATGTGCATTTTCCTGCTAAGAAACTAGAAGCAATAGTCAAATCCATTGCTGATTCACCTCCTGTGCAATTTCTGACATTAAACCTGGTTCCCCTACCATCATTTAAACCATATGGTTTAATCCGGCCCAGTAATGAAGAAAAAATTATATAAGAATTTTCAAAAGAGAAAGCAAGTTTCTAGCCCATTCCTGTGTTGAGTTAAAGTTCTTCAAAGAAATGACCACAATGTGCATTTCCACCACTAGGGGGAGCAAAGGAAACTCAAGAGATCAAGAAATAAACACGATGAAGGCCAAACCATGCCGAGTTTTGGTAGAGAAAGGGAGGTTAACGTCAAAATGTTTGGAAGTTTAACTCTCTGGAACTTAGGGGCTAAAACTCAATTTTTGTTTACTTTTGAATTTACCTCTGTATTTTCAATGTAACATGCTTATTTGGTCATATTGTTTTTAAAATTGTTTCTACCTGCTGCTCACTGACTCTACAGCCGTACAGACCTCCTGGACATCGGTTTCCAGTGGAACCTAACTATTACCAACGACTTCCACTGACCGAGCCCATAACATTCCTAGCGAGATAGCGAGACCGGCGGGATCTCCGTGGATTGTTGTTGAAGGAAACACAAGCGGGGCTGCAGAGCCGGTCTGCTAGCTAAGGTACGAAAACAGCCACTGAAACCGGCGTTGCCAAGCCTCTACCTCTCAAATGCCCGATCCCTAACACACAAGACGGATGACTTGGAGTTGCTCCTAGAAGGAAACCGATACGTCCATGAGTCCTGCGTGCTAATCATCACTGAGACGTGGCTCCATGCACAGATTCCGGACGCTTCGGTGCAGCTAGCAGGCTGCGTGCTACACAGATAGGACAGGAACAAAACTCAGGAAAGGACAGAGGGGGGACTCTGCATCTACGTGCACACAGGTTGGTGTAACAACAGCACAGTGACGGACACACACTGCTCTGCCGACCTAGAGTTCATGTCAGTAAGATGCAGACCCTTCTTCCTGCCTCGCAAGCTAGCTGTTGTGATCATCACTGCAGTTTACATTCCACCGGACGCAAATGTTAAAACAGCTCTCTCTGTGCTAACGGAAGCTTAAACAACCACCAGCCCACATCCCCCGCAATGATGGCGTACACATCATTGCGGGGGATTTCAACCGGGCAAACCTCAAATGATATTGCTGATATTTTGAATCTCTACCACTTTCCTTTTGCTTTCACACCCCCCATATGTAACCTTATGTTGACCTCCACAATTACATTTCTCCATTGCAGTTTCATTAAATTCTTCTTTTTGTGCCCCCACCACATTTCAAGCATGTGTTTTCCTCTACATACAGCTGCAATGTGACCATTCCTCTGACATTTCTAACATCCCAGTGGAGGCGGTACATAAACCCTAAACCGAAAACTTGCGAAGCCTAAACTCTGGCAACCTGTTCTCCTCAAATTCTACTAGTACTGAAAGACTTGTGACAAAGTCACATAGTGACATGAAATGTTAAAAAAAAAAAAAAAAAAAAGAGAAGGTTCTTCCAAATGTTCATGTTTCTTTTTATTATTATCTATATATGTCCTTTGAAATGGTGTGCTGTATTTTGGAGATGCTGACTGTTTACCTGACGGGTGGCAAACCCACCCCCAAGGTAATTAAATGAGGCCGGACAGGTGCGCGCGAGAGGAGGAAGAAGGCGGAGGACGCTCCACCCGCTGCGGCAGCATCTCCTCTCAGCGCGCCAGAGGATCGGAAAAAAGGGTTCCTTGCCCACTGGATTTTACCCGTGATCCCAACCTTTGGAGCATCCAGTGGTAGGACGGGGGAACCAGATCTGGACTGGTGGATTATTACGCGCAATTGGAGACGGGCGCATCTCGAAATCAACCGGGCGCTGCGGCCCGCCGGTGAGATCGAGATTTTTTTTTTCTGTTTTGGGTATCCAAATATTTTTTTTGCTGGTATACCAGTTATTTGACTTTGCGGGGTTTTCTTTTCTTTTTCTTGGAGTACGGGACTATTTGTTTTACGGACAATCTGCGTGGGAGTTTCTCGGTTGTACATTTAGAGGCACTGCTGGTCTATCCATTACGCGCAGGACTGAGACGAGCGTTTCATATAAAGAAAAACAAAACAACGCAACAACTGTAATTAAAATAATGTTTTTTCCCTATAGTTGAAACTGTTTGTAGAGTGGTGTTTGTTTATTTAATTTTTTTACAGTTCATGAATCAGGTGGGTCATTGATCGAACCCGAAGTTTCTTTTCTAATAACAAACAGTATTTAAGGTGGTGTTTGTTACAGACTCTCCACTCTCTCCCCATTCACTGTTCTTAGCAGCCTTTTAATCTGTTCACTACACCCCCTTGGATACTCTTCTTAAGTTTTTCGACCCTCCCACAAGTACTGGACCACTCACAAGCTTTCGATATTTGTTTTCGATGTGCATCACTTTATTTCTTTGTTCTTCCATCTTACAAACTAGCAGAAGACTGCCATCCCGCAAAGATTTCCCCACTTCCACCTCACCCACTTTCTTTCTTATTTCTCTCAAATAGTACAGGACTGAGATCAACATCATCACCACCTTTGCTAAAATGAATCACAACCTTAAGTTCCTCCATAACAACCTTGCATCCAACAACCCTGTCGCCCTCATCGGTGCTATTTCCTTCCAATCCCCTCTTAGTACCTTGACTAGGACACTGCCTTTCTCTCTAGCCTTTTCACTTAAAACCATCTCCCAATCTTCACAATCCATGCCCCCCTCGTCCTCCTCGTCCCTCCATCTTCCCATCCTGATCCAGTCACAGACCAGGTTATGCCAAACTGTCTCCAATCACCAAAGTCCTCCTCCAAAGTTTCCCTGAGTGAAGCCAAACAAACACCCCCAACAGCCTTCGCCCTGCCCGACTTGCTGTGGCCTCCTCTGTCTTAAGTAGACACCAGGTGGCAATTTAGGCACATTGTCCACACCTGTCAGGCGATCCAAAGGTCTGGATGGAAAAGAGGTCAGGCAGCAGCAGCAGGACATAACAAGTGACCATAACCAAAAGATGGAGCTAAAGCTCCGATGTTAAAGCTAATTCATTTTTCAGAAGTTATGTCTGTGAGAGGAACTTCAGTCTCAGGTTTTGAACGGGAAAAAAGCTCTCGCTAGTTTTACTTTGAAACCGGAAGCTTCTGCGACATGAAGATTTGTTGAGATTTTGTGACAGAAACGCTGATCTTTTGACTTTATTGTAGTTAATAAACTTAAAATCCAACATTATTCTGCATTTCAGAGCAAAAACATACATCGTCCCATCGTTGAAGCCCTAACATACACACACACGAACACCCCCCATGCACACACCCATGTATATATATATATATATATATATATATATGCTAACGTCTCATTTTAAAGTTTCGCAATGGCAGTATGTATTTAGAAAATTACGTGCAAATAGTCACTTTCTCAAAGAAAAAATATTTAAGACACCAAGTTCTTACCAATAAACTTTAGTAAAAGCTAAAGCTGAGGCAGAGACCAATTAGATTTTGGTTTGAAGCCGATAGCAAGAGCCAGGTGCTGAGGATGATGATGAGGGCAACCAGCTGCCAGCTGTCTTCTCTAAGCACACAGTCTTTGGTAAATAACTAATAAGAAACTGTTTGCTTCTGTACTTGTCCCATCCACAATAAAAATTAAAATGAGCAGATATATCACCTAGGAGAACTAATATGAGACAATTAAAAAAACACAAATGAGTCGAGTGAGTAAAAAGGATAAACAAAAAGATAATTAAACTTGATGCATGAGGGTGATAGAGCCCTTGCAGCAGCTTTCTCTGTCATGGTTCGACCTTCTACCTCCTCCTTCAACCACCAGAGGGAGCTCTCACCTGTGTTTTGACCACCTCATCTGCCTTCACTCAGGACTCTGATCATCCTCAGCTGTTTTCCATCTGCTCATCACCACCACAGTATTTAGTCTGGCTTCTCACCACAGCTCACTGCGAAGTCTTGTTGGTTCTGCATCCATTCTGAGCGTTTATTCTTGTTAGATCCTCTGTGTTCTGACCCTTGCCCGCCTCCCGGCCTCGTCCCTGCCTCTTGACCACAGCCTGTTTTGACTATGCCCTGCTTTGTCCTGCCTGGTTTTGTTTGCCTTTATTAAACTACGTTTGCATATGGATCCCCACGCCTCTGTCTCTTCGTCACACTCTGGAACTCCCTTCCTCTCAGCCTCAGATCTGTAGGCTCAGAAAAACAGCTAAAAACACACCTTTTTCAAATGGTGTTTTGGCTTTTTTTTACTTTGTGGCTTTTATCTTGAAAGGTGCTATATAAATAAAAATTATATTATAAAGGCATTCGGTGCGCAAAGAAGTAGACTAAACAGGTGCTGCTGGAGAAAAGGCGTGGTGCATCATGAATTGGTATGAAGTGGAGAGAAATTGGAGATTTATAAATGCAGCTGACTGGTGAAGCTAATCACACATTTGAGGAAAGTGGCACAAATGCAGATGGTATAAAACAAAATTTGTACCTCGACTTCGCTAAAGTCTTTGGTTTTCACAGATTGACAGAAGTTGTGCTGCTCATGGACGATGCTCAGCTTGCAGATCATCTTCCATCATATGGAGATGGGGTTGCTTTAGTAAACTTTTGCAGGCGTCAAACGACGTCATCAAAAAGGAAACATTGTCTTTTTGAGAAATTAAGACAAAAGCTGAAAGAAATGCCAGAAACACTCAACCAATCAGTGCGTGGATCAAAACAGGTCATAAGAAACATTGAAATCGGGTGGATTCACAGTGACAATGGAGTTTCAAAGCAGATTAAACAAAAGAAGGTGGAGGGACAAGGAAAGTGAAAGTCAATGTTCAAGCAAGTTTTAATGAGATACTAAAGGAAGGAAAGGCACTTTTTTTTCCCAGGGGGGAAATCAAACAAACAGCACGAATCCAAGTTTGAATTTGATGTTTGGGATTTTGGACAAAATTCCTTCCCCAGAGATGTGTCAATTGAAAAGAAATATAACAGTGAAGTTTTTGGTCTTGCGTTTTTACATTGCAACCCAATCTGAAGAACTTGAAAGTGATGATGATTTTGATGACAATAGCAAAGATGGAAATAGTTGTGTTAGAGATCCCAGTGAGATTCTCCCACAGGAGGAAAGTTTTAGTTAAAATCCAAACATGAACACAGATGAGCAGTCACATTTAGCAGAACTACATCAAAACTCTACGCAAGATTTCTACAATGTCTCTACAGGAAGCAGTTTTCAAACCACAGACATTCACAATCAAGCACACGTGACAATGAATGCTGTCATATTTTCAGAGGATACAATCTATGCAGTTCTAGTGGATCTCTCTGAGGTCAATGAATCTCAGAATTATAACCCTGAAATAATAATAGGTGCACAGCATTCTTCAGAGTTTGATATTTCTTCTCTCAGTGACACACTTATCTTTGAGCCAGATGACATCTCACAAAGCCCTCAGGATGTAATGCCTGAAGTAACTTTGGTTCTACACCATGCAAACAGCTTCAATGAAATGATTCAGGCATTTTCTGATGCTGACATCCTAGACAAAAACTTAAACATCCGACGTTTTCTCCCCGACATTTCAGTTGAAAAAGCAACTGGTTCTGGTGTAGTCGGGGATTTCTACTGCAGTTTTTGGAGTTTTATGAACAAAGCACCCTTGGAACATCTTTGAAAGTTCCTTTCCTCAGGCACGATTTCTGTGCAGCTAAATGGAAATTAATCAGAAGATTTTTTTCTGAAAGGATTTAGGGACCTCAGTTTTTGCCAATCCGTTTTGCATCAACGTTTTTGGAACAGATGCTGTAGGGGAAGTCCACAGTGATCTGAAAAACACATTTCGGCAATTTGTGAGCATACAGGAACAGGACAATCTAAGGAATGCATTACAGGATTTTTCATCTGCTGATGCAGATGAATCAATGGAAGTATTGAGTACACATGAGTTCAGAAAATTGGTTACTGCAGATAATTTGGCAGAAATTCTGGCAGAAATTTCCAGAGGTGGGGACTCGAGTCACATGACTTGGACTCGAGTCAGACTCGAGTCATGAATTTGACGACTTTAAACTCGACTTGGACTTTCCTACCTCTGACTCGTGACTTGACTCGGACTTTGATGTACATAACTTGTGACTTGACTCGGACTTTAGCCCTCTGACTCGGAAAGACTTGCTATTTTTCCCCTAAATCCACGGATTATCAAGTATATTATAAAGTATATCGACAAAAAGCCGCGCGCCACGGTCCTCTGTCTGTGTATGTGTACATTCGTGTTTCGGCCCAACATCCAATCAAATTAGAGCCACGTTTGATTGATGTGACAGCCCAACCAATCAAATTGCAGAAAAACAAAGCCCCGCCTCCCCTTTAAATGCACGAGTTCCTGTTTGCGGGTGTTTTTAGTTCTAGCATAAAAGTTTATAGATCGTCAACAACAAACGGTTTGCAGTTTCTAGAACATGTGGATTAAAGGATTACTCACAGAGATTCAACATCAACCAACTTCATCTGACTGTAGGAGCAGCAACATCAAGTAAGTTCTGAGTGAAAGCTGGCGCTAGCTTAGCGGCTAACCGCTAGCTGCAGTTAAATGAATGGGAGGTGAACTCTGTTATCACTGGGACACCGTGCAGCTCGGTAAAATCACAGAGTGACAACAGGTGATTTGGACATTTCCACCACTCAGATCCTTATCTGGATCTGGGCGGGACGCGAGTGATCATAGCGGGACAGCAGTGCTGCTGTGGAGCGGGCTCGGTTGTTTTCTGATAGAAATCCAGCAAACGTTAATAGAATTCACGGAGATGCTGCATGAGGGTTCTTTCTTTCCCTTTTTTTCGGTTTACCACTGTTGCTGCCTTAATGCTTTGTGGTGTGTTTCAGAGAAAAAAGCATCCTCTTTCTCTGGGGGTCACATTCCCTCTTAAATATTTGCTGTTCCTTCCTTTTTCATTGACAAAATATTTATATTTACTGCTTAAAGAGTTTTGAGTTTGCATGTCTTTATTTTAGTGTTTCACTTGCTATATAAAAAGAGATCTGTCCACCATAAATACAAGTTATTTACAAGTTATTTGATTCTAATGAATGTAATCATGAATATACTCATAATCTCTGTATTCAGAGTATTTCCTGTTCAAGTACAGCGTGAACAAAGTAATATTTTGTGCATATCTTTGCAATATATATTTATACATAAAATTTCACGTGAATAGTCACTTTCTAAATATATGTACCTATATATATATATATATACATGCATACACCACATTTAGTTTTACACTAGGCATTTTTGTTTTGAATTCTACTTTTCTGTCTTGAATACAGAATTTAACTTAACTCCTGTTA
>NC_050516.1:22550341-22558464 GCF_002922805.2 Oryzias melastigma
ACTTGGGACTTGACTCGGACTTGAGGACAAAGACTTGGGACTTGACTCGGACTTGCAAAATGATGACTTGGTCCCACCTCTGGAAATTTCACACATGGAACTTGTGCAGAGACCAATGTTTGTCATTGACTGCTGGCAAGAAGTCACAAAATCATGTAAACCTAAGCCCAGAAGAGTTGACCAAAACATACAGTGACCTCCAACCAACACCAAAAAGAGTTGTTGTCCTCTTAAACTTTCCATCTGTGATGACGCCAAAACAAACAGAGGTGGCGCAACACCTGAAAAGATACAGGGAGCTAAGTGAGGAAGAGCTCGGCATGTTCTTAAGATTTTGCAAAAGCTCAGATGTGTTGTGTGACTATTTTTTGTCTCATTCTGAATCCCGAAAGAGCCTGAGGTACAGTCACCAGAGAAGTGTCTTAAAGCTCTGAGAAAAAAAACCCAAAGTCTTGGTCTTTCTTTTACTTTTATGTAATGTATTTACATGACAAAGTTCTAGTACAGTTTATCATTAAAAATACCTGAACATAAAGCAACAGAGCCTTGTCTCCTGTTGTAAGTTTACATTATTTAGTTGTCTCTGGAGGCATTCTGCTATGCTCCTTTTAGCCACCACAATAATTTGAGTTCAAGACTTTTACTTGCTGCAAGGCAATTTATTTATACAAATAAAAGACTTTAGAAAATCAGAATTTAGTGTAACACAAGTGGAGATTTTTATACAAGCAAAAGAAATTGCATTGGTGGAACTATTTGTTTTGTGGGATTTAAGCCATATAGATATTTTCAAGAATCACTGTCTGATACAAAAAATGTAAGATGATTAAGCATTTCATTTCTTAGTAGTGAATACAGTTCCACAGCACTGTAGGCCTGTGGCAGGTTGATCCACAACCATTTCCTCAACTCAGTCCTGAATGCATTTCACAGAATGTATGTGAGGACGTCAACTTAGAGGATTTCTTGATGGAATTCTTGTAAAGATTTGAAAGAAAAAGGCAGAATGTTGGAGGACTGTATACTGAAAGTGAAGCACGAGGGAAATGGAAAAAACAAAAACTGGAAATACAAAACAGCAGCTGTTACAAAAGAACATGATTGTTCATCTGGTAATAGTTGAAATGTAAAAACAAAAACTGTGTGTGTGTGGGGTGTGCATGTGTAATGCAACCTCAAGGGGACACCGTCCAGTGTCCTCTTGTGCCAGACCCAAGTCTGGGTAAATGCAGAGGGACATGTGAGAGTATATATCAGCACCCCCTTTCTGAGGATGAGTCTGCAGGATTCCATCACATGCCCGGATTGGTGTTGCCGGAACCTTGCTCTGGACCTGACCACCTGGTTAGCCTCAAATGTGTAATATTTCTAATTATTTTCCAACTGAATCTGCTATCTCGATGTTTGATAGGAAATCAGATTGTTTCACAGAGAAGATGATGTGTGGATGGACCACAAAAAGCTAAGTAATGCCTGATTCATGTGTGTCTGTTTTTCTCTAAAATGACCCCACAGATCTCCGGACTATGACGAGGATGCTAATGACTGGATAGATCAACAGTTTTCTGTTACAACTTCCATTGTCGGGGTTCTGGTCTGGTCTTCCCGCAGGGAGACCGGCAGCAGAACGTGGCGATTGCACCGCAAGACCCTTCTAAACACCCACAGGGCGGAGAGACTTGATCAGAACACCAGCCAGCTACGATCTGCAGCTGTTTAGAAGAGTCTGGCGCCGCCTGCTATCCTCGTGACTGTGACCACTGCCATGTCGGAGGGGTGGCAGAGAGGAAACAATCAGTTCTGGGTGATATTTTTATTTTTGAAAGGATAAATGTTTTAAAAACACTTATTTAGACTTTTTTATATTAATTATAGGAATATCTGTTTAAGCATGTCGATGTCAAGTTTCACTGGATGTTTTTCACAATCTAAGTTCAAAACGGCTGATAAGAAAACTGATGACCGAGCATTCCTGGTAGTACTTGAATGCATCACTCACAGACGAATCTCTGAGATGTGAAAAGACGCCACAGATTCAACTGAGGTTTTGTGCGTGTGTAACAAGTGATTTGTGCATATTTTTAAAAGATTTACGTGTGTAATTAGTTTCAAGCTGTTGTAATTTTAATCTGAGCATGTTATATTGTATTTTTTTAAATTTCATAATTTTTGTATTTATGCACAAAATGTATTATATGAGTTACAAATCAAGAATTATGCACATAAAAAATTAAGAAGCGGCTGGGGGGCTCAGTGGGCTAGGTGAAGGGCTGGCACGCCCTGGGTTCGATTCCCAGGGTTGTCCACTGATTCCCAACCAGGTTGGGTCCTCAGGCAAGACCCTTGACGCTGCTGCCTAACTGGGTCCCTGTGCCCCTCAAGTACAGGGTTGTGTCAGGAAGGGCATCCGGCTTGAAAACTCTGCCCGGCAGATGTAGTATGGTGTCTGGGGTGTGTTCACCGAGCCAGGTTTAGGTGAAGCACAGGGCGGAGGAGCAGCGAAAATCAGAGTTCTTGTTCAGGAGAAGCAGCAGTTCGTCCACTTTGGGAGCGGACATTTCCCAGGTGTATCGCTAGGAGGGCGGTGTGCAGAGGTGGGTAGAGTATTCAAAAATTTTACTCAAGTAAAAGTATTGTTACTTTACCAAAATAGTACTCAAGTTCAAGTAGAGAGTAGGCATCCAAATAATTACTTGAGTAAGAGTAATAAAATATTTGGATTAAAATCTACTCAAGTACTGAGTAAATAATGAGTAACATCCCAGAGAGAGGGGCGGGGCGATCTGCCGCCCCTGGCTGAGAATCACCCATTGATATATTACTGGATTGGAAATCACGTGACATACGGCGTGACAGACATGCACCATCACTATGCATTGAGTCTTCTCGAGTAATGACTGGAGGTGGTCCAAAAAAGTATGAAAAGAACCACAAAAGGAGACGCAGTGTTTTCAAGTGACTTCAAAAACCTTGATAACAAAATAATCCGATGGAGAGGAATCATCACAGGACAGGAATCAGATTTTAATAGAGAGAAATCAGGCTGGGAACCGTGAACTGTGTGCTAAAGTGGGTGCTAGCAACTCGCGAGTAGTATGCTAGTTTGGTTCTTCGATGTATGTTTTTTTTTTTAATTAATGTTTCATGTTTTAAAACACGGGGGATGTTAATCACACGTTAAACGTTCATCATGCACAAAAACTGATGGAAATTCATTTTGACAACACGTGAAACGTGCTGCATTGTTGTGCTTGCAAAGTACCACGTAGCTAGCACTACAAAGCAGCACATTTTATTAAGCAAGCCTAAATCTTGTTGTCGGTCGCCTGTTTTTTATTGTAAGAAGTGTAAGTGAGTTTATACATTATTTTCTTAATCCGTGCCGTCACTGTTGAGTTTTTTTTCTTGGTTGTACGGACCGGAGGAAGCCCAACTAGAAAATACAGGGCTAACGCTTCCTGCTCAGTGACACAAACACAGCAGAGATCAGTTGTTAGTGAAGGAGCTGTGGCCATAAACTTTAACCTGCCACATTAACAGTTTGGCAGATGTATTTGATGTTATGATCAAAGTTTAAAAATGTTTTTGTATCAGTTAAAGATGCTAGCTGGAACCGTTTTCTCAAAGTACAATGAAATCGTCTATTTGAAGGTAAATTCTGAAGAAATTGAGATTTATTTACCAAGTATTTCATTAAAAAAATAATAACAGTTTTAGTTTCATTCGAAAATGTGGTAAAGGGTGCTTTTATTATTATTATTTAGCACTTTGAGATATTTTTAATAGGCGAAGGACTTTGTTAATAAACTTTATCAGTCATTCATGCTATTAAACTTCATCAGTCTCCCTTATTTCTGGTCTTGGGTGACAATCATTTACAAGGTCTGTTATACGGATTTTAGCACAGAGGCAAAATAATAAAAATGACAGCAATGCCTTATCTGTAGCAGTAGAAGGCACAATTCTTGCACTATTTACAGCTTGATCTTAATAGATAATAAATAGTTAAATATACCACAACATCAATAATTTTCTAAGCTTTAATTCGAGACAAATTTTTTAAAAATCGGTTAAGAAATTAGGGAGCTAGCTAGCCTTATGTGATTGAATTCTGCCTGTACTCCATGTAAACAGCAGCGTTCTGCAGCCGTGACTCAATGCGTAATGATGGCGCCTGTGCTTGCATGGCTCTATAGAAGCGAATATGCAAGGGCCAATCTAGTAATCTATATCAATGGAATCACCATCGTCCTTTAGCGCCAGTGTTGAGAGGAGAGATTTCCCTGCACGCTTCATGCCGCGGAGAGTTTTTTTTTTTGTGTGTGTACAGTCACGTGACTATCTGGCTTCATATGATTGGTCATAAGGAGTCACATGACTGTACGGAGCCGGGGGACGTTTCTCCCCCTCCGGATCATTTAAGATTATTTTGATTTATTCCAGTCAAAAGGAACGGTAACGAGCAGAAAGACGCCTAGTGTACTCGAGTAAAAGTCACGTTTTTCTCTCAGAGTTGTACTCAAGTAAAGGTAAAAAGTAAGTCGTATTTTGACAACTCTCACAAGTACAATTTACCCAAAAAGTTACTTAAGTAAATGTAACGGAGTAAATGTAACGAGTTACTACCCACCTCTAGCGGTGCGTGAACCCCGCTGCCTTAGTTTCACGAGCACGCCTGCCCGTTTGCCGCGTCGGCGCCTCTATCTAAGTCCGCAAACAGCTGCCGCGCCTCCGATCAGAATCTCCAAAAAACTACCTGACTGGGCAAAAACAGGTGAAAAAAGTCCGGCACTGGATTGACCAATGTGCAAAAGCTCTTCTCTGCTAAAAGTGACGGCAGAAGGGTTTAGGGTTAGGTTTGGGGTTAGGGTGAGCCCCATGCTGCATGCATGGATCTACTGTCAGGAGATGGTAGAGGATCCGAACGCAGGAGACCAGACTTGGTGACAGGAACATTTAATAAATTAACCAAAACATGACAAAACCCCAGATGATCTGACAATGAGAAACTGAAAACCAGACATTTAAATACACTGAGGTTGATTAACTAAATGAAGTCCGCTGTGGATGATTGATCTATGGTTGGTTAAATGGACAGCATGGTGATAACAGCAGGTAAATACTGGTAGGTACAATAATAATTGAGAATATAGAGGGGTTCTGTTTTAGGCTAATGGTTAAGTTTAGAGCCATAACTTAAAAATGGTTATGATTAGAGCCAAATCACTGCAGGTGGTTAAGGTTAGGGCTCTGTAAATGGAGATGGTTAAGGTTAGTAAAGCAAAACTTTAAGGCTGGGGCATCTAAAGATGAGCCAAAATTATTTAAAAAAAACTCCCTCTGCTGGACAAGAGATGAGACAGGAATGGACTTCATGGAGTTGCATATGGGTTGGCCTTCATCTCCCTCTGCTGGATCTAAGGAAAACAGTTGTAATTTATTTTTTTTAAATGAAAGATTAGATTCTTATAGTTACATTTCCATGCAATGAAGATGAGTCCTCTGTTCAGGAAGGGGAGCTGTGCTGGAAAAATAATAATATTTTTATTATAAAGAAGAATATTTCTCTCTTTCCTCTGCCCTCTGTGGCAGGTTTAGCGGGAGAATTATTTCAACCAGTCCAGTGAAGGTTGTCTCCGTCAGTCTCAAAGAGGTCCAGAGGATGTGACCTTTAAGCTCTTGTGTGTGCTGGTTAAGATGCACGAGGATGAGTTTGTCCTTCAGTGGAGGATAACATGAAAAGCTTATCATGGGGACGAAGACGGAAATCTTTGTTTGGCCACAGTGAGGGGTTTTTTTTCATTTCTGCTACAGGGGTTCTGAATCCGGGTGACCCAGGAGCTGGAGCCCTGGATCCAGGTAGAACCTGGGTCCTGTTAATTGCCGATTTTGGCCACAAGAGGGGGTCAATAAGCCAATTTCCAGGACCCAGTTTCATAGTGTTCATGCATGGTTCCATGATTCCAGTCTTAGTCCTTAGACCTTTTGACCCCTCCCATTCCTATGATCCTGGTATGCCAGCTTCATGGTCCTCTGTCCCTAACCTCACTTTTTACAAACATCTAGAGCAGGGGTCACCAATACGTCGCCCGCGGGCGCCAGGTCGCCCGCGAGCTCCACATCAGTCGCCTGCAGGTCTCTTCTAAAAATAGCACAACTCACTTGTGAGGTGCTCGAAAATTTTATTTTATTGTGATGCAATTTTTTTAAATCACACCTGCCTTTATGAAGAATTAAAAATTAAAACATCTTAAAGATATATGTTCATTATTTCTGTCCCACTATTTTTTTTTTTTTTGAATCGTTTTTTTCCTTAACGAGATAATCAATTGTCGCATTTCCATTAACTCTGAAATTTCGCAAATTGGAATTTGGATAATAAATTCTCCTAATGGAAACACCACAGTTTCGAAAAAAATGGCATTTTTCAAAAAAAAAAAAATTGCGCTTAGAGGAGGAAATATACATTTTTCGCAAAACTGTAATGGAAACACTTTTTTCTAAATAAATGTGTTTCTCGGTATAAAGTGTCTGATCTGAGCGCTGCACAGCCGGCGCACCAAGAGGCATTAAAGCGCTTTATAAACTGCGGGTCATACAGAATCGCGCAGCTCCTCCTCCTTTCCTCATCGCCTCATCTGCAGACGCACTTTTGCAGCTTGGAGCCTGAAATCTCGTGAGTGCGAGAGCCGTGACAGAAACTTGAATTTATGCTGTGGTGTTTTCAAGCAGAAAAAAGGTCCAGATGCTTATTTGTTAGAATACTATTTCTTTTAACCGCTGAACAGACTTCTCACTCTTCTGAGTCGAGCTGCGCTGCACGCGCCCCAGACAGAGCTGTGACGTCACCCACATGGTCCCTTTTAGTGAATCAAATTTAAAAGAAATACTTGTTCTCGTTCATCGCCGTGTTTTTAATGACTTATCGCCTGAGTTGGTTTGTGATTTATCGCAAAATTGTAATTTAATGGAAACAGTGTCATTTCGAAACGTATTTTTTTTTTAATTCCTAGAATTTTGCGCAAATGTGTAATGGAAATGCAGCTAATAACAAAGAATGAGGCGTCCCCTTCTCCCTTTCCCACATGGAGACACTGAGAATATCTGATTATTAGTTATCTTTAATGGAAACACAGATTACAAAAAAATATATATATTTTTAGAAAAAAAAGTTATTGCGTGTAGAGAAGCTGGTTTTGGGGGCGTATTGAAATGGATGGATATTTTTCGCAGAACTGTGATGGAAATTGACTGTTTTCTGATTAAATGCCCTTCTGAAGTGTCTGTCTGAGTACAGAACAGCGGGCGCCATGAGAGATCAACGTCACAGCTAATCGTGCATCTCTGTAAGATCAATAATCAAGATTTCCTCATCGCTTCATCTGTAGCCGCACCTCTGCCGGCTGAATACTTGTTCTGGACATTCTTTTAAATACCACTGAACAGACTTCTCACTTGCATCTGAGACTGTCAGTGGACTCGCTGCGCGAGCCAGCGCAGCACGCGTGCACCACACTGCTGTGACGTCACTCAAATGCTCCTTTTTAGACGATCAAATAAAAAAACACATATTGCCGTGTTTATAATGACTTATCGCGTGAGTTGGTTTGTGTTTTATCGCATTATTATGAAACCGTATCATTGCGATACTGTTTTTACTAAATTCCTAGAATTTGGTTGAAGTTTCATGTGTAATGGAAACAGAACCCAAAGCTGCTGAGTGTTTCTGAATGGTGCGTTCACTGAGCCCCGGATATCGGCAGTAAAACGAAGCAGTTTATCAGAGAAAACATAGAACACCGGCACTGATCAGGATATAATTGAGTGATTAAATAGAGTCGACGTTTTCTCTAAAAAAATGATTTGTTTTGCTGCGGGTTGTTTAAAAATGACCAAGTTTAGTGGACTGAGTTGGGCCGAGTGGCTGTTCGCTTATGTCCAGAGCTCAGTGAACACACCATGCGCAGATTCTTGTCTGCTGTGGGATCTGTCAATCAACCTGTTCAGAGGTTTAAGGAAAATAAAGGGGCGGGTTCATGAGACTGAATTAAAGCGTTCGAGGAGCGTATCCACTAATAATAGTTATAATTAATTAATAATAATTAATTAATTATTGATTAATA
>NC_050516.1:22559489-22596516 GCF_002922805.2 Oryzias melastigma
TGGTGACCCCTGATCTAGAGGATCTTTGGGCCTCCACTCCTAGGTGTTCCTTGGGCTTCTCCAGTGGCCCTGATGGTGTGTTGTTGTAACCATTTCCAACCTTTCTTGGACAGGAAATGTTCCAGAGTTCGCAGCACCTCCAAACTTTGATATGTCGATCAGGCGACAAGCACAAGAAAGGGAACAAGATTGTCCTGCCATCAGACTTTGAATGGGACCAGATCTAGGATCCAGGCCACCAAAGTCACAGGGAGTTATCAGGGGGTGCTTGTGTACAAACTCTGAGTTTTGTGATGATTGGTGCACTAAAAAGGTCTCCACTTTGGCCCCTTTCACATCAGATATTGGGACGAGGAGGTTGGGCTTTTTTTTACATTGAGTACATGTAATCTTGGGCCTTTGACCCTTGACCTTTTGCTCAATTCTGGGGCCATTCTTTTTTCAAATTATCTCATATTTTACACACTTCTGGGAGGCAGTAGTCCGCACGTACACTGAAAAAAATCAGACTTTTTATGCCACCATATAGGCAAGTTATCGCTCCATAAGCTTCCTGTAAGGAGAAAATTTGGCTGAAGTCCCTCCCGACCCCAAAACTTGCCCTACTCACCTCTGATTCAGAAACTGGGGCACTGTGCCAGAGTCCTGGTGGACTGCTTATCCACAATCCAGAAAAAAATTCTGCCAAAAATAAATCATTTTTTTTTACCGTTTCAGCCAAAAAAATTGGGCAGAAGACCATGATACAGACACCCTCGTGACTTTGCAAAGGGTTTTGGGCAGCGAGACCTTCCCGATATGTCGTTATGGGGCCAGTGCGAACAGGGGGATACCCTTTTGGCTCCGATCGGACTTCAACTTTGGAAACAGTGCCCCCCCCCACCCAAAGTTGACAGTTTTAGAATTTTGCAGGGCCGCCCTGCCGACATTTTTAGTTGAAACTTCACGCTGAGGCTTCTCTCACATGGCTCTACAAACCTGAAAAGTTTTGTAGAGCTAGCTTGTTTAGTTAGCTACTTAGCTTAAGCAACATGCCATCTTTAAACAACTTAAATTTTCCGTATCAGAATCCTAAATGATGCATCATACTCAGATTTGAAGTCTCTAAGTCAGGAGGAACCATTTTTCTTGAATTGATTTTACACGAATTTTGGTCAGCCCAAAACGGGGTGCGGGGGGTCTGCCGGACCAACGCTTTGGGTTAGACTCACCTAACTCACAGCGTATCATCAGGGTGTCTACTTGATGGAGAATCCCGAATTTGGTGTTTCTAGCTGTTATGTAGCCGCCACAACTAGCGTAAACAAGCCAAATAGGCGAAGCCTACATTTTCCAAATCAGGATTTTTATGGATATCTCTGCTCGACTTAAGGCCAGAGCTTCAAAACTTGGCAGCATTGGTCAGAACAAAGTTGTTTAGGGGTGTGGCGACATTGAAGCTCCAACGACAATCCCTTGTTTTGCACGACAAGGGGGCTGAGCGGTAGTGGACCCAACGTGCTTATCGGAGTCTACCGCCACTACACTTTGACCTAGGGTTTGGAGGAGTTAGGGAAGGTGCAGCTCAACCGAAGAAGAGTGGCTATAGACACTCCACCTCCAACCTTCATCCGTGAGAGAACAGAAGACATCCTCAGAGCAATATTAGATGCTTAACATTTTTTACATTTAATCTCTTTTGGGATTTAAAGTGACCCTACCATGAAAATTCTACTTTTTGAGGTTTTAAATGTATTTTTCTGTTCATTCCTCTTTATAAAGAACCCCAAAGCAGTATTTTGATCCGTTCATGCATTTAAGAGTAATCCTCTAAAAACCTGCACTGTCTGCAACAGCCCCTCCCACACCCACAAAAACCAGCGGGTGGTATCATGCTGACGTCAGCATGATGTGAACCGCCCCCTCCAGAAAAAAAAATCCATGCTGCAAGCTTGGCCCCAGACTACAACGAACAAACACCCACATCCATCCATCCATCTTCTTGACCGCTTTATACCCTTTCGGGGTCGCGGGGGTGCCGGAGCCTATCCCGGCCACTGATGGGCGAAGGCGGGGTACACCCTGGACAGGTCGCCAGTCTGTCGCAGGGCCTCAATCACACATCCATCCACTCACACATTCACACCTAGGGGCAATTTTAGAGTCACCAATTAACCTATGAAGCATGTTTTTGGACGGTGGGAGGAAGCCGGAGTCCCCGGTGAAAACCCACGCATGCACGGGGAGAACATGCAAACTCCACACAGAAAGGTCCCAGCCGGGATTTGAACCGGGGCCTTCTCGCTGTGAGGCGAGAGCGCTAACCACTGCGCCACCGTGCAGCCCACAAACACCCACATTCTCCGCAAAGCTGTAGTGCCGAGGTAGTTATCTCCTGCCAGAATGTGTCTCCTAGCAGGAGATAACTACCTTCCTGTACCAGGAACCGTTCTCAGATCCATCTTTCGAGGTGGTCTGGGTTCGTTTCCAATCAGACTGAACTTCTGTTCACTCTGAGATTCCTCAGTCTGAATAGCCTACAAAATGAACTGAGAGCGGAACAACTAAACCTAAACGGACACCTTCCCTTAAAGTTACTGCCTAGTGAGTGTTTTTTGATGCATTTTTTGCACTTGATTGCCTCTTCAATAAAAGTTTTTTTGTGTTCAGACATTTATTATAAATGGTAGGAAATTATAATTTCTTTTCTTTGAATGTGTTTTAAGTTGTTGAAGCTGAATTTGCAGAAATGACAAGTTTGGAAACCAAAGTGACGTAGAATGTATTTTTTTTTTTTCCCCCAATTAAGTAAAATCTCTGTGTTATTCATATGTTCACACTACTGAAATTTGGTAAAAATGCTTTACCTTTACTCCATATTTTTGTCAATTAAATATCTACTGTAATTTAGTCAACTAAAATTTGACTAAAATTAATAGAATCAACATGACTAAATTGCGACTATAACTAAACCTTATTTCAGTCAAAAGACTATGACTCAAACTAAATTAAAATTCTCTGTCAAAATTAACACTGACGCTGAGGAGGCTCAGGGAGGCTCATTGACGGTCTGTGAACAGGTTCAAGGAGGACATCGTGAAATGGGCGGGACCGACAAGGAGTGAAAGGCGGAGCCTCAGTGATCGAGTCGTTTTACTTCCGGGTATTAAAACAGTCCACAAAAAAGCTAATATATGATCATATATATGGATATAGTTTACTCTGAAAGGCTTAAGAAAGTCATGGTATGACCCCTTTAAATTGTTGCTAATTTGTGCGTTTCACTCAGAAATGTTTTGTCTCCAAAAAGTTGCAGGTTGAGTGAAATACGACCATAGACTGTCTCTGAGAACCGGACAGAGTGACATCATCCACAGAAAATGGTTTATTCCAGCTCTAACCAAATGAAGTCGATCCAGTTGCCAATTTTTATTTTTTTTACAATATGGATGTCGCCTTGTTGGAGCCAGATGTTGTCAGTAAGAAATGATTGGGTAACGTTTCTATGGCAATCACTCCCTCCAATCAGCAGTGAGCTTGCTGGAAGGCCACCCCCCAACACTCGAATCTGTCAAAGGTTTTGGATGTGGGGGCCATCAGGCTCCGCCTACTTTTAATTGAAGCATCTGATTGGCCAGTTTGTAATTTGAACTATTGCAAAAATATGAAAAAAAGGATTACCAAGAAGTTAAATGCGTCAGAGCAAGAATGGTCATTCTGACCAATAGAATGTTAGAATAATTGTTTATTTCTCTGTTGAAGTCTATGGGATTTTGGCTTTTTGGAGCCACTTCTTGTTTGAATGCCAAGGGGGAGGAGTCACTCAGTCCAGTTTTCTCATACAGTCAATAGATTCACAAAAAGGAACATATGTGTATATTTGTGTGTGTTTACATGCATGTGTGTGTAGTGTTTGTCTCATGAAGTCAGAGAAAACATTGGGTCAGCAGGTACTTTCACTTTTATTCCATCCTAAACCATCCAGTCAACACAGATCTGCTCGTTAGAAGATCCTTCAATCGTGTTTTCACTTGGTTAGATTTAGGTTTCATTTTGGACCATTTTAGCAGAAACTGGAGATTTCTGCTGCAGGAACTGGATGTGTGACGTCACAACAGAGAGAATACAGTCATCAATAGGAGTATATTTGAAAGCACTTCACACACTAAACTCTCCTTCTGCATTTCTGTCATCTAATAAATATGAACTTTTTGACAGTTGATACAATCAGAATAATCATTAAGAGGAAGATTTCTGTCTTCAGTCAGTATCCAAATGAAAAAGGGCTTTAAAAACACATTCATGCTTTCACACCAAACGCGGGAATCCGTTTCTGCTTCGTCAGCATTCCCACCGCAGATCCTCCAGCAGCAGGTCATTCATGAAGCTTTAAAGTCATCAGACGAGCGTCCAAACAGGTTTGCTTTCAGGGCAGATCAGCCTCAGAAGGAAGGAGATTCTGCTGAGGGAAGAGAACCAGCAACCACGGACGATGCTCCTGGCCTCAGAGACGTCCGGTGACGTCTGACGGCTTCATCTGGAGCTGAAGATGCAGATGGCGGAGCTGGAAGGTAGGATTCTGACTGTTTTCTGCGCTTTTATTGATTTTTTGTCACATTCAGAAACGTCGCCTCAGTGAGTCAAGAAGACTGTCATCCGCCAGATGCTGCAGGACGTCGTCAGGTTTGGTGCCTTTATTCACAGCAGTGTTAGAGCATCACTGTGGGGTCAAATCAGGATCAGCTTAAAGTGAACAAAAAAACTGATTAATAACTTGAAAAATAGACACTAGAACTGAAAACAAAAAAATAAAATTTGAAAACACGATATTGTAAATTGGAAAAAAAAATGTTTTGAAAATTAGAAAAAAAACTGAAAAATGTTAAATAAATTTTGAAATAAAAAAAGGAAACATTTTTGAAGATTTAAAAATAAATACTGAAAACTTAAATAAAAAAACTAAATGTTGAAAAATTAGTGCCTGTAACAGCTGCTGCTTTCCATTTTTAACTTTTTTTCTGAATCTTCACTTTCAGTCCTCAATTTACAATTTCAATTCAGATTTTTCACTGCTGAGCTGAGCCTAATTTTACAAGGGGGCGGGGCTTTGAGCTAATTGGCTACCCAAAAATGCATCCCATGATTCCCCTAGAGGTAATGGTGATGTGACGTGTTTTCTGCTGCAGAACGTTGTCTATTTATGTCTCCGCCTGCGTCGCCTCACTCCCATCAAACTTAGAGCAGTATCAGTACTGTACAGTTTTATCTCACTAATATCGCGGTGGCCCTGCGACGGACTGGCGACCTGTCCAGGGTGTACCCCGCCTTCGCCCATCAGTAGCCGGGATAGGCTCCGGCACCCCCGCGACCCCGAAAGGGGAGATGCGGTCAGGAAAATGGATGGATAATATCGCGGTGTGTTTCACTGTTTGGTGGATTTTTTTCAGCAGAACTTTGCTGTTGATCTCGTCAATCGATCTCCTCCGTCCTCCATCCTAGAGCTAGACTTATTTTTCTATGAAAGTTTGAAAAGTGAGAGAAAAATGAGAAGAAAAACTGAGAGAAAAGTGTGAAAATAGTCATGAGTGTCTGAGAAAAGTGTAGAAAATGTGTAGTGATGAGTCCTCTCTGTCCCCCCTGGGAAAGAGGGGATCAGCTTGGCAGCGAAAACTCAAAGATCAGAATTGAAACTGTAAAGTGAAAGTGAAGATTCAGAAAAGCACAAGAAAAAGTTGAAAATTCAAAACAGCAGCTGTTACTAATGGATAAATTATTTTTCAATTGGTCATATTTAAATGTGTATATTTTTTTCTATTTAAGTTTTTATTATTATTTTTTGTTTTCAAGATTTATTTCAAGTTTTGAGGGTTTTTTTCAAATTTTCAAAACTTTTCTTTTTTTTTCACATTTAAAATGTCTTGTTTTCAAATTTCTTTTTCAGTAACAATGTCTATTTTTTTTAAAGTTTTCAATCTGTTTTTTCGTTCACTTTAAGCTGATCCTGATTGGACTCCATCCATTGCGGTCTCCAGTTTGGTCAGGTTCTGACGGTGGTCTTCTTCCTGCGTTTTCTGGCTGTGCTTCATCTGTGGTTAAAAGGTTAAGGCGGACATTCTGGTTCTTGCTGCTCAGACTTTCACCTCCACAACCTCTTCATAAACTTAACGTACGAATTGTGGATTAGGCTCATCACAGATGAGGAGCTGGATCACAGCTGGTGTCTCCAGCAGGCGCCACGGTGCTGGTGTGACCTGGGACTCCCCATAATGCAACTGGGCAGTACTCGGAGTTCAGAGAGCCTTCTGAGCAGTTAAACCCCACATGCAGGTGCAGCAGCAGCAGGTCTTGGTTCTGGTTTCTGGTTTGATTCCGGCTGAAAATGGTTCCGACCTTCGGTACATTCCACTAAATAGTCCCCCCCTCCATCCCCGCCCTCACCTCCTCCTGCTTCCCCCGTGGCCAGCTGCTTCATCCTCAGGTTGATGGAGCCATAAGTCCTCTTGGGTCGAACAAACGCCGCCCTGCGGCGGTACATCTCCCCCCGGCAGATGGAGACCATGAGCAGCACGGACAGGAACATGCCCCCCAGGGTTAGCAGGCCCAGCCCCGCAATGATGCACTTGTCCAGGTGGGACCCCAGCTGGGCGTAGTACATCTCCAGCTTCTCCATCTGACGTGCTGACACCGAGTCCGGGTCCACCTTGGCCTCCCTGGGGATGGTGTACGCGATGACCACCAAGACGATCCCGCTGACCAGGAGGACCAGCGCCAGTATGAAGCCGAAGTCGGCGGAGCGGTCGTCGACCCGCCTGTCGTCCTGCCCCCCGCCTGCCTCTGCAGCTCCGTCCTCATCATTGTAGGACTCTGGAGAACATGCTGGCTGCTGCTGCAGGACGGACGGAACATTTGAGGAGGAAAACATGAAAATGAACTGAACCGACTCAGGGAGGGGGATGGGGGCCTTTGACACCCACTGACAGGCATGCTCACCTTACTATGGCCGGGTGTGGAGGGGGAAAGACCCTCTGCCTGCTGCAGGGTCTGCTCCTCGTCCTGCTGGTAGGAGGCGTTCTCGAACCCCCTGCCGACGCCCCCCACTGAGGAACCTGACCAAGGCGCCGAGGCTGCCGGGGGAGAACGACGTCCTCGCAGCTCCTGGAGCTCCACGGCGTTAAGAGACGACTCCATCAGCCGGCGGTCATGTCTTCACGGACCTGGGGTCTGCCAGCCGTCACTGAGCAGAAAGACAGAGAAGCTGCGGTGACCTCTGACCTCATCACATCAGTCTGACCTTCTGCGTGTCTCCCCTCAGGGGCCTTATGGTGGAGCGTCTGGCCTGAAACTGGAATTGATTCAAGGAGTAAAAATATGAGTTTGCAGATGACAGCCCCGGATTATTCCCAGTGTTCAGAGACGGCGTCTTCAGGATGGACGGTAGCTGATCTTTGACCTTCTTTTTAACAGTGGATGTGGCGTATACGACCACTGAGATTCAGACAGAAAAACTTCTCCTGCAGCAGAAAAGGACTGCCATGATTAGTCGACAAATCAACAACTAATAGACTATTCAAATAGCCGATGACTGATTTACCCAGCAAACATTTCAGTGTGGGTCCCATATGGTTTACCTCTGGGCTGAACTGGTGGGCCCCAGGTGGGTTTGTCCACGGGTTCTATGGTGGCCCCATCTGTGTTTGCCACACTGGTTTGAGCGGGGACTCAGTGGTCTGTGTCCCTACGCTAACCAGCCGCCCAGTGGACAGCGTAGTGAGCTAACAAGCTGTCTGGCGGACAGCGTAGCGAGTTAGGGAGCTCCGCTGCCCAGCGAGCCAGACTCCTTTTGTCTCCTTCTTTTTTTGCTTGTTTTTACCCTCACAGTCGGCTGACACTCTACTTTAACTCTGAGTTAGCTTAGCTGTCCTGTGATCCTCTATTTTCATCTAATTTTACTCCATCTAATGAGTGGAGTGTCATGTCTACTACGTCTTTCCATCACTTCTGGGTCTAAAATGATCCGCTGCTTAAATGTTTAAGCAATCATCTGATAACCACAAAATGCGGTTGGAGATCGCTGTGTTCTGATCTGTTTTATCACATTTTCAACAGCTATGGTGATCAAGATCATTTTTCCGTTATAGCGTCAATAACTTTCTTAAAATGTCCTTTTTATTTTAGCTAAACCTAACACTTTCTCTATAAAGTTACTCCATCACTTTTGCTGTGTAATTTTTACCCGATATAATATACTCAATAAAAAGTATTTGTCATAAAAAATAGACATTATATGATGAATTAGAGTTTCTAAATTACCTTCCTTTTATTTTCAACTGTGGTTTATGTAAGAAAATAGGAAATATAAGCAAAGGAAGATCCCAAAAACATGCTTGAAAATGGCAGAAAAATTAGGAATTTGAGAACAAAAAATTCCTAAAAAAAAAAAAAAAATGATACTCGTCCGCTGGAGGCTTGGTCTTTGGTCCACTCATTCCTGGGACATGTGAGACATGCAACATGTTGGAAATCATGTAAATACTTTTCTCGGGTGAAAGTCACCTGGTGTAAGGCTCTGGGTTAAATAAATAAACTTGAACAGACGTGAAGTTTGATCAGTCGATAACCTGTGACGTATTTTTGACAATTTGTGAACAGGAGAAATTCATATTCAGGACAAAGAAAAGTCGAGACATGTTAAACGCAAAACTAAATGTTGTATTTATATTTTTTCTGCAAAGTTGTGCACAAAATATAAATGTACGCACAACTTTGTATTTATGAATACGAATTTATCTGTATGAATACAAGTGGGTAGAGTAGGGTCTTACTTTGCAGGACTTGACAGGTTGGTTTGCAGATGACAACGTTGCACAGGCAGGTGTGTGACGTCATCACAGGTGTTTCATTCACGGTTCACCTCCATCATCAGCCCCCTTTGATGCTGCCGCTTCCTGTGGCACCAAACGACAGAATCTGATGCAAAAATCTGCAGCTTTGTAAGCAGGTTTGGACCCCCCCTTCCCCCAAACAAACACACACACACCTGAACCGAACCGACTGAGTCTGACCTGCTTAATATCCACCATCACCTCAAAGCAGAACGTTAGCAGAGGAAGGAGCTCGTGCTAGAAACCTCCGCGTGACCACCTCAGCATCCCTGTGATCTACCTGGAGATCACGGATCACGTGATCCAGAAGCTGTGATCTACCTGCAGATCACGGATCGTCTTTCTGCGGTCAAACCCACCGAAACTAACCAGCACCGACGGCGCGAGACGCCGGCGTGCCCGTGAGCAAGCGGACGTTTCCCGCGCCCGCCGCGATCATCACCGTGACCTTGTGATGGACGGAGCCGCCTGGAGCTGTTTGTCATGCCGCGACGCACCGACAAGCGCGCGTCCTCCGCCAGCAAACACGGAGATCGCGTTCGTCCGCGGGAACGAGCGCCGCGGGGCTGAGAGCGAGCATCCAGGCGGGCGAGCGGGCGGGAAGCATCCGCCAACAAACTCCGCCGAAGGCATCGACCGCGACCGGCCGGGAAACCGACGAGATCACCGGAGACGCACCGAGGACCGGAGGCGACGTGACAGCCGGGACTGACCTGGTGCTGATGCTGAGAGGAATCAGACGGCGGTATCATCTGATGATGGATGCTGCTGGATGCTGAGGGGGAGGGGGAGCGGCGGAGGCACTGACCATGCGCAAAACCTGCGCGTGGATTCCTGGTGTCGGCTGGGTGACGGAGTCACGGGAACCTCACGTTTGTGACCTGATTCCTGACGGTCGCTGAACGGGAGCGACGGGGATAGTTCCGTCCATCACCGGAAGACTTCTGCTGTCATTAAAGACTCCAGTGACAGTCGTCTTCATGTGTTTTTACATGTTCTTGCAGCATTGTTCTCAAAATAGTGGTGGACTTAAAATAATTTACGTTTAAACCGAAACAGAAAATCGGGGCGGGGGGCAAGTTTGGGTATACTGAGAAGTTGGGGTGTAAAATCCTGCCAAGCCCCTAAAATGCATAAAAACGATGCTGACTGTTCTTTAACTAATGCCTCCTGTGATCCACTTGATTTGTCTTCATTCCTGACACTACCCTCTGCTCCGATGCCTGTTGAAGATGCTGTCTTGTTTTAATTGAGTGACTGAGTGAGTTTGTTTTTTTTTCAAAACAACTTAAATGCAAAAGTGTAGCTTTACATTAAACAAAATACATAGAAGCAGAAAAAATGTCAAAAGAGGAAAAACAAACAAAACCCAAACAAACTCAGGACAAAGTAGAGAAAGAGCTTTCACATGATGCAGATGATCCACCACAATGATGAGATGGAGCTGAGGAAAGGCATTCACATACCCATGTGAATATTTGCTAATGGTTGGAGAGGTCTTCAAAATCCACATTACCATCAGCATCACTCTTTTTGAACTCGTTCTCCAGCATTATTTTTGCAACAAGAATCTCATTGGAAAGTTTGTCACTTCCTGCCACTTCTGTGGAGGGCTTAACATGATAACATCCAGAAAAAGGGAGATTGTGGTTGAAGACGATTAACTGCTTTCATAAGCTCAATATGTTTTTGGAGAATTTTGTTTCCATCTCCAGAACCCGGCAAGGGGACAAGGAGTCTTCTGCATGGCCCACAGTGGACATAACAGGACTACCTGTCAGCACTGAGCTCATTCTTCTCTTTCTTTTACCACAAGGGTGTCAAGTTCAATCGCTCAAGGGACTGAAATCCAAAACACACCTGAGGTCGCGGGCAGAGCAGGATAAACATTCATTAAACACTTTAGAACTACATTTTTAAAACTTTAAAACCGCAATTATTTTACAAAATTATAAACTACATATATAGCATTACCTGTGATAATACTAGTGTGAATGCTGGAAGCTGAATTTGGCCGTTGAAGATGCTAGTGCTGATAGATGAAGATATTGAAATTGATAGCTGAAAACGCTGAAGGTAATAGCCACTAAAACATATAGCTTGTAGCTATAAAAAATGGCTAAACTTAAAAAAAGCCTAAAAATCTGAAAAAATGCCTAAATTAGAAAACAGCTAGACTGTAACTGAAATGTTAGATATCTCCAAAATAGCCAAAAAAAAATCTTGGTAAATGCAAAATAGTCCAAAAAGTTAGCAGAATAATCATTTTTAAAACGTTAAAATTGTAACTTTTTTTAACATAATTATGAATAATAAAAAGGCAGCATTATTTTTCTAGAACAAATCAACTTAAACCTTAAGTAACTTCAAATATTTTACTCTCCATAAAAACATATTTTGTCTAAATTGTACAAGTTAGAAATGAGCGCAACATAACGTCGGGTCATTAATAACAATAAAATAAAATGATCTGGAGGTCTAAATATATTTACCAGCCTGATCCAGCTCTCCGGGTAATTCTATCCACCTCCAGCTCCAGCTCCAGCGGCTCTGTCCTCCATGACCTTTGACAGGATGCTCATAATAGCCTCCTCGTTCTCCACAAGGTGCTTGGTGGCTTCATGGTGGCTTGTCCACCTGATCTCCAACAGTCGATTTAGGGAGGGAACATCATAGTTCTGTGACACTTAATGACGGTGAAAAAATGAGTGCAGGGATCCTGACAGATTAAAAGAAGACTTTTGCACAAGGCTAGAAACAGCGATCAGAGGTATGATCACCTCTGCTTAGATTATTGTAACTCTTTTTCCTTTGGTGTTACCCGGCGATCACTCAACCGTCTCCAGTTAGTCCAGAATGCAGCAGCACGACTGTTAACTGGAACATCCAGACATCATCACATCCTTCAGTCAGGTCACTCCACCGGCTCCATGTTCATTTTAGAATTCAGTTCCAACTTTTACTTTGTTTTTAAAGCTCTTAATGGTTTTGCCCCAGTTTACTTAACTGTCTGCAGCCAATCTAGGGTTTTAAGGTCTGCTAATCGATATCTGCTTGATGTGCCCAGGTCACCACAGAAACGCTGGGGTGACCGGGCATTCTCCATTGCCGGCCCTCAATTATGGGATAACGGTGCACGTGTTATCAGACCTAAACAGTTTTAAACATTCCTGCAGATCTGCACGTGTTATCAGACCTAAACAGCTTAAAAACTTACATTTTTAGAATGATTTTAATGCTCAGTAGTTGGTGGCATTTTATTTTCCATTACTTTTTTATTGCATTTGTGTTTATCTTTTATGTATTTTTGATTACTGACTGCTTTTTTTTAAATTGTATACTGTTATTAATTTTGTTCTTAAATGGCCTAATTTTGTCTCTTTTATTGTGAAGCCTTTTGTTACCCCTAAAGGAGTTGTAAAGTGCTATATAAATTAAGCTTTATTCATTTTTTCTCCCAAACACTTATAAAAGACAAATCTGACATGTTTGAGAGAAACAAAACATGAAGTGTACACCTGAAACACATCTCCTATAACGCAGCGGAGAGTCAGACCAACTTTAATTATCTGAAGGGAAATTGTTTGGTCACAGAGTCTCTAATAACATCAAACCATAAATAAAAAGTAAGACAAGCTTTCACTAAAATAGTGTTTTTAAAACAATCTAAAAGACAACATTAAACGGTAAAACCATGAGCACCCCTATCCACGGGGGGCGGAGTCACCTGTCAAAACTTTGACAGGTGACTCTGCCTCAGTGACAATCAGCTGTTTCCACATGTCACACTCCAACACCTGGTGACGACTGATGAAGACGGAACGTCTGTCGAAACATGTCAGGTATGATTTAAATCTGACAAACAGCAAAATAATCAAAAAACTTATAAGTACTACAGATACTATGAACATTATTGCATTAAAAAGAGGAAGTTATGGAGCTCTATACCTAAAAGAGCTTCGTGACCTGGAAAAAGTTGGAGCTAAATGAAACCGCCATAGAAACCACCTACACTTCTGTCGGGCCTTGAGAGTTCCCGCCTCTTTGCTGCCCTCTCCTGTTTCTTTATGGTGTTTCCTCCTTGGTTCTGTTGCTCGCCTTCTCCCTAACTCTCCTCCACAGGTGTCCAGAATAAAGCAGGGCATCCTGGCACACTTGAAAAGCATTATCCCAGCAGATTTTCAGACCGGTTCCTCCAGCCTTTCCCTGCCAGCCCGTCTGCCAATCTCAAGTGGTTTTGAGCCCACATCTGCATCCCTGGTCTGTTACACTTATCCTAATCAAAACATTGTGTTTTCTGTCTCTAGTCTGTGCTGATCAGGAACCATTCCGCTTGTTCTGACCTCGCCCCCACCTGGACTCCCTACACCTTTGACCTACCTGGACCTTTTCCCCTTCAAGCGGCTTCTCCATCAAAATACACTACAGTCATCACATCACCCATCAATCTCTTTCCTTCTGATCATTACAGCTTCAACCTCCGCCGTCGGGATGAGGGAATTCTACCAACCAGCCTCGACATAAAGAACCCAATCAGAACCAACAACACAGAACGGACGATTTAAAGAGTGCTGATGGCTTTGGTCAAAGAAAGGATCCGATGTACAGCAAACAAGATCAAGAATCTGGAAACACAGCTTAAATTAAAATAACAATACGCTCTCAACAAGGAAATGGAAGGACACGTACTACTGCATCTACACAACACACACAACAGTGAGTATGAAAAACAAAAGGTCGTCACATAGCGAAACGGAAAAAGCTAATGGCTAAAATTCATGCGTAACACAAAGAAGATAACATAATAAATAACAAGTGGATATATAATCTTTGGAAACACAAACTAACCAAAGCCAAATGCAGCATACTATCACTCGGCCTGAATTACGCCATAACCCAGACACAGATCCTGCATGAGGAGTTCATTGTAGCCACGGAGATAACGTGAACAAAATACAGGAGAAAAAGCAGCACTACCTAAGAAATAGTAGGCATTCTTAAAACCCCTAAGCTACCACCAAGTAACATAAACAAAAAAGAAATGGAGGCAATCTAAACACAACAAAGAAATCACAATATCACCAGTAGATAAAGGCAGAACCATGGTTATCATGAATACAGAACAGTACGAAATACAAATGAAAGAGATGCTTCAAGACCAGAACACCTATGAGGTCCTGGAGCAAAAGAGAGAAAACTCAAAACCATACTTAAACAGCTACAAAAAACTATCAGTGACACACAAACCTATAGCCACCTCTTTCCCACAGCCAGTATCATACCCCGAATCTATGGTACGCCAAAAAAACACAACCCTAGTGCACCACTAAGACCCATCGGAGACAGCTTTGGCTCAGTAACTTACAATCTTTCTAAATTAATCGCCTATACTCAAACCCCTCCAAGAAAATACAGATTACCTTTGTGAAAACACAAAACAATTGTCAAAAGAACTCAAAAACATAAAGATGGAAAGAAATTAAATATTCTTTTCTAGTAAAAGCCACACTACATATCGTGCATGAACAATTGACAGCAGACAATTCCTTGAAAGAATGCACAAAGGTCACGGTACAGGACATTTCACAACTACTCCAAAAAACAGTCATTCATGCAAGTACGGAGATTAATCATTAAATTATTGACAGATCAAAAACCATTCCTGACTTAACAAGTGACAAAATGACATTCCTGGCATTATTTACTTCTTGTCCTGAATTGAAATGATTCAAATGTAGACAAACATATTAATTCTGCAGATATTTTCTCTCTCTGTTTTACTTCTGCAGCTGTGTTGATCTTCTTGATGAAGATCAAAAAATGTCAGGTATGATTTAAATTGTGTGTCTGATAACAAAATAATCAAAAAGATACTTATCTGCTATATTGCAGGGATCCAGATATACAATTAGATACAGTACACTTTTCCATAATTTTTTTTGTTTGTTTTTGTCTTCTTTAAAGTATTCAAAATAGACACAAAAAATGTGTTTTTTTTCCTCCAGTTCTTTCATTTCCCATGTGCATGAACTTGTTTAGATATTTCATTTTTGTATGGAAATGAAAATAAATAAAGTAAGTTAAAATTAATAATAAATAAATAAACTAATAAACAAACAGATAAATAAATAAAGTGAACACATTAAAAATAAAACTTTATTTTCCAAAACATATAGAACAAATATGTAAGACAAGCTGAACAATGAGAATGCCAGGAGCCATATACTTCACAAACATTACAAAACATATTAAAATACACATGTCAGTGGCCACGTCTCACCAGCTCTCTGGACCAACGAGATATACCACTAGAGATGACATGCTAGGTTGTTGGGTACGTAGAGTTGGACGCCATATTGGAATGGTATAGATGTCTGTTTACTGCTGTGTTACAATTGTACAAACAGATCTGGAAAAACTAGAATGTGATTTTCACTAGTAAATTATTGCTGTCAGCTGATAAAGTAAATCTCAATCTCAGTAATGAACATTTAGGCTGATCTTTTAGTCTATTTTAGTCAATGACAGCTTTAGACTTCACACTATTCATATGTTTTCTGTCAGGACCATCGATCTTTATGTTTATGGAGGATGATGGTGGTATTTGTATGTGTGGTAGACCTCAGATCAGACCAGACAACCTGCTGGTAATCAGATTACTACGTGGAGAGAAAATAAACTAACCAGGATTTCCTCTGTAGTGAAGAGGGAAGAGTCCACCAGCGATGAATCCTCGTCCAGTGGGCGGACCGGGAAATGTGTCGTATGAAAGACCGCCTACCCGCTGTCGTGTTGGTGTCCAAGTCCTTCTGATAGAGGCTGGATGGATCCACTTGTAGAACTGGACTCTCCAGCCCAGCGTTGGTTAATTTACCCCACAGCGTTGCATGGTTTCCGGCTCTGGCTGTATAAAAAATCCCATATATAACAGGCGCTAGCGGTCTACAGCGATGTCGGCTATCCACCGATCAGTTTATAAACACAGACCGAGGAGTCTAACAGTTTGTGTAAATCTCAGTCTGTGTGTAGATTAGAATAAAATCACAACCATGTATCAGGTATGCATTGCGTTTCCTATATGTTAATGTAATTATTTATTTTTTTAAGTTTGAAGTTTTGTTAATTTGTTACACTTTGTTCAAAAACATTACTATCGTGACCTGGGAATTATTTTTCTGAGGATCAGAGTTTTTCCTTTTTAAAATCGGACCAAAATTAAAAATTTTATGGTCATTTCACTGGTTCTGCTAAGACATGTCTCATTGTTTTTTTTTTATACCATTCCAATATGGCGTCGCTCTACATAGTAAAATGCCTGCGTGTCTTCTCTACTGATATTATCCTCTATGCTCTGGACCACTTTGGCAGCCCAGATCTGGACACGCCTCCTTCACAAACCCTGCTCCGTAAGAGGGAGGAGCATAGACTGTATGGGGAGGAGCAAAATGAAGGAACGTCAGAAACCGGCAACACAGCGCCCTCTTTCGGATTGGAGGTGTCTGTGTTTACGAGGTTTTATTTCGCAACAATCACGTTTAAAATCATATTTTTATAGGCAGACAGAGTCCCTTTAGGACGTTAAAAACAGCGTGTTTACATACAAGTGGACACGCAGATCTCCTCGCGCGAAAAGCCGCGCGAGGGAGTGTGAAAGCAGTGACGTGTAACAGCGGCTCCTCTGGTGACGTGTCTCTCCGGCTCTCTCTTTCCTCTCGGAGCGGCTGATGGAGCCACACTGACTCCACTGAGCGGTCGAACTGAAGCCAGCAACACGGGCGTTGGGATCCGGCAGCCATGGGGAGTACGTGCACCTCTTTCATTCTTACCCGCATTTATGATCGCAGCTGCAGGCGGCGTCTTTCTGTCATGGAACCGCAGAAAAAAAGCTCTTAGGGAAGCTAATTAGCTAACCTTTAGATGTGTAGGTGGCAACTTAAGCTAGCTGAAAATGGGAACAAAACCAAAGCTAAAATGGGGTTTTCTGTAACCTGAACCCGTTTTAATGTAACTAATCAATATTGTTGAATTGTAGTGTTGTTTTTTCAGCGTTGACTTCAAATGTATGTTTGAAGTTGGCTTCTTTAACGCTTGTTAGCATCTAAGCTAATGGTAACTGGAGAAATCACCTTTTTTGTCACAAAAAATAAATAGAAAACGTTGTTTTCTCCAAGTGTTATGCTAGTTTTTGAAGTGGGAAACTAACTTAAAAAAAATCAGGTTAATCAATTGTGTGAGCGAATCTGGAAACTGTTAAAAACCTCCAGAGTAAAGAGGATCTGTAACTCGATTTCTTTGTTTATTCTGTTTGTGGTTTCTTTCATTGTTTAGGTATACGTCATGTTTAGCTTTACAGCAGCTGCTAGGGATGACGTTGCATCTGTGCATACCTGTTGTAGGTGTACCAGATGGATCTATAGTTACCTGCTTGTGTGGCAGCTTTCATTCAGTTTTCAGCTTTTATTGTTATTAGAGTGTATTTTAATATCTATATGCTGTTTTTAAAAAATATATATATATATAATTATAATAAGGTAATTTCCCCTTTGTGGGATGAATCAAGTTCTACTCTTGTGGTGCTTGTTTTAATTTTGCCATAAAAATGTACTTTTAAAGTAAAAAAAAAAACAAAAATCTGTATTTTCCACTAAACATCCACGTTTGTTTTTGCAGTTAAATTTTTGGAAGTTATCAAGCCCTTCTGTGCAGTCCTGCCAGAAATACAGAAACCAGAAAGAAAGGTGAGCGTCATCATTGCATGTTAGAATCTGCTCTTGAAAATGAACAATGTCTCACTCTTTTCTTTTATCAAAACTACAGATCCAGTTTAGAGAAAAAGTATTATGGACTGCCATCACTCTCTTCATCTTTTTGGTGTGCTGCCAGGTTGGTATATTTTATTTATTTTACTAAGAGTCCCTTGAGATCAAATATTTTTTAAAAAGCAATAAAACACACACACACATAGAAAAACTAAATAAAATCAGATCAAGAACAACATGTACACTTTTCTGCTATCCCCTTAGAGTGCTGTAGTTTTCAATTTACCTTTACTATGATTTTTATTCCTAATTTTAACATGTGTTTGTGTGTGTTGGGGTAACTTTATTTAAACTTACTAGTAATGAAAATGAAGGTGCTTTAAAGACCCAATCCAATGAAAATTGTGTCTTTAACATGTTCTGTAGTATTTTTCTAACGATGGAGGACATGTATGAAGAAAATTAAGCTTAAAATCTGTTCATGACTGCCTGAGTTTGTAGTGCTATTTACATCTCTTCATTGTTCCTTCAGATTCCTCTTTTTGGCATAATGTCATCAGACTCGGCCGATCCTTTCTACTGGATGAGAGTAATATTGGCTTCAAACAGAGGTGATTTCCGATCGGTGGTCTGTAGAGTCCACTAATTCATGAGCTTTGTAACCTTTTTTTTCTTCGCTGTTGTCCAGGTACTCTAATGGAGCTGGGTATATCGCCCATCGTCACCTCGGGCCTCATCATGCAGCTGCTGGCTGGTGCCAAAATCATTGAGGTGGGAGATACCCCAAAGGACAGAGCACTCTTTAACGGAGCTCAGAAATGTAGGTCTATGATTTCTGGAGCTTTCAAACTTCCTTTCAATCTTTGCTGTAGCATACATGCCCACATTTACATCTTTTTATTTTTATTTTTTTTTTAGTGTTTGGAATGATCATCACCATCGGACAGGCCATTGTTTACGTGATGACTGGGATGTACGGAGACCCTTCAGAGATGGGAGCTGGGATCTGCCTGCTCATCATCATTCAGGTTAACCCAGATGATCATTTCTGCATTTTTAAAGCAAATGTTGTGGCAGTGTTTAATTATATCTGGAGGGTTTATTTTGATGCTTACTAAAAAGTAAAATGCTTCTGTGGGATTAAGACGATTCCTTTGGTCACGGAGATTGCTGGCACAACGCCGCTCATCTGGACATTCGGCCTTTAAACAACGCTGTCTGTGTCTTCAGCTCTTTGTGGCAGGTCTGATCGTCCTGCTGCTGGACGAGCTCCTTCAGAAGGGCTACGGTCTCGGTTCTGGTATCTCTCTCTTCATTGCCACCAACATCTGTGAGACCATTGTTTGGAAGGCCTTCAGTCCCACGACGGTCAACACCGGGAGAGGTACAGGAAATGAAGACAAATGTTTAATGAAAATGCTGTTTTTTTTACTTTTTAACATTTTTCTGATGATGGAGGACTTATGTACAAAAGAAAATTCAACTTAAAAGGACATTTCTGAATATTTCTTTATTCCAGTTGTTGTAAATCAGGAGAAAACAAAACAAAGCAGCTGGAAAAAGATTGTATTTGTGACGTAGAAAATATGTTGGGCGGGCCACAATCTGCTCCGCCCCTTTCTGCAGCATCTCCTTGCAGACCAATAGATCCATGAACGTCTTTGTTTTCCTTGTCTGAGCTGGAATACTTATGACTGGATGGCTCTCATTTTGCTGACCTGTTTTCTTTTTTTTTGCTACACTAATGTTGGCTTAGGCTTGTGAGGTGCTGTAAGCTAGTGGGAGCGTCTAAACCAGGAGTGTCAAACTCAAATCACACAAGGGGACAAAATCCAAAACACACCTTAGGTCACAGGCTGAACAGGATAGATGTTTATTGAACACACTAAAACTACATTTTTAAAACTTTAAAAACTTAACTTTTAACATAATTATGAACTAGATATATCATTACCTGTGATAATTCTAGTGTGAAAGCTGTAAGAGGAATTTGGAAGCTGAAGATGCTGAAGTTGATGGTCACCAAAATATTAGCTAAAGCCAAATTAACCTAAAAATAATAATAATTTAAAAAAAAATAGATTTGCCAGAACAGCTAACATGCAGCTGAAAAATAGCTAAACTTCAAAATAGCCTAAAAACTTTTTTTTAAAAGCCTAAATTAGTCAAACAGCTAGCATTGAGCTGAAATATCAGCTAAAAGCCAAATTAGCCTAAAAAAGTAAAACAAAAACAACAACAAAAAACGTAGGTTTGCCAAAACAGCTAGCATGTCAATATTAGCCTAAGTCCAAAATAGCCCCCAAAAAAAATTAAATAAAAAAGGCTAAATTAGCCAAAAAAAGGCTAACATGTAGCTGAAATATTGGCTAAATTCCAAAATAGCCTAAAAACTTAAAGAAATGCCCAAATTAGCCAAAACAGCTAGCATGCAGCTAAAATATTAGCTAAACTCCAAAATAGCCCAATAATCTTAGTAAATGCCAAAACAGCTAGCAAAAGGCCAATTTTTAAAACTGTAAAACCATAACTTTTTAACATAATTATGAATAATAAAACGGCCGGAATATTATTCCAGAATAAATCAACTTAAATCTTAAATAACTTTCAATCTCTCCATAAGAATATATTTTTTCAAAATTATATAAGTTAGTAATGAGCACAAGATAACATCAGGCCATTAATAACAATAAAATAAAATGATCTGGAGGGCCGGATCCGGCCCCCGGGCCTTGACTTTGACACATGATGACGGGAACGGGTTTTCTTCTTACCCAAAACTCAGAGGTGAATTTCTAAAAACTCCTGCCACTCTGCAGAAACTATGTCCTAAAAAACCACACAGGTTTTTAGATTTTGACTAAAACCATCATCATAGTTAAAAGACTTCTGGGAACAGTTTGAAAACGGACCTGAAGATGATCGAAGTGGATCTTTAAACGAAGTGCAGCTTCTGACTGTCAGGACTAACCGTGTGTGCTCCATCCAGGCACGGAGTTTGAGGGCGCCATCATCGCTCTCTTCCACCTGCTGGCGACTCGCACAGACAAAGTCCGCGCCTTGAGAGAAGCCTTCTACAGGCAGAACCTGCCCAACCTGATGAACCTCATCGCCACCGTCTTTGTGTTCGCCGTGGTCATATATTTCCAGGTTTGGTGACACTTGAAACAAAAGGACTCGATGGATTGTTGTTATTTTTTCAGCTCATCATCAAGTGTTTGTCTCACGTTTTCTTCAGGGCTTCAGAGTGGACCTGCCAATCAAATCTGCTCGCTATCGCGGTCAATACAACACCTACCCCATCAAGCTGTTCTACACCTCCAACATCCCCATCATCCTGCAGTCTGCTCTGGTGTCCAACCTCTACGTGATCTCTCAGATGCTGTCGACGCGCTTCAGCGGCAACTTCTTGGTGAACCTCTTAGGAACGTGGTCTGTAAGTGTCGCATGGCGGTTCTCTTCGGTACCGATCCGGTGACGTGGTCAGAATGCACAGGTGTGGCTGACTGTGCCGTGGTTTTCCAGGACACCTCCAGTGGAGGACCTGCTCGAGCCTACCCAGTGGGCGGTCTGTGTTACTACCTCTCTCCTCCGGAGTCGTTTGGTTCTGTTCTGGACGACCCGGTTCATGCTATCATTTACATCGTCTTCATGCTTGGCTCCTGCGCCTTCTTCTCCAAAACCTGGATCGAGGTTTCTGGATCTTCTGCCAAAGATGTGAGTGAGCTCCGGTGGGAAGGGCTGCCGCTCTGCAGGCGTCGGGTGTTGATGGGTCTGCTGGTGTTCCTCAGGTGGCGAAGCAGCTGAAGGAGCAGCAGATGGTGATGAGAGGACACAGAGAGACCTCCATGGTGCACGAGCTCAACAGGTAAACAGGAGAACCTGGAAACAGTGCAGGGCGATATGGAAAACATTTTAGATCACGATAAAAAACAAAGTATATTTTCAGTTATTAAAAAAGTTCTCCCTAGTTTTACTTTGAAAACAGGAAGCTTCACTGACACTTTATCTTGAAGATTTGTTTACTTCCGGCGCCGCACTTTCAGGTTTATTTTAGTTCATAAATAAAAATCCAACAGTATTCTGTATTTCAGAGCAATCAATATTTTACAACTTGATAATTTACTATATTTATAAAGATCGTGAATCAGCGATTTGGACATCGCAAATATTCATACTCAAATTTTCAGGAGTGAGAATCCAAGTGTTCAGATATTATTAACAGTTCTGTTCCGCAGCTTTGATTTATCTCTTATTTTTGTAATCTCAAATGTTCATTTTCATTGACTTTCCTTGCGTGATGGGTTTTTGTGTTAGCATCGTACAGAGTAATGGAGAGTGTGGAAAAGAAGTGAAGAGGAGAGTGCAAGCAGGTTGGAATGGGTGGAGAAAAGTGTCAGGTGTGATGTGTGACAGAAGAGTTTCAGCACAAATGAAAGGAAAGGTGTACAAGACTGTGGTGAGACCAGCCATGTTGTTTGGACTAGAAACAGTGGGACTGAAGAAAAGACAGGAAGCAGAGCTGGAGGTAGCAGAGATGAAGATGCTGAGGTTCTCTTTGGGAGTGACCAGGATGGATAGGATCAGGAATGAATACATCAGAGGGACAGCACATGTTAGAGGTTTTGGAGATAAAGTCAGAGAGGCCAGACTGAGATGGTTTGGACATGTTCAGAGGAGAGACAGTGAATATATTGGTAGAAGGATGCTGAGTCTAGAGCTGCAGGAAAGAGGTCTAGAGGAAGACCAAAGAGGAGGTTTATGGATGCAGTGAATGAAGACATGAAGGTGGCTGGTGTTAGAGTGGAGGATGCTGAAGACAGGCTTAGATGGAGGAAACTGATTCGCTGTGGCGACCCCTGAAGGGAAAAGCTGAAAGGAAAAGAAGAAGAAGAAGAAGATCGGCGTGGATTTTTTAAGGCCAGTTTAGAGTTTAGCTTCTATTTTAGCCACAGGCTAACAATTTAGCTTACTGAGGAATTTTAGGCTGTTTTTTCTTTTTAGTTTAACTAGTAATTAAGCAATGTGCTAGCTTTTTTTTGGCTAATTTGGAATCTACTGAGGGTTTTTTTATGCAAATTTGGAGTTTACCTAATATTTTAGCAACATGCTAACGTTTTTGATTAATTTTGTTTACTGGGGAATTTTAGAGTTTAGCTGGTATTTAAGCAACATGCTAGCTTTTTTTGGCTAATTTGGAATCTACTGAGGTTTTGGGACTAATTTGGAGTTTAGCTTATATTTAAGCAACACACTAAATATTTTTTGTAAAATTTGCATGTATTAGGAATTTTTCAGCAATTTTACTGCAAATGTTTCAGAAATTTAGGTCAACTTCAACGCTCTTTCATAGTTTTTAGTGAAATTTTCAGTCTTTTAGCAAATTTAACATTTTGCAAATAGCTTTTAATTTTTCAGCAAATCCCCTCAGAAATTAAAGTAAATTGCATCACAATTTCTTGCAAAAAGCTTCGGCATCTTCAGTAAAAAGCATTCACTCTAACATTATCGCAGATAATGCAACTTTTCTACTTTACATATTAGTGTCTTCTGCTCATCGTTGGATGTCTTGAATCCAAAATGCAGCCAAATCACATTTGTACCCCTCTGTTGCTGAAAGTGCTTCTTTTTGGGCTGCCTGCACCGCTGTATCTGACTGTTTCAACTCCGGGGAAACAACTACAAGCGGTTCTGCCTCCATCATTCTTAAGTGTTAAGTAACATAAATCCTGTCATAAAACTTGCATAAGTGGAAATAAAAGAACGTAAATCGGCTTTACCTTACAAAACCACAAAACGGAGTTGTTTTGCGAAGAATCTCTTTTTAATTTGTCTTTTGTTTTCACTTTTATAATTTTTTTTGTGTACACACTGACGAGGTTTGGACTATTTAATGATATATTTGTCGTAGTAATTAATCAAATTAGGTTATAAACGATATAAGAGAAATGGCCCGATAGACACTTCTATAAACGATATGTATCATCTACAGTATCACCCAGCACTATACATGGAAACACATTCTTAGCTTCGGACCTGCAGCTCATCCTTTGTTGTTGCTTCTGCAGGTATATCCCCACAGCTGCTGCGTTCGGAGGCCTCTGTATAGGCGGGCTGTCTGTCATGGCAGACTTTCTCGGTGCCATCGGTTCTGGGACGGGAATCCTCTTGGCTGTTACCATCATCTACCAGTACTTTGAGATCTTTGTCAAAGAGCAAAGTGAAGTTGGCAGTATGGGAGCACTTCTCTTCTGAATATAAGTCAATAAAATGTCAACGTTCTGACACACCAGACTCAAAGAAATACCCCTGATTATGTTTATTTTATTCTTTTGCATTTCTTTGCAGTTTTCTCAGTGTACTGTTTGCAGCTGGGATAGATGTTTTTACTCTCCACCAAACTGCTCACTTGAAAAACTGTGATTTCTCCCAGATTTGAGCTCGCTATTGAGTCTCTTCAGTCCTTTTATTTGATCGCAGTTCGCCGTCTGTCTGCCTAAATTTCCATTGACAAACGTGTCAAAGCACACAGCCGTGAGCACCTGTCTTTGACTCGCCTCAGGCGTTTTTATTGTAGCTTCTTTAAAGAACACTAAGACACAACGGCATGACGGCGCTCATCCCGAACTGACAGCACAGCTTTCCAGCGGCGCCGTGCTCTAGCCTGAGGTTTCTAGAGCTTAGATTAGGATGTGAAAAGCAGAAAACCGTGTTTCTGTTGGAGTCAGAACAATGTGAAGTCACAGACAGTGATGTTCATGATGGTCCTTCATTGGGCGTGGTGTTTTTTTCTGTCACCCGGTCCTCAAAGGACAGTGTTTCTCAATGTCATCGTGCTTTTTTTTCATGTCTGCTGCAAAATACCGGTCAGAATGAGGATGGATTTGAATGGTCTGAAAACGTTTTTTTTTTTTTTTTTACTTTATGTAAGACATTATTGTGTTATTAAAGAAGTGTTTTCCAACAATGTGTTTTTATTTGTTACATACTTAAGGGAATTTTTTGTTTTTTATAGTGGTGTCGTTACAAAGACTACGTCACAAGCTTCCACTAGGGGGCGTACATGGAGCTCAATTGGACCAATATTATCTGAAACTCAAAACAACTTGAAAAAAATATTCATTTTTGGCCTCAAAAAAAGTAAATTGTGCAAAACGTTTTGCTATTCAAAATTAACGTAGCTATTTTCAGCTTCAAATGTTCTGTTTTTTTACATTTCAGAATTTCAGTTTTCACTTTCAACTCTTCTTTTTGGTTTTGAATCTGGAAATTTTAATTTAAAAACTTCTCAGTTTCAGTGAACGCACCAGGACCGAACCCAGTTTTTGATTGGTCCTCTTTTTAAATCTCCGCTAAAATCCACCACAACGAGGTTTGGAAATGGAAATTTTTAGATTCCAATCCCCCAAAAAAGAGCTAAAAGTTATAAAACTTTTGAAACAAAAAAAAGGTTTGAAATTGAGATTTTGAAATCTAAAACACAGAACATTTTGAAGCTGAAAATAGTTTATTTTAAAATAACAAAAAGTTTCAGTCTTTAAATTTATTTTGGATCAACACCAATATTTTTTTCAAGTTGTTTTATTTAGGTTTCAAATAATGTAGGCCCCAATTTAACTCCACAGGCACACTATTAAAAATATAGTACCCAAAATATTTTAGTCAAAACAATTAATGGAATTAATCCTGAAATAAAGCTGAAATCACGTGCGTGAAGACCAAAATAACTCATTTTTGGTAAGACTATTTAATTTTTAAGAAAAAATATGTGGAATATAGGCATAAATTTAGAATACTATACAAAGTTATGTCTTCTCCCTAAGAAATATAGATTTATCATCCAACAAAAAGGTTTGAAGTGAAACTATAGGGGTAACATTTTTACTTCAAACACTTCTTTTCTTGAAAATTATTACGTTATATTTTTTAGTTTGATTTCTAACAACTTTGTTGGATTTCTGCAGAATTTGTTGCCAAAATAAAAATAAATGCAAACATACATAAAAAAAATTAACCATGGTTCAACTCTACAATGATTTAAGAAAAACAAAACAGAAGCTGTTTTATCTACAGCTATAAAATATTTCTTCTGGATTTTTTAATTTTTCATTTATTTTTGCAGCACATTTGACAAAAACGTTGTAAAAATTCTGTACACCGGTAAATACATTTAATCAAGCAGCTCCTTCATGTGATCATAAAATTATAATTAAACTGAAACAATCGGAAAATGATCGAGTTTAAAATGTCAAATTACAGTTACAATGATTTTTTTTACACCTACTATCCGAACATAAAGGTTTATTAAACGTTTTTATTGAATAATAAAGTGAGAAAGGAGGTGCGGAAATGACGTCAGTATTGCGCGACAGCAGGTGCCTGACACCGGGTAGCGTGTCAAATGAGACCCCTGAAGACATCTAACTGCGTTTTTCTCAGAGGTTATCTGCTGTCAAAGAGGACCGTCGGTCCAGAACTCAAGCAGACATGTCGTACTGCAGGGAAGACGGTAAGTTACGTCTTATGTTGACTCTTTCTGTCAATAAAACAGCAACAACAACAGGTCAATGTCAGACAGCTAGCTACACCGCTAAGCTAACTAGTTTGGACAGATGAACTGAATGCTCAGGGAAGCACAGGCCTCTGGTGGTTTAAACGTGGGATTAGAGATGATAATTTTTAGAGTTAACTTCCTGTTTTAGTGCAGAACGATCAGACAGCAGAACGTGAACCAGAAATGAAAGAAAGTCCTTCTCTGTGGTGCAGCAAAGGGCAGAAAGTCAGACCTTCACTCAAGTTCAGCTGATGTTTCTCCAGAGGAATGAAGGAGTTTCTCCTAAAACTCTCACTGTCAAAGTCCTGAACTGAGTCGATTTCTATACACTCATTTTTGTGATTCCATTTGTGATTTTCATCAGTAACAAAGCAAAAATCAGTTCTAAAATCAACTTTGGTTGGTTATGAAAATCTTATTTACAAAATCAGAGAAAAATAATTAGTTCTCATATAAGGTTTGTGTTTATGATTAACTTGCCAGCGTTTGGTCCAAGTCATTTCTTGGTTTCTATTAATAATGTCTGGATTGAAGGACAAATACTATTTCAGACTTCAGTCATTTTTGAAAAAAAATGTTTAAGTAAAAGCGATTTAAGTGATACTAAAATAGAAGTGACCAACAGACACATTTAATCTAGATCAAAATCATTTATCCGCCCAAAAAGAAAAAATGTTTCTTAAAGTTACATTTTTGATTAAAGCAAAAGAGAAATGAAAAGAACTTGAACATGTTCACATGTTGTGATCATATCAATGTTCAAAAATTACAGTTTGTCTCACACAAACCTTTACATTTTTTGTAATCACTGTTTGTAAATAATATACTTTTGTTTTTATACGTTTTTTGTATTGAGGTTGCTTACAATTACATATTAATAAATTGGAGGCACAAGCAACTACACTGTCAAATTGTCAACTAATATAGTTGAAAACTGTCAGCTTTTATGACAACATTTATGAAAATAGCTGCAACTTCCAGCGTTGTCTGCCTCAATTATAAAAAAAAAAATCACATGAAATCTTTGAGGGACTGTTCACAAATACAGACTATGGAGTTTCTATTTTTTCTTTTTTACATTTTTGGATGCTGGTGTGCCACAGGAACCTGTGACTTGTTTATCGGCTCTTTAGGTTTAATGAAAAATGCTACTGATGATTAAATAAGAGATGAGTTAGTTAAGGTTAGATTAATATTTGAAGCATCCAAGCAAAACAAAAAAAATAGTTTACTCTCAGAAATTATGTTGAAATGTTCTTTAAATTTGTATTTTTAATTTGTAGTTGGTCAAAGAAAAGTTCAAAAGTATTGTTATTTTGGTAAATTACACTAAAGTTGTTAAAGCTTTGAACAAATGCAGTTTAAAATGATTGAAAAGGATTTAGAGTTGTGTGTTTTACATAAAAAGCTCAAGTTATTCCCAATATTTTGAGTTTTTGTAATAAATAGAATCTATTAAAATGTTATTTATTTTTGAGAATAAAAGTAAAAAAATCCAATGATTAAATATACCATGCTTGACTGTGTTGCGTTTTTAATATAAGTAAAGCTGCAGCAGCAGGAGGAACTTTTTGACACAGAGTGGATTTTATTTTGAAAGGAACTTGTATGTGCTTTTGTCAAAAGTAAAAAGTTATAACTGTTATGTATAGAAGCAGCATAGACACTGATATAATTTAATTATTTTAATATTTACAAACAAAATTTATAAATAAATGCTTAATTGCCAAAAGAAGTATATTGTGCATTTTTAACCGATAAAGTGGGACTTTGTGGCTCTCGTGGGTTCTGGTTTGTTAAACACTAGACTGGTTGCAGGTTGCAGACCTCTGGTGTAGCTGAAAGTTTCATTGATCTAAGTCCTGTTGGTGATCGTTTTGATTCTGTTCCTACTTCTGTAGGGAAAGATCGCATCATCTTTGTGACCAAGGAGGATCATGAAGCTCCCAGCAACGCCGAGCTGATCGCAGATGACCCCAATGACCCCTACGAGGAGCAGGGTTCGTTTAATCTCCTCCTGCTTTCAGTTTCTCTTTAACCCTTCAACACCTGAGCCTCAAAATGTCTGACGGGACTTTTCTGCTAATTCTGACTCTGAAAGGGTCAGAGAATGTCCTGTAAATGTGCGCTTTTGGCCCTTTTTCCAGAAGACACTGAATTCTCAACATCTTTCATCATTTTACAATTTATTCTATTTTATAATAGTGTTAGACCAAATTAAATAGTAAAAAAACACAAAATGTGATTTTTAGAGTTTTTAGTGAGAAAAACAGTTCAAATGAACATGAACAACAGATTTTGTTTATTAAAAGTTTACATTTATCCAGTATCAAACTACTTAGAACAAAATTTCTGTATGTTTATTTCTAAATGTGCAAAACAAAAACAATGAATAAAATGTAAAACATCTACAGGTGTTTTTGGTCACACAGGTGAGTCCTGTCCTGCTTAACTCCTCAAAGGTCTCGGTCAGATGTCTTCAACCTTTGGCTCCAGATCCACATGTGTCTCTTTTATCTCTTCATTGTGGCTCCTTGGACAAACATGAAATAAGTCATGGAGACTGCTGACCCAGACATGTTGTATAACTGTCAAAGGTAGCTGACCCCTGCTCTTGATGATGCTGCCAGTGACAGTCACAAGTCCCACACTTCCAATGATGTTCTTGGTGCAGATTTTGCAGCATCAGTGGAATGGTGGACTGCTGATGGTTTCCTGTAGTTAGAGGTGGTTGGACACCTGGATGAATCTCACTGGATGAGGGTCTCCATCATCAGGTTCTGCATCTGTCTTCCTCTGTCGTTGATGAGCAGCTTTGATCTCTGACCAAATCACCAGAACCTCCAGCATCCTCACGTTTTCTCCTCGTTGGTCCTCCAGCTTCATCAGCTGCAGCTCACAGGAAACTTAAGAAAAACAGTCTTCATTTATTGTGATATTTATTTCCAGATGTAATTATCTGCTTATTTTATAAGATTACTTATAATGTATGAGTAAAAAAATAAGCTGACTTAAATTTGAACGACATTTCTCTAATCCAGTTTGTGTTTCAAACTAGTTAACAAGAGCTTCATTCCTTCAGAAAAGAAAACAGGAAATGCAGCTCCGCAAACGTTACCTTTCTCACCAAAAGTGGCTCCCTCTGTTGCTCCTTGGGTCTCAAAGTCTTCTCTGAACCTCCATGGAGGTTTTATTACCCAGGATGATCGTCTTTCAGACATTTGTCTTATTTTTTTCGCCGTTATATAAACTCTTTTCGACCGCTCCATCTGTCTCACCGATAAACAAAGGAGCTCCTCGTGGGCCTCCTCGAGAGATACTGTAATGACACGACATTGACAAGAAAGCGCAATATCTCAGCTTTCAGAAACTGTTGGAAATTTTAAAATAGGTTCAGGAATTATAGTATTTCAAAGAGTGCTTGTGCTAATGTGTCACTGGCGCCATGCTCAGTGTTAAAGGGTTAAAACGTTTTACTAACATAACATTCTAGTAAGTAATGAGTCAGTTATTATCAGTCTTTTCCTCTGTCGAAGAGTAATTACTTCTCTAACAGGTCATTCATACATGGTGAGTTTAAGGTTCATTTCCTGCATGCATGGATCAATAAGACTCTTTTTGTGTCCCTGATACTTGGCCTCTGTATGAGATGTTGACAGCCTCTCTTCTGCTCTCTGAAGGCCTCATCCTTCCTGACGGGGGGATAAACTGGAACTGCCCGTGTCTCGGCGGCATGGCCAGCGGGCCGTGTGGAACCCAGTTCAAAGAGGCCTTCTCGTGTTTCCACTACAGCAAAGAGGAGGTCAAAGGCTCCGAGTGCATCGACAAATTCCGCAGCATGCAGGAGTGCATGCAGAGGTTCCCTGAACTTTATCCCCAGGAGGACGACAAAGAAGAGTCTGCTCCTGCCGGCAGCTCTGCCTCTGACAGTGACTCTAGTCCAACCGCCTCAGAGGAGTCACCCGAGACGCTGCCGCCTACAGACGAGCAGACGGCCAGCTAAAAGCAGACTGTGGATGCGGCAGGAGCTCCAGTTTTTGGCTTGAACTTCAGGTGGTCTAATGGAAGAAGAGCAGCAGAGACATTGTATCATCTACAAAAATATGAGCTTCTGTTTTCCAAACTGTTGTAATAGCAGAGAAGTCTGTTTCCTAAAGGTCCAGTAGATGAGAAGCTCTTTCAACAATAGTCTCATTTTATGCTTTAAGACACTTCTTTTTATTGTGTTGTTGTTTTCAGCCTTCACAAACGTTGCGTAGCACGGATTCCTCCAAAGCAGCCCAGTTGTTTGGAGCATCGTTTGTGGACGCCTCCTATTTTATTTGATTACTGGAGACCAAAGCTGAGCAGAAATAAGGGCTGCTGTTGAAACCACTGTGCAGTTTACATGTTTCCTTAAGTCTGAATATACATGTTCAGTAGGAACTTCAGGGTCTTCGTCCCCCTCCTGCTGTCGCTGACACAGGAACTGTGTTTTACAGCTTGGATGTTGATCTCACTGACATTCACGTGTTTTTTTTACAAAACACCCAGATTAAAAAGACTTCTAAACTAACTCTCTTTATTTCTTTGTTCCTAAAACCAAATCGGTTCCACCTCTGATAGATTCAATATTTCTGTGCTCTGGTTTTCCTCCGGCGTAGCTTTGGTAAGAACGCTCGTTCTGCTCAGGCTGGTGGTGTGAGACCACGGCTGGAATGTTCAGTAAACCTCGATACATGCTTGTGTTTCCCATGTCGTACATTTGGGGGAAACAATGACAGAATGAAGGTTTAATAATTGGAAAAAGACAAGGGATTCACAAAGCATGCATCAAGTCAATACCACATAAAAATACAAAATCATGGTCTGAAATGTCCCAGAGAGAGAACACAGGGAAACTGTTAATCTAATAGGCCCAAGCAAATTGGAAAAGATAAATATTATATAAAAACAGTTGGAGAAGTCGTTTTGTTCCTTGCAGTGAATGAACTTCCAGTTGGTGAGAGTGTGGAAAGCTCAATGATGATTTCTCTTCAGCTCTGTTTTTAAAAATGCTTGACTACACACTGACAAAGGACCCCAAGTTTAATGAAATAAACAAAATCATCCCAAACACTGCACAATACACCTCTACAACATCCACAAGGAAGAGATTGAAACATTCTCCAAAACGGTATTAAATCAAATCAAGGATAATTATGACAAAGCGGATTCTGCTGGTTTTGGAGCTAATGAAGGCAGTCAATAGTCTTCAACCTCCATCTCCCTCTCTTCTGGATGTTACCATCTTAATCCCTCTGCAGAAAATGACAGGAAGTGACAGTAAACGGCGTAAACTTGTACCGTTTTCTACCTTCCTCGAAGGCCCAAAGCGCTTTACAGTCACATACCCATTGACCCATTACCACACTGATGGTGGTGCTGCTGCGGCCTAACACTGGTGCCACCTCCCATCAGAGACAATGTGGTGTTCAGTGTCTTCCCAAGGTGGGAATTGAACCCACACTCTCCTGATTGAGGGAAGACCACCCTACCGCTCCACCACGACCTTTCATTGGGAAGTGACAAACCCCCCAGTAATCTGTTTACCCCCCAACAGGGCTGACTAGATCCAGCCCTGTTGCATAACTGTAAAATGAAATAACTACGTAGGGTTGGGATTATATGAATTTGCTTTTTCCCACTCCTTTTCAAGGCAGCAGTCCCAGTCCTTGAAGCTCTTTGACCACCTTTGTAAGTTCAACATGGTTGATGGTCAGTCCTCAGCCTCTTTTTCTTCAAGGGGAGGTGTGTCAGTGGGACTGGGGGACCTGGGGGGGTAGGGTCCCTCCCACCAGGTGGTCAGGTCCAGAGCAGGGCTCCAGCTACACCAATCCGGGAATGTAATGGAATCCTGCAGACTCATCCTCAGAAAGGGGGTGCTGATATATACTCTCACATGTCCCTCTGCATTTACCCAGACTTGGGTCTGGCACAAGAAGACACTAGACTAGACAGTGTCCCCTTGTGGTTGCATTACACATGCACACTCCACGCACACACAGTTTTTTTTTTTTTTTTTTTTTACATTTTAACTATTACCAGATGAACAATCATGTTCTTTTGTAACAGCTGCTGTTTTGTATTTCCAGTTTTTGTTTTTTCCATTTCCCTCGTGCTTCACTTTCAGTCTGTTTTCTACAGTGCTCCAACATTCTGCATTTTCTTTCAAATCTTCACAAGAATCCCATCAACAAATCCTCTAAGTTGACATCCTCACATACATTCTGTGAAATGCATTCAGGACTGAGTGGAGGAAGTGGTTGTGGATCAACCTGCCATGAAGGTGAGGATTCTACAGGATCCAGAAGTTTGGGAGTCAAATGAAGCTCCTGGATTTATGTTCACAATGTTTTTTGGTATTTAGTCCCAGAATATCTTTGGTGTCCTCAAATGCAGCAGAGTTACAGAGTGAAGTAAATCTTTTACATTTATCTCTTCAGAGACAGTCGGTGGAAAAGATTTCTGGACGGGATTATTTAGTGGTTGTGGAGGGACCTGCTGTAATGCCGGGGATGCTTTGGGTACTTTTATGAATTCTGGTGCCATCTCAGAGTTTTTTGTCCTCTTTTTCTGCTTCTTTTCAACTTGAGCGTTAGTTGTTTCTGTAGAAACCTGTTGCACAGAGGGGTCGGGGCTGTATCTTCTCCTGTAGTTCAGACCTCTCATAGATTGGAGACACAGCCACGTCCCTTAAGTGTCTGTCAGGCTCTGAAGATGGGCTAATTATTTGGGGATTATGATGGGCTCAGGATTTTTGGAAGCTCCTATCGCACCTGTTTGCTGTGTGGCTGATCTTGAACAATTAAGGAATCCTCTCTCCTCTGGGGGGCTGAGACATTTCCAGGCCAGCAGTGATGTTTATATTTTGTCAACTATTGAAGATAATCAGAAAGATGAGTATAACAAAAGCTTCTGTTGATTCTCTTTTTCTAACAGAGGTATAAATGATGGTGATTACATACAATTTAGATTTACATAAGATCTTAGAGTTTAGATTGGAGCGCCCAGCCACCCTATGAGGAAGCTCCACAAAATTTTCTACAAGCGTCTTGATTTGTCTGATTTTTTGGACGAACCGGAGGAGTCGAGACAAAAAAAATAATATAAAAAAAAAGAAACCGTGAATACAGAAACATGAATATGAGGAGGAACACTATAACTCATCTCTGGTTGTGATTCACATGTTCAATTTGTTTTTGCTCTCACACGTCCCTCTGAATTTATCCGGACTTGGGACCGGCACAACAGGACACTGGATGGTGTCCCCTTGAGGTTGCATTAAACTCACACACACATTCACGCTTACATGCACAAACACGCACACAAGCATACATTTTCTGTACATCTACCTATCTACTTACCTACCCTACCTTTCCATCCACACTTTGGAATTTCTATACTTAGCACAGATGTTTGTCCATAGTAGGCTAGAATTTTGGTCATGTTGCTCCATGAATTCTCCGACTACCCAAATCTGGCTGCCTAGTTTACAGCCTCTTGCTGCTGGAGTCAGAATGCAGCCTCCCATACATTGTGAGAAGCTGCTGGGGCTTCATGTCAGTCTCTTCTTCTGGTCAGCTTACAATTTACCAGCAGGGACACATTTATTATCTCAGCCTGTATAGGCCCCTCGAGTGTCAGCTGCTGGCCTTTTTCATGGTAGTCCTCGGACTCTGACAGTTACGTTTATCCCAGAAGGTCTGAATTTCTTGTGTCTAGATCTTCTTTTATCATCTGTCCTTCAGCTATGGTTGGTCCATCTGTTTTTTAATCATATCCAAGCATCTCCAGGACTACCACTGTTTAAATGGTAAATGCTGTATACTTGTATAGTGCTTTTCTACCTTCCTTGGAGGCCCTAAGCGCTTCACAGTCACACACATCCACACTCTGGTGGCGGCTCCGCTCTCCTGCCTGTTTTCCAGTGACCCTGCCTCATCTGCTGTTGATTACCTGGATCCGGTATGTTTGGCCAATACGGAGCTCCAATGGTTGGAAAAAATGTTGGATCTGATAGAAGTTTTAGTCATTTATTTATGGCAGAAAGATTCTTTATGAATTTCAAAGTAACTCCTGAAATCTTTTGTGTTTGAGTTTGTTGGACTTGGAAACATACACTGATTTTAGCTGACCATCATCTTGGTTTTTAGGCTAATGTGGCATTTAGCTAATATTTTTGTGACTATCAGCTTCAGCGTTTTCAGCTATCAGTTTCAACATCTTCAGCTATCAGCACTAGCATCTTCAGCAGACAAATTCAACTTACAGCATTCACACTAGCGTTATCACAGGTAATGCTGTACATCTAGTTATGAATTGAAACTGGTCTATTTTTTCAGTAAAACTGGTCTGTGAACACTTATTGCTGTTCTTAGGTTTTTTTTCACATCTAACTGTACAAACTCTTTCTCCTGAAATAATCCTTGCAAGTTCAAGTTTCCTCTCTGGAATGAGAGTGTCCTGATCAACGGTGTCTCCATGACAACCGTTGTCATGACTTACAAAGTTCTGAAAGCGCGTTGTCTTACTTGAAATCGGGAATGTTTGAGTGAAAGTATTTTTTTTTTCTATATTTTCTTTGAAAGAAAAATCTTTTAAAAGGCTCCAGGTTAAGTTTTGGAAATACATAAAGGTAAGTAAAAGAAGCAGAAGTTAACAATGGAGTTAATTGAAACATGTCGGATTGTTATTAACATCAATTTGTAGCATACTAATGTGACCCGAATGTAGTTAAAGTTAAGCAGCCTCCAGTTTCTGAACCGGAGTGAGTGGTCGGTTCTGGTTCAGGGTTTGGCTGAGCTTATGGGATCCATGGTCGCATCAGAGCGAATGAAAACAGCGACAGCAGTTCGAGTCGATCCCGACATGACCGTGCGTATGTCTGTGCGTAGATGCATAAATCTGGACTTCCACCTCCCCCCAAACCCCCAGACCATCCGGGGCGTCCTGCGGGACCCAAAAGCAAACCCACCCTGCCGGACATTCACCAACAGACAGGCATCTACACAGGTGTGGTTTCCACAGGTGACCTTCAGGTAAGATGAACACCTTAAATCGAGCCTCAGAAACCGTGGTCATTAAATAATGACTTTCATCTCTATCAATGTGAATCAGGAGCAGATGAAAAAATGCAGTTTGAAAATTATCGTAGAAAATTAGCTACAAGCTTCTTTCTTTGAGCTCTTCGCTAAGGTGAGAGGAAGGGGGGCGGGGTCGCTCTACGCCAACAGTTTCAATGACTCAGAGGCAAATTTAATGAATTCCTGCCGCTCATGCAAAAAACTATTTCTTTCATATTAAAAAATCACACAACACTGTCAAAAGACATTAAATTAGACTTTCTTTTCTTTTCTGCAGGTTCCTCGACCTCCATCCAAACCCTCAAAGCCCGTATTTCAGACTGTAAGACATGGATCCACGCCCTCTTTACCTGACATCACAAAGACTCGGATCTGCTCTCGAGGAATTTCATCTTTTATCTTTCAGGTAAAAAAAAAAAAAAGCTGATGTGCAGATTATTAACTCGTGTACATAGTTTGTCAGATGTTTCCAGAGTCCCGGATGATTTAACACAAACTGTGTTTGTGTGTCAGTTCAACACAGAGAGCCCAGATGACCAACAGAGTCAGTCTTCTCTGGAGCCTGGAAATTCAAACTCACCTAAAGGTTAAAGTGTCGTTTTCTTACAAAAACATCTTTTGAGACATTAGTTTAAATATTCAAATGTATTCTGAAGAAAATGTAAAAGTATATATTTTTATGTTATCCCTGATTTTGTTTTAGCTGGAGCTATCAGTTCTTCTGATGAAGCTTACTTTGCCATTGATGGAAATAAACCCAAAGTCCAGATTTCATTCCAAAGACGACCGGGTGATGTTTCTCGTGAACTGGCCTTAATAAGGTAATAACTGTTTGGGTGGACGTTGTCAGACAGTATTTTTTTTTTGTTTTAAAAATTTGGTACTTTTAACCCTGTAAAGTTCACCGTAAAGTTCAATGTAATTTTTGGTGAATTGAGATGCTTTTCATGATGAAGTCCATGAAAAGATTTTTGTAATATCCTTTTTTTTAATAAGATATAGACAGCATCAATTATAAATTGGTCCCAACAATGTCAGTTTAAGGTGCAAAAATATTGACACGAGGACAAACTCACCTTATTCCCACAGTCTCAAATCTGATGCACACATTTTTAGTGGGCGGTAACAACAAACGTAGGTGGGGCCTCCTCGGAAAGTGCGGACAAACCCACATTTTCTGCCCACTTTTAAACTATATGGTTTAGTTTGAATTATTTGAGTTATTTTCACCTTGAAGTTTTGAAAATTAGAAAAACTTTTCCCTCCAAAAGTGCCTGTAAGGTTTAATAGAAGCAGCCATTTTGAAATGAGCGGGAAAAACCCTTCTACTGCCCCTAGTGAAATAACGATGACCTACTGGGCAGAAAAATTGACCAAATATTAAGCAACAGGTGTTTAAGGAAAGTGTGATCTTGCTAATGAGATAAGGGTCTCACTTATTAGAGGATTAAAATGATACCAATGATTCTAGAGCAGGGGTGTTAAACTCAATCACACAGGAGGCCAAAATCCAAAACACATCTTAAGTCGCGGGCTGAACAGGATAAACATTTATTGAACACTCTGGAATTACATTTGTAAAACTTTAAAACAGTAACTTTTTAGCATTAATATGAACTAGAAATATAACATTACCTGTGATAATGCTAGTGTGAATGCTGTAAGCTTTCACCGGGGACTCCGGCTTCCTCCCACCGTCCAAAAACATGCTTCATAGGTTAATTGGTGACTCTAAATTGCCCCTAGGTG
>NC_050516.1:22596523-22619277 GCF_002922805.2 Oryzias melastigma
TAGGTTTGCAAAAATGCTAGCATGTTGCTGAAAAAAAAAATGGCTAAACTTCGAAACAGCCTAAAAAACCAAACAAAAAAAAGCCTAAATTAGCCAAAACAGCTAGCATGTAGCTGAAATATTAGCTCCAGAACAGCCTAAAAAATCTTAGTAAATGCCAAAATAGTCCAAAAAGCTATCAGAATGACAATTTTTACAACTTTTAAACTGTAGCTTTTTAACATAATTATGAATAATAAAAATGCAGGAATATTATTCCAGAATAAAACAACTTAAACCTTAAATAACTTTCAATATTTTACTCTCCATAAAAATATATTTTGCCAAAATTATACAAGTTAGAAATGGGCACAAGAGAACATCTGCCGTTAATAACAATAAAATAAAATGATCTGGATTGCCGGATAGAATTACTGGAGGGCCGGATCCGGCCCCCGGGCCTTGACTTTGACACACATGTTCTAGGTTAAATTCTAGGGTTAAATACTTAGATTTGTGTTCCACATGCAAATAAGTTCAATCAAACCTGAGTCAGACAATAATTCTCTTTCTCAGAAAGTAAAGAAGCTTTCTAGATTTTGAATGAAGGATTGGCAAAACATCTCAAAAATATATATTTTTAACAGACTTCAGAGGGAATACTCCAGATGGAACCTCAACGACCTCCTGACAGCAAAAGGCATAGACTGTGAAGTCTTCATCCCAAGACATCTGAGAAACGGAGATGAACATCGGAGCGAAGCAGGGTATCAGACCAGACCGTTCCTCCTGCTGGAGGTGAGGGCGTCATCATCATGTTTGAGATGTGGTTTCCCATCTATCCCATAACACAACTGTTTTCATCTGCTTGGTGTGAAGTTCTTTGATAACGAGGATTACGAATGCCGAACACCAGAAGAATGGCTCGCTTTAGGGGATGTTGAAGGCTCTCCCGATCGACGGCCGGTTCCTGCCACAGCGCTGCTGCCTAAACATCACCAGACTCCTGGTAAAAAAAGCTACAACCATGAAGAACCAACATGATTTTTTTAACTACTCATTGTGTTCTTTTCTTATTTAAAGATGAAAACCGTCCATTTGTGGAGTACAGCTGGTGTTTAGTGGGAGTTCTTGACTTCAATGAAAAGAAACGTCAATATCTTGTTCAGGAGGTTCAAGACAAGGATGGAAATCCCATCTTAAATCCCCAGCAATGGAAAAGTAAATCTCCATCATGGTTTTAAATCTCTATGTCTGACTGTTGTCTCACTGCTGTTTCTGATGTCCCCTATCACGTGGTGAAGAAGTGAACGCCTCCCAGGGAGGCCCGAAGCACTGGATCCCCAGGATCCGGCTGTGCTTCCACGGGGAGGACCCTCGGGTTTTCGTCGAGCGCGTCAGCTTTGCCCAACGCTTCAGAGAAGACGTGGAGAACCGGATTCTGTGTGACCTGTCAGTGGACCACATGCCCCTCTGGGGGGGGAACCCCCGTCTCAGCCCCGAAACTATAGAGAAGATCAAAAAATGTGCCAACTCAGCTCCTGGTCTGAGGCTGGACATGTGGGTCATGTCAGGATTCAATTCCTGTCACACTTCTGCTGCTGTTTGAGGCCTGTGTTAAGAAATATGTAGAAGTTAAGAAGGTTCATGCCTTTTGTACAGAATAAAGAAGCATGAGAAGGATCTGGAACAGGAGGTGGAGTTGGAACACGCCCGCTGCATGAACAAGATCACGTTTGACTTTGTGGTGAAGAGCAACCCAGAGCTGTTTTCCAGCATCACCCTTCCACAAGAGGATCCAAAGGCTGCTCCAGATCAAGGTATAATGTGTTGTGGGTTATTTGTGTTTGAGTCAAGAGGAGAATTTATAAATTCAATTCAGTTCAATTTTTGTTTATGCAGCCCAATATTACAACACAGTTGTCTCAACAGGCCGGTATGAATCCAAAAAATAAAATCAGTCATGAACTGGGCATCCCTGCCCTTAAACCAGGGGTGCCAAACTCGATCAAACAGGGGGCCAAAATCCAAAACACATCTTAAGTCGCGGGCTGAACAGGATAAACGTTTATTGAACACACTGGAATTACATTTTTAAAACTTTAAAACCGTAACTTTTTAACATAATTATAAACTAGATATATAGCATTACCTGTGATAATGCTAGTGTGAATGATGTAAGATTAATTTGGCCGCTGAAGATAATAGTGCTGATAGTTGAAGATGCTGAAATTGATAGTTAAAATCACTAAAGCTGATAGCCAGCTAAAGTATTAGCTAAAGGCCAAAGTAGCCTAATAAATAGGTTAGCCAAAACAGCTAGCATGTAGCTGAAATATTAGTTAAACTCCAAACCAGCCCCAAAATCTTAGTAAATCCAAAAATAGTCCAAAAAGCTATCAGAAAGCCATTTTAGGACTTTAAAACTGTAATTTTCTAACATAATTATGAATAATAAAAAGGCAGGAATATTATTCCAAAATGAATCAACTTAAACCTTAAATAACTTTCAATGTTTTACTTTCCAGAAAAATATATTTTGTCAAAATTATACAAGTTAGAAATAAACATCAAACTAGAAAAGTTGCATTACCTGCGATAATGCATGTGTGAATGCATCTTTGCTGAATGTTGTCGCTGAATATGCTGCAAACATTTGCTGAAGATGCTGTAAGGACTTACTGTAATTGCTGAAGGAATTGCTGAAAGTAGCTTAACAAAGAATTAGCCTTAAAAACCGGAGAAAGTGTCAAATTAGCAAAAAAAGATAAAATTATGCTAATATGTTAGCAAAACTCAAAGTTAGCTTAAAAAACGTAGTTAGTTATAATGTTCTCAACATTCTGAACGGTTTGATACCCATATTGCATAGGTTTGAAATTACACAAAGTTGTAAGAATTTTGTGGAAAAAACAGACAATTTGTGTAAATTTGTGAACACAACCGTGTAAAAGCTTAAAATTGCTTAAATTTAACAATGTCTTACACATCCAGCATGAATTTCCTGAACATGCTGGATGTGTAAAATTGCATAAAATGCTGAATTTGCTTAAAATTTGCACAAATTTGTGTAAAATTTGTGAAAAATTGTGTAAATTTGTGTTAAATTCTGTAATTTTGTGTAACTTGCATAAATTTTAACAATGCTGGAAGTACAAGCATGAATTTCTGGACATGCTGAATGTTTTAAGTTGCTTAAATTGCATAAAGTTTGTAATTTGCAGGAATTTGTAAAAAAAATCCTATTAGTTATAATGGGGCTGAAAAAACACACAAATTGTGTAACTACGCAAAAACTGTAAAGTGCACAACTACTAAAAATACAAGCTTCAATGTCCTGAACAAGCTGAACGTTTTGATACCAAGATTGAGTAAATCGCATAAAGTGTTCTTGAGTTTTTACGTGTCAAAAAATGTACGGAAGAAAACGTAAATAAAGAATCTCAATAGTGTGAATGCATTGAATGCATTCACACAATAACATCGGGTCATTAATAACAATAAAATAAAATGATCTGGAGGGCTGGATATAATTACCCAGAGGGCCGGATCCGGCCCCCGGGCCTTGACTCTGACACTTGTGCCTTAGACCCTCCTTCTTGATAGTGAAAATAATTCTGGAACAACCTCAGAGATGCCCACATTAGTGAGAGATCCTAAGGGGATTTACCAGGACTGTTACAGAAGAATTAGCATATCTTACTCTACAGCTACATGTGCGAATAGTGTGGCCTTCATCCAGATGGAGCTGGAACAGCTGTAGGCGTGAGTCGAGCCAGAGGCGAGGTCCACTGCCAAAAACAGGAGCACAAACGAGCCACCTGGAATCTCTCCCGCTCCCACGGAGGGGAGTAGGAAAGAGGGACAACACATGAATCCCACTGCACCAAACAGAGGCATGGAGAACTAATGAGAAGGAGAAGAAATGAAAAATAAATGACAAAGAATAGTGGAGTACATTTTAGCAGCAAAAAATTAAATATTCTCTGATTACTAGCTAGCCTGGCAGGAGGCCTGTCCAAAGAGGAATGTTTTCAGCTTAACTTTGAAGGTGGAAACTATCAGCCTCTCTGACATGAGCTGGGAGCTTATTCCATAGAACAGGAGCTTGATGGCTGAAGGTTCTACCTCCAACTGTACTTTCAGAATCTCTGGGAACCACAAGCAGTCCTGGATTTTGTGAGCAAAGTGTGAAATCCGTCTGCACCTGTTGTATCGTTGCAGGGTTCACGCTGGTTCCTGAGTATCCACATGAGAAGAACCGAGACCCGCTTGCCTCCACGTTTCTGTGATCTCACCCAAACGTCCTCCAGGCTGCCTCCAGTGTGCGGCTGCTGTGTCATGAAGCGGCAGACATGAGACCCCTCCTGGATGAACTGAAACTCATCCAAACTCAATCCTCCACCCAAGTACTGCTGCATGCAGGCGGCATCACCGCTGGTGGTTCCAGTACCTCATAAACATTTTCACAAATTCATTCATTTGAGTTTATGTGAGGTTCTGAAGAACTTACATGAAGGCAAATCTCAACAGTCTGATAAAGCTTCTTTGGATGGTTTATGTTTTCAGAAGAGTTATTTTTCACCTTTTAAAGACCCACTCCAATGAAAATGGTGTTTTTAACACGAGTTTGTCGGATGATGGAGGACACATATAAAGAAAATTCATTCTAAAATTGCATTTCTGGGTATTTCTATATTCAAATTGTGAATCAGGAGCAGATGAATAAATGCTGTTTGAAAAAAGCTTATTAGGGCCACAAGCTTCTTGCTCCTCAGCAACGAGAAGGGAAGGGGGGCGGTGTTGCTCCACACCAATGATCCTGGCCATAACTCAGAGGGGAATTTCTAAGAAATTATTGCCACCGACAAGCGTCAAACCCCCGTGAGGAAGCAGGCGGCGCCGCGGAGCTCCCACGGACGTGGAACGTGAAGCGGCCATCACTAAAGTTCTACAGTTCACCAAAACAATCTTTACAGCGTGTGTCAGGTTCCAGACAAAACCTTAAAAACTTGAATAAACTTAAGAGTTTTTATGAGACAAAAGTGCAGCTTTCACGTTCTCTCAGGGATGCGTGTTAGCCCCGCCCACACGATCTGAGTTAGCCCCGCCCACTGAGTTTGGTGGGTTAATGTGACAGTAATGAAATGATGTGCCTGCTGTGGAACATGAAATCTTTCATTAAATCATGAAATGAATGAATGTGTCTTAAATCAATTAAAAAGGATTTTTTTTTACCCACTCAGCCTCAGCTTCAGTGTGAAGTCTTGTTCGTGTTTATCCATCAGTCTCAGCAGGTTTCCCTTGTTTGATTCTGTTTCTGACCCATGCCTGTTTACTCGTTCCTCTGCCTCGCCTCTGTGTTTTTGACCGTTGCCTGCCTTTTGACCCCGTTTTTGTCTTGCTCTTGCTCTGTTCCATTAAACTGTTTGAAAATGGATCCTAAGGTCTCAGCCTCTTCGTCACAAACATGCACAAATGAACCAGCGTTCAGCTGTCAGCTTTGCCGTTCTCAACCACAGACACCAGAAGCTGCACTAGACCGTCACGTGAAAGGACTCTATTGTTCCTGCTGCCCCAGAGGGCTCTTCTACATCTCATATAAAGCTTTTACACAGAAATCAGGAAGAAGAAAATACCACTAATTCACCTTGATAAAAATGTATTGTGTGAAACATTTACATGCTGATTTGTATTACTAAAGCAAAAACCAAAAAACATTCAGTAGAAAACTCAAATTTACAAACAAAACGTTTTTATTTTCAAACTTTTGCAGCTCCAGGACTTCAGAGCAGAGCAAAAGATTGTTTTATTTTTCTCCCAGTTTGGGTTAAATCTGCAGTAACTTTCATCAAACATTGTATGCGCACCCTCTTGACACCTGGAACAAATCATTTAACATTTCTGTTTTGTCTGAAGTCAGAGGAGCTTCTGAAGTTGGTCCTCTGGTCTGCAGGAGCTCGGGTAACCACATCCTCAGGGTTCTCCTCCCTGTCTGCTATCATCACTGACATCCGTTTGCACAGCCCCTCCTCTCCGTTTCTCTGCATCTCTGCTGCTGGGGAGCTCCTGCTCTGCGGCGTCTCCTGTCATGAGCGGCGCATCGCAGCAGACATGAGGCAGAAATGAGAGGAGAATGTGCAGACAGATCGTCATGCAGATGCTCAGCGTAAGAATGAAGATTTGGAGGTGTTTTCTGTAGCTGTGAAGCTGACAGGTAAGAGAGTGCTCTTATTCTGAGCATCTGTTGATCTGATGAAGCTGAAATCTGTTGCACGGTAGTGATGATCAGGTTAGACATAACGAGGTGGTGAGTTTGAAAGGCTGCACAATGCAGAGCTACAAGTGTGGTCTGTGCTCCTCAAACACCTGCAGGGACAGAAATAACCTCATCCTCCAGCTGAGCGTTGAAGGTTTCACCTGATGCTCTGTTTGTCTCTGGTCACCACTCTGTGGATGTGACACGACCGACAGTCTAAGACACACGTGTCAAAGTCAAGGCCCGAGGGCCGGATCCGGCCCTCCAGAACATTTTATTTTATTGTTTTTAATGGTCCGATGTTATCCTGTGCTTATTTCTAACCTGTAGAATTTTGGCAAAATATATTTTTATGAAGTGTAAAATATTGAAAGTTATTTAAGGTTTAAGTTGATTTGTTCTGGAATAATACTCCTGCATTGTTATTATTAATAATTATGTTAAAAAGTTACAGTCTTAAAGTTTTAGAAAATTCTGCTAGATTTTTGGATTATTTTTGGCATTTACTAAGATTTCTTGGACTATTTTGGAGTTTCAGCTGCATGTTAGCCGTTTTGGCTAATTTAAGCTTTTTTCCGTTTTTAGGCTATTTTGGAGTTTAGCTATTTTTTTCAGCTACATGCTAGCTGTTTTGGCTAACCAACGTTTTTTTTAGGCTAATTTGATATCCATCCATTTTCTTGACCGCTTCCTCCCTTACGGGGTCGCGGGGGTGCCGGAGCCTATCCCGGCCACTGATGGGCGAAGGCGGGGTACACCCTGGACAGGTCGCCAGTCCGTCGCAGGGCCTCTAATTTGACATTTAGCTAATATTTTAGCTGGTTATCAGCTTCAGCATTTTCAGTTATTAGCTTCGGGAATTTCAGCTTTAGCGTTTTCAGCTATCAATTTCAGCATCTTCAGCAGCCAAATTAAGCTGACAGCATTCACACTAGTATTATTACAGGTAATGCTATACATTTAGTTCATAATTATGTTAAAAAGTTATGGCTTTAAAGTTAAAAAAATTGGCATTCTGATAGCTTTTTGGACTAATTTGGCAAGATTTTGTTGGCTATTTCGGCGCTTAAACAATACTTCAGCTACATGCTAGCTGTTTTGGCTACTTTAGGTTTTTTTTGTTTTGGTTTTTCAGGCTGTTTTTGAGTTCAGCTATTTTTTCAGCTAGTTCTTTTCAGGCTAATTTGCCATTAGGCGAATATTTTACCTGGTTATCAGCTTCAACATTTTCAGCTATCAGCTTCAGTGTTTTTAACTATCAATTTCAGCATCTTCAGCGGCCAAACTCAGCTTACAGCATTCACACTAGCATTATTACAGGTAATGCTAAATATATAATTCATAATTACGTTAAAAAGTTACAGTTTCAAAGTTTTATCAATGTAGTTTTAGAGTGTTCAGTAAATGTTTATCCTGTTCAGCCCGCGAACTAAAGTGTGTTTTAGATTGTGGCCCCCTTTTTTTTTTTATTGTTTTTTGTTTCAAACACATAATGAAAATAAACATAAGAATTTAAAAATACAAATACACAAGTAAAGCAAACAATGTGCTTGAAAAGGAGTGAGTAGAAGAAAAATTCTTGTGTGGTCCCACCCCTTTTACAACGCTTATTGTTACCCTATTAACAGTTATTTATGTGATTGCGGTTGACATCCCTGATCTAGAATATGATAACATTCAGGTTTGTGCTTGACTGCTCATTCCTGCTTCACTTGTTCTTGTGACACAGGATTGACAAAGTGAGGATGCTCCACCTTCTCCTGATAAACCAAAAGCATCAAGGATCCACCCTTAAGAAGTCCTTTTTCAGCTGACTGATGTTAGAACTGAAGGTCAGATCTGCATCATGGAACCTGACAGACCATCCGGACTCTCCACAGCGGCTTTGGTGGCCATCGCCTGCAACACGTGTGTGGCCTTCCTGCTCCTCTTGCTGTGTCTGATCCTCTATCGGGCCTGCAGGGTGCCGTCCTGCCCGGACAGCCTGGCAGTGTTGGCTCAGAGGGAGCCAGAAGCCCAGCAGATGAACGAGCACAACTACCTGCTGACCTCTTGACTGCAGACGCAGAGGTCACGAGGATCAAGTCTGTGCAGGATGAGGGCTTTGAAGGAGCTGGAGGACGGACGTGAGGAGCATGTCATGGCTCAAGTCGACCTTCTTCTGTTTGACACGAGGAATTCTGACATCCTTAAGGAACGGATGAGAGCCCAACATGGATCCAGATGGTATCCTGCAACTTTCTCTCTATCGTCTGGGGAAAAAGAAGATCTACCATCAAGTTTTGGAGTCTCTCAGCTGCTCTTAGATGTCAGTATCAGCATCCGAGCATCTGCAGGGACACTCTCATGCTTCTTCTTTGTCTCACTTCTTGTAGCTACTTGCTACTGATCCAGGTGATCAGTAGGGAACAGCAAAAGGATCAGGTTCAATCTAATCCTTAAGAATCTGAGAACCTCAAACTTCTTGAGCTTCAGACTCATAAATGATCTTGTGATCAAAGATGAATGGACCTCATGGTGTGTCAGTGTGACATGTGTGTTGTCTTTTGTGAAGAAAAGAAGAGAAACAAGCTTCATGTTACAAATGTGAAATAAATAAATGTGTACAAAATCAAAGTAGAGCTAACAGTTTTTTGATCATTTAACTCAAATTCATCTACTAGCAAATACCAACTAAACTAAAACGTGAACGCGCAGCAGCTCAGAGTGATGGAATCAACCATCTGGAGGAAACCAGGGGGGTATTCATGAAAGATCAGATATGAAAATAAAGGGCAAAAAAGAAAATAAACAAACAAAACTCTACAGAACAAAGTGAGAAATGTAAACATAAGTGACAAATTCAATATAATTTTCTACTTCAATATCACCTGACAGTTGTCTCTATGGGTTTGTACAAAAACAAAATAAATCATAACATATAAACAATAGTTGTCTTCTAACCTAAACTAAACAGACTAAACCAGAATGGTTACCATTGCGTTTATTTCTAACATATATAATTTTGACAGAATATATTTTTATGGAGAGTAAAATGTTGAAAGTTATTTTAAGGTTTAAGTTGATTTATTCTAGAATAATATTCCTGCCGTTTTATTATTCACAATTGTGTTAATAAGTTCTTGTTTCAAAGTTTAAAAAATTGGCATTCTGATAGCTTTTTGTGTTATTCTGGCATTTACTAAGATTATTAGGCTATTTTGGAGCTTAGCTAATATTTCAGCTACATGCTAGCTGTTTTGGATAATTTAGGTTTTTTGTTGTAGTTTTTTAACTAATTTGGCATTTATCTAATACTTTAACTAGCTATCAGCTTCAGCGGTTTCAGCCATTAGCATTAGTGATTTCAGCTAATTCCAGTGTTTTAAGCTATCAGCTTCAGTGTTTTCAGCTTTCAGTTTCAGCATCTTCAATAATCAGCACTACCATCTTCAGCAGTCAAATTCAGCTTACAGCATTCACACTAGAATTATCACAGGTAATCCTATATATCTAGTTCATAATTATGTTAAAAAGTTATGGTTTTAAAGTTTTAAAAATGTAGTTTTATTGTGTTCTATTAATGTTTATCCCATTCAGTCTGAGACCTAAGGTGTGTTTTGGGAATTTGGCTCCTTGAGTGATCGAGACTTTATGTGTCCTCGAGGCGCTCCAGCTGGAGCAAACATGCGTCTGAAAAACAACATTTTGCGTTTAGAAGAGACTTTTATCCTTTCATCCAAATTCTTTCCTTCCTCCAGAGTTTGCTCAGACGGGAGCAAAGGACAGAGAAGTGATTTTCTCCGGTCATCTGTGTCATTCTAACACTTCAGTCTGCCTCACAGTTTACTGGCCTCATGAACAGATGTATACAATCACACGCACAGCCTTGTGTCACTGACATTTCCAAGTATGAAAAGTTTCCTGAAGCCAGTTTGTCACAAACTGAGTCACACCATCAGACACTGATCACGAAAACCACCAATGCCAAACTACTGTGGAGAACATTCCAGCTAGAAATCTGCATTGAAGCGTGAGTGCATGCTGCAAGCTGCTACCTGAAGATGCTGATGCTGATCACTGAGCCAGCTATAAGGTAACACTTTACCCAATGACAGTAAAGTGGTCAAGTTAAATGAAAAGTGAATAGGTAAATTGATGGTAAAATAGCTAAAGATAGTCGAAAAAGAAATGAAAAATGTTTCCTGAAGCTCCACAGAAATGACTACTCTGATGGATGCTCTATCATACCTTAACCCTGCTTCAGGTATGGAATTAGCAATGAAGGCAAATAATGTAATAAATGATGAAATCCAGAAAAATATTAAAAATTAGTTTTTAAAATTTTGAAAAGTCATTTCGATGTCTGCAATGCTAAGTTATTTAAAAGAAAGAAATGAGAAAACAAGTTACGATCAAAGAAAACATAAATGAACAGATGATTATTTTCTTCAACATGGCGGCTTCTCTCTTGGGGTGGGAGGGTTGTTCACTATGATTGTGTTCAAAATCCCCCCTTCATCACTATCTAGTGAGTTCACCATTTTCTAGTGCTGTCCAAATCTGCTAATTCCCAGATAGAGTGCACTCAAAATTTCCCAGAACTAGCATGGATCGATGCTCAATAGATTAGCCAATATAGACCACAATGCATTGCGGTCGAACAATTTCGAACAAAAAAAACATGTTTAAATGTAAGATTTGAATAAAGCATCCACATTTTCACCATCAGAACACAGTGGAGTCATAAATAAATGTGAAATGTTCGTATTTATTCTATTTCGCTTTGTGAAATCGGTGACGTCATATCAGATGTTTAGAAAAACTAAAGAAGTAGTGAACACGTGTCTGAATTACCTTTAAAATCAAGGCCATTTATGGCTTTTTTTAGTAGTTAGGGTTTAGGGTGGAATTAGGATACAGCCTGACTAAAATGCCTTTCTGCCAGATAGCCTACCAGACCTAGAGTTTTTGAATATGTGGTGGGGGTCAAATTTTTGCTCTTATTAACAATAAGCAAAAACACTCCACATGCACAGTGCATTACATAGTTTACACCATATCAACCTAAAATCCAAAATCATAATAAAAAGAAACATAAAAGTAGAACCAAAGATTGATAACCAGAGTAATGATTAGAAAAAAAGTTTTACTTCTAGCTTTGGGAAGTACCAAGAGGCCTGTACCAGTGGGTCTCTCATTATAAAATCATGTTAGATGGACATGACGGCCTAAGACTATAAAAACATAAGAAAAGATAATAACATAAAATCAACCCTGAATCGCTAAAGGGACTTTAGTTTTCAAATTTTACTTAAGGTACACTTTAATGACCCCCATTTCTCTGCCTGTAAGCTCTGTTTAAATGCCTTGAACATGAAAACTGAGGTTGGTTCTGCTGGGAAGATGGAGAAAAAATAGATTTTTCAATGCAGTGAAGAAATAATAAGTAAATATTATTCTTATTATTTATTCTTTTTTGCTTTTATTAAAGTTATATTATCCGATATAGCAATCCCCCTCCTTGCCACGTGGTGGCGGTAGAGGTCTATTCTGCTACNNCATGAAAAGAAGACGAGAAGAAAACTGCTTTAGCACATCACTGAAGCCGTTAGTTATTGACTTGTTTGTTCAATTTTCGTTTTTTTCCTCCTCATCCTTAAGGTCAGTTTCAGCTGAGAGGAGAGCAGTCACGTGAATGAGCCTGAGGTGTTCAGTTTAAGGTGTTTCAGGGGTGAATTCGTCTAAAGCTTCATCAGAGGCACATAAAGGCCGAATATTGTGCTAGTTAACCCCCAAAAAATCAAAATACTTCAGTTAGCTTTAGGGTAGGCGTCAACATTTTAAATGAAGATAATAAAAAGAGAATCTTTTCTTGTAGAACGACCATAAATTGTCTCCGCACCTCATAAACAGTTTAGCTCTTTAATTCGTAGTTTTATTATTTGGTTTTGGGTTCTTTTCATAATTATTTCGTTGAACTTCTTCGAGCGTTATAAAGTTTAAATCCGTCATTGTGGAATTAAAGAGGAACTGTCTGAGCCGAGTCGTTGTTTAGCGGGAGCGTCTTTCCCGGTGCACCCTGGCTCTTCCCGGCTTCGATGACATCTATCTGTCAAAAGAAGAAACCCAGTTTGTGGATGCTGTCATGGAGGAGCTGGAAACGTATCAGGCGAAAAGCAGCCCCAAAGGGTGATTCTCTTCTTTCACTTAATTTTAATCTTAAAAATAAATAAATACATTTGCATTGATGTCTCTTTTCCTTTGAATTTGCTTTGTGATATCAGGAGAAACTGCAGCAGGGTTGTTACTATACTTTTTAGGACATGGACAATAATTTATGGTATGAACTCCAGGAACTGTCATCATAATGCATGTTTTTATTCAAAAGAAAATGATCTGCTTTTCTTTTTTTCAGAGTAAAATACATATTCAAAACAGGAAATATTACAGTTTATTTTTATGTTCACAATACAATTATATTTCCAGTCGGATGTCCTAAAGCTCTGTAGCTTTTGTTCTGAACACGATAGATCTGGGCTGGGCAACCTTTGTGGGCCACAGAGTGTCATAAGATTTGTCGAATGGCAGGACCAGGAGCAGATGCCTGGAGTGTTAGGTTTGTGGACACTTTGTAAGAGAAAGAAATGCCATAGAGTCTGGATGAAAACATTAGGTCTGGTAATCAATTATAATTTCCAGAAACTATTTGATTCACAAGAGCCTGAATCGATTTGATTCCGATTTTTTTTTTTTTAGATTTAATGAAACATTTTAGAGTTTTTTTCCCTCGTTTTAGTGCATATCGCACCAATGGTTGATGTCTTTCAGGGATAAACACAAACTTAGAGAACTATGTGTTCATGTGGTGTTGGAATGACGTCTGACTCTGAAAACATACATGAAAATCAGAAAACAAAAAAACTTTCAACACTACATGAATGCAATGTAACTTATTCCTGACTTTATATTATTCATAATTATTTTAAAAAGTTACAGTTTTAAAAATTGGCATTCTGCTAGCTTTATGTTGGCATTTACTGAGGTTTTTTAGGCTATTTTGGAGTAGATAAATGAAAACTTGTGTCCTTCCCAGCGTGCTCCTGTTCCCGCCGTTACCCAGCAGACTGCGGTTCCTGATTCACAAAACCGCAGAGGAACTGTCGCACCTGACCACCTTTTCTGTGGGGGAGAGTTGTTTTCGTCGGGTGGTGGTCTGCTCCTCTGAACTCAGGTACAAACCCAACATGAATCTCTCGCTTTACCGTTTTTTTCAGTGCAAGATTTATGTTAACTGCTAAGGTGTTCAATATTTTATATATTTTTGAATAGTGCTGCCACAAACAACTATTTTAATAGTCGACTAATCACTGATTATTTTTACCGATTAGTTGACTAATCGGGTCATGTGCAAAGTGGATGTAAAGAACACAACTTAACCATCATTAGCTTTAAACTAACTAAAAATAAAGACAATTAAGATGATAGTTTATTAAACTTTGAATGAATCACACAGCCTCTGTCCTTCATTAGTTTCTGGGATTAAAACAAGATGAAATCAAATGAGAGAGATCAGGAATATACTTCCCATCAAACTCATTTTGACAGGTGACCTTTGACCCTACACCATCCATCAAACTTATTTTGACAGATGACCTTTGACCCTACACCATCCATCAAACTAACTTTGACAGGTGCCCCGCCCCTCAAGATGATGTAAAAATTTAATATCACTTTAAAATACAAAAGGTACGTATATAGGGTCAAAGGTCACCTGTCAAAATTAGTTTGATAAAAAGTATATTCCTTTTCTCTCTTTTGAGGTCTACATCTGAAACAAGGAAGTATTTTTCACTAAAGATAAAGTTTTGGTCTCACTGACTCAAATAATGAAAAAAGTGGATTTTTTGGTGCTGAACGCTCACAACTTTGTTCAACTTCACTACAGTCTGACTCTAGATCCGGAGTGTCAACCTCAATCGCACAGGGAGCCATAATCCAAAACAGACCTTAGGTCACAGATCGAACAGGATAAACATCAATTGAACACTCTAAAACTGCATTTTTAAAACTTTAAAACCATAACTTTTTAACATAATTATGGACTAGATATATAGCATTACCTGTGATAATGCTCATGTGAATGCTGTAAGCTGAATTTGACCACTGAATACGCTGAAATTGATAGATAAAATCACTGAAGCTGATAGCATGCCAAAATATGAGCTAAATGGCAAATTAGCCTAAAAAAATAAAAAATAAAAAACCTTGAATAATAGCTAAAATTCAAAATATCCTAAAAACTGAAAAAAGCCAAAACTGCTCAGATGTAAATATTAGCTAAACCTCCAAAACAGCCTTTGAAAATTAGGGGTGGGATTATATAAGTTCACTTCTTCCAACTCCTTTTCAAACAATCAATCAAGTTCTACTGACTTTGGTTAACTATCACTAAAAATGAATGAACCAAATGTGACATAAGTGTGTTTTATTTTTGTTCGTTCATTGTTTATGTAATGATTTTGAAATAATTGTGTGTTTTGTCCTGTATTTTTCAACCTATGCTTAAAATAAACCAAACAATCAATGAAAAATTTAAAAATAGCTTAAATTAGCCAGAACAGCTAGCGTGTAGCTGAAATATTAACTGAACTCCAAAATAGCCTAAAAAATCTCAGTAAATGCCAAAATAGTCAAAAAGCTAGCAGAATGGCAATTTTTAAAACTTTAAAACTGTAACTTTTTAACATAATTATGAATAATACAAAGGCAGGAATATTATTCCAGAATAAATAAACTTAAACCTTAAACACATTTTCAATATTTTAATCTCTAAAAATATATTCTGTAAAAATTATACAAGTTGAAATAAGAGCAAGATAACATCAGGTCATTAATAACAATAAAATAAAATGATCTGGAGGGCCGGATCCGGTCCCTGGGCCTTGACTTTGACACGTAAAATAATATAAATTAACAACTAAGCAACGACTAAATTAGTCGTTGACTATTTTAATATTCGATTAGTCGTCGACTAATCGTGACAGCACTAGTCTTGGAAGAATCTGTTGCCTTAAGTCTCTGGTTTGTGTTGCAGAAAAATGGAGGTGGATGAAGATTCAGATTCTGATCATGAAGACGGCATGTGTGAAAAGCCGCCACGTTTTCACAGGCAGAAGGAAGAGCGCACAAAGGTCAGACCTTCAGTCCCGGCACAAAGCCGGACTCCTAAAAGGCCCGACCAGCCTCTCTACATGCCACGAGCTGCTCGGCACAGACTCTCACTGCAGAGCTCACCTGCAGGAAGGAAAGAGTCACAAAGTTCTGCTCGTCATCCAGTCTCCGTCAGCGGTCCTTCTCAGTCGGGTTACGATCACGAGGCTGCAGAAAGTGATGCTGACACTTCAGGAAACAACTCTGCATCATGTCCTCAGCAGGAGAGACCACCCTCAGAGCTGAGTGTCTGTCACAGGGAGGATCCGGTCCTGGAACAGACTCAGTCCTGCTTATCTGAGCTCAGCTTGGAGCAGAGAGAAGATGCTGAGACAGAGAGCTCAGATCAGAGCAGAGAGATGGATTACCTCACTAAACTGGTAAATTAGAACTAGTCCTTTCATGTTTATGGAATCACAAAAAACAAACTAACATTTTTTTTGTGCACAAGTCAGCAGGACAGACTGGTTTGTATTTAGTGTGAAAGAAGTGCAGACACAGACTGACTGGACCCAAACACGCTTGTTTTTTTATTTCTTTTATTGATTGAACTATCAACTTCATCATCTTCAGCTTTCAGCACTAGCTTGTTCAGCAGCCAAATTCAGCTTACAGCATTCACACTAGCATTATCACAGGTAACAGAACAAACAAAGCCGAGAAATTAAAATAAATCAGGTTCTCAGGAAAAAAAATCAAATTGTTCTGTTTTCTCTTTAGTTTTCTCCTGGGATTGTTTTTAGCATCAAGTTCCTTTTTTGTTTGCTGTGAGGTCCTGTGAAACGTATCAGTAATTTGATTTTTATAAACCGGTTATCGTGAATATAAGTTTTTGGTTTAATGAAACATTAAAAACTAAACCAAATAACTTTTCACTTGAGATTTCTCCACAAAATTTGGAAGGAAGCAAACCCAAACCCACCCTAAGATATTTCTGCTGAATTAAGAATCTAAACCACCCAAATGGGCTGGAAATCACCTATTCAAGGAATACTGGTGTTTAGCAAGGGAGCTGACGCACTGCATGATGGGATTTGTTGTTAAATCGTAGTGATGGTCACAGACACATTGGGGTTGTGTCTGAAATCCCTCCCTAATTCCTAACTAAAAAAACTGTGTAGTATATAGTTATAGTACAACTAAACAGTGGCCTGGATTTTAAAGGCAATTCAGACTCCATGTTCAGTACTTTTCTTTAGTTTTTCTACACGCCGGACATGACGTCACCGATTTTACGGTCAAAATCGAATCAATACGAACATTTCATAATGTTTATTCATGACTCCACTGTGTTCTGATGGTGAAAACATGGATGGTTTATTCAAAAATTACATTTAAACACGTGTTTCTGTGGTCTATATTTGCTACTCTACTGAGCATCGATGCATGCTAGTTTTTCGCAAAGACTTCTGGGAAATTTATAGCGCACTCGACTTTGGAATTAGTAGATTTGGATAGCACTAGAAAATGGGGACTGCACTATATATTGATCGGGGGGGAATTCAGACACAGCTTGCTGTCTGATGTGACAGCACAAGGAATTATGGGATACCATTCCCTTTGCCTGTCTGGGTGGATTGGAGTTTCAGTGTGGGGTTTTGTTGTCTCTGTTGTCCTCCGTTATTTGATCCTGTTGTGTTTGTTTCTTTCTGCACCATGAGTGAGAGTGAGGAAGAGGATGATGTCCACCTTGTGGTGTCAACTATTGTTACAATCATAAATCTAACGCTCATCATACCTGAATATTTGGCCTCATTAATCATAATGTTATGTTACCAGCGTGAGATAACACCATTAATAACAATAATATAAAAGGATCTGGACTCTAATAGACTCCTCCCTCCATCTGATGAAGGTTTAATAACAATAATATAAAAGGATCTGGACTCTAATAGACTCCTCCCTCCATCTGATGAAGGTTTTCATGCGATGACATCTGTTATTTCTCCAGATCAAAGCCCATCTAAAGGAAGCAGACTGTGTCTCCGTCGATCACGCTCACAATGACTACTCTGCCTACGAGAACCTCTTCTGCTCCGATAACTTTCGCCACGTAATCGAGATCTACAACTTCCCCGTAGCGTTCCAGACTCAGGACCTTCTGGATGCTTTCACAGAATACAGGTGTGAACAAACCCCTCCCGCTCTTGTTCAACATGAGGTGAAACTGACTAAGAAGCAGTTGGTTTGTGTCATCTCAGTTCTGGGGGAATGAAGATCAAGTGGGTGGACGACACTCACGCTCTGGGAGTTTTCTCCAGTGAGGAGGCAGGTGAGAATGTGGAGAATGAGAGGTTTGACCTCAGAGCCGTCAGACTGACGTTTGTATTTTGCAGCACAACATGCCGTCTCCATCAGCCACTCAACGCTGAAGGCCCGAGCTCTCTCTGACGGCAGCAGGAAAGCTCAAAGGACAGCCGTCAGACACCTGGGTGAGCCTGATGCTGCTGTGGTAGTCCTGAGGGGGAAGATGGACGCGCTGATGTGTGTTTCCTCCTCAGAGTTTCTCCAGCCGGTGAAGGAACGCCCCAAAACCGACTCTGCCGTCGCCAGGCGGATGGTGACCAGAGCTTTGGGGGTGCCGAGCCGAGACCGAGTGCGGCGGTTCTGACGTGAAACTGGTAATGAATTAATCACAAATCTGGAAAAACGTACTTGCGATTAATCGCCTTTTTTAAGTTACAGTATTTGCCAGCCACTTATCTGAAAATAGTCATAAAACGAAATCACACGCAAAATTGTACATCTAGAACTTTTATTTTTAACCCTTTAGAACCTAAAACTAAGTTATTGTTGAATTTTCTGTATTTTTTGTTTAAAAGACGACCTGCTTGATTATTTGGTTTCATTTTAATCAGCACAACCTCTCCTATGTGACACTACCTTTATCTAGTCATTTTTCCACGTTACCTTCAAACACTGGACATAAATTCATGCAAAAACAGAAAATTCCATCTGGAAAAATGGGATTCGTTTTGCTGTGGAAACCCCAAAAATGTTTAACAAACGTTTTTTACAACATAGAATTAAAGTTTTAGTTTTAATTTTAATAAAAACAACAAGAATAAATTAATTCAACGAACTAATCAACATGTTTTTGAATGAAAATACAAAAAAATCCAGGCTAAAGTCACACTAGGCAGCCCAAAAAATAAGAATTTGTTTTTCATCTTATTTTCCCTCATACATGGTCTTGATTGTGGTTGTGAAAAATAACAACATTTTTGGGAAAATTTTGATCCAGCTGGATTTCAGATCAGCTCAGCTGGAATCTGCACAGGTGTGGGCGTGTCTGTCCACTCTGAACTGCTCACCTCCGCTGACGTCGGTGGGCGGGACTTTCACGGAGAACCACAGAGTTTCCACAATTTATAGACACCACCGTTGCTTGTTATTGTGGAAAATTCCTGTCAGTCTCCATCCCAAAATAAAATAAATGGTCGGTTTCCTCGTTGGATTTCTAATAGCAGACAGCTCCGTTTGGCTCCGCCCCCATAGCGGTTGCTGCATTACAAGCGTCTGATTGACGTTCGTTCTCCACCTTAATTATTTAAATAAAAGATCACTTTTGTCCAAAACCTACAAATAGATGTCGTATTCTCTCTTTAATTTAATACAATCTCAATCACAGAATGTAAAAAAAAGATTACGTTTATTTTAGACAGAGTTTTAAAGCGTCAACATTCACAGCCCTAGAAACTGGATGTTCCCTCAGACTGAATCCCGGAGGTTTCCTCTGGTAACTAAACATGTATTTGTGTGACGGATCTTAGTGCCAAGTATTCAGACCTCCTTTGGTTTTTAGTGACCAAAGCACTGAAGTTGAAGCTGGAAATCCAGAAAACACTCTTAAAAACAGAGAAAATGAATATTTTTTTATTCAAAAGGTATTTTCTTTTTAACAGACAAATGAAAACATTTAGCAACAATCAGCCGTCCTTATAAAATGAAGGATCCTGCCGGTGCTGCATTTGAAAAAAACTAACGTACAAATCCACAAGGAGGCATTTTCACAAACGTGTGGCTGCTACAGTACTCCACATCCCTGACTGGAATAATTTAACAAAGCTCAGAGAGAAGCAGATATGATGACGTAAAGCAAAAGAAACATTTAAAAAAGTGACGGAGCCGTTTAGTTTCTTCCTGAAAGTCTTCACAAGATGAACAAAGCCAAGCATCTGTTTACTCGTCGCCTCTGGCAGCAAAGACATTCATCCTAGTTTGAGTTGTTTATTCTGCAGATATTATCGTGAACATTTCAGGGTCAGCTCCTCTGTATTTTAGGATGAAAGAACTTCTCATTTCTCTGACCAGCACACGTTTCGTCAGTTCAAAGCAAAGCAAACGCTCACAGTTACGCTAGCATTGACTCTTTGGCCTAAAAGAATGTTCACAAAGTTGAATATTTATTTGGCTTCAGTCCTTATTGCATCTGTTGAGCACCACTGCATCCAGATGAATGCAGCTGTAAAGTAAATGGATTCAGTTTCACCGTGTGAGCTCTGGGCTCAGCAACAGTCCAGCATCGCACTGCCCCCTAGTGGTTGTTCACCATGAGCACACGCTTCCCTGATGCCGCCCTCTCGTGCAGTCCGCTCCGGGTCTACCTGTGAGAAAACTGGTTGGTCTGAAGACCAGGAAACGTGTTGTCGTCCATGTCTGTACTCAGCGTTCCACCTGTGAAAGAAGACCAACAGTTATGATGGCAAAACCACCAAACCCAGACGTCTGCTCCGAATGAAGAGATCCTTTCTCTCTCGTTCATCACCACAGATGGAATAACTAACTTCCTGTTTTTTACTGACAGGTCTGACCCCCAAACCCAGTAGGAATCATGACACGCCCTCAGAAGAAAGTGACAGAAATCACAGCTCCATGCTGCTGGAGACCCTTCAGGCAGTAAACCCAGCAGGATCTGCGGTGCTGTTTGTCACGAGAGCTCGCCCGACCTCACGCTGACGACACAAACCTCACAGACGCTCTGGTTCTGTCGGCTCACTGGGTTTTTGGCATGTTTACCATAAAACAAACATTTCCAGATGATTTTGAATATGTTTCTATATGATAGATAGTGGATGGATGAATTTACATATCTATAAATAAAGATCATGTTTAAGTTTGTTTTTTTTCATCTCCATGTTGGTTTGAATGAAAGTTGTTAAAGTTCGTCGTACCCATGATAAGGTTTGGTTTGAAATAAATCACACATTTAAATATCATCTTTAACTGGAGCACTAACTGTCTTTATGGTCTGAACACTGATTTGATTCATTCACACATTGGTTAGAAAACTGATAAACCAGGAGTGTCAAACTCAATCACACAGAGGGCCAAAACACGCCTGAGGTCACGATCGAACGGGATAAACATTCACTGAACACACTGAAACTACATTTTTAAATCTTTAAAACGAACTTTTTAACAGTTTGAATGCTGTAAGCTGAATGTGGCTGCTGAAGATGCTGAAACTGATAACTAAAAATGCTGAAGCTGATAGCAGCTAAAATATTAGCTAAATGGCAAATTGGCCTAAAAAAAACTTAAGTTATCCAAAACAGCTACCATGTAGCTGAAAAAATAGTTAAGCTTCAAATATCCTAAAAAACTGAAAACAAGTCTAAATGAGCCTAAATAGTTAGCATGTCAATTTTAGCCTAATTCCAAAACAACCTAAAAAAACCTTAAAAAATAAAAGTCTAAATTAGCCAAAACAGCTGGCATGTTGCTGAAGTATTAGCTAAACTTCAAAATAGTCCAAAAAGCTAGCAGAATGTCAATGTTTTAATCTCTAAAACCATAACTTTTTAACATAATTATGAATAATAAAAAGGCAGGAATATTATTCCAGAATAAATTAACTTAAACCTTAAATAACTTTCAATATTTTACTCTCCATAAAAATATTTTTTGCCAAAATTATACAAGTTAGAAATAAGCACAAGATAACATCGTGTCATTAATAAAAATAAAATAAAATGTTCTGGAGGAGAGTTACACGGAGGGCCAGATCCGGCCCCCGGGCCTTGACTTTGACACGTGTGCTAGAAACCTTTTAATTTGATAAAATGTTTTTTGGATACCTCCGGTGATCCCAGCTTATATCTGAAAAAATATTGAACATTTACATTTTTTCAGCTTAAATCATTTTAAATGTATAATAATTAGTCATTTTTTATGTTCCCCCATGACAATTTAAAAAAATGTTCCCAGTAGTGTTTTTGTTACGATTATGAAGTTTTTAACCAAAATCCAACAACCTAAATGTCTTAAAGACATTTTTCATGATGATCTGAAGCCTCTGTTTCCAAAATCTCCTCTGAGTAGTAGCTCCGCCCCCAATCCCCCGATTATGATAGATCTGAGTCTCACTAGCGTAAATCTTCACCACTGCTACATAAAAATGTCCATCAGTATCGGTAATGTGCATCCATATGGTCGTCGGCGAGGAAGTGAAGATCTTCATGGATCGAATCGTCTACAAGTGGACACATCAGAAAGGTTTGTTCTTGTTCTGATGTTTAAACGGGAACGCTCTAGAAAGCTTTAGTTTATCTTTAATTATCTCGTTATCAAAGCTTTTTCATGATTACATGTAGCTGAATGTGGTAATTATGAATTCGTACTAATAACTGGTTTGCTGCTCGTTGAAAAAGGGGGTTTTACAGTAACATGGATATAATTATCTGTTTTAACAAGTTACTTTCCTGCTATATGGAGAAAATATGTATATGTATTTTTTATGATTCGTGGTAAGAATAGGTTCATAAACACAAGGAGGGGCAGATCAGGGAGCTTAAGCTTGTGCTCTTGGGCCGTTCTGACTTCACATGCGACAGTTTGATTGACAGCGATTTAAAAAGAGAAATACTCAGAAATTCAAAAATGAAATGATTTCTTTTTACATTTGTTCTCTTTCATAAGAAAAATGCCATGTGTATATGTCAAAAAATCTAATCCTATCAACAAATCAACAAATCCTATTTAGCCTTTAAATAGGATTATAGTGTTTTAGCATAATTCACAACTATTTGAATAAAGACATACTCAGAAATGCAATTCTAATTGTAACATCCTTAATACATGTCCTCCATAATCAGAAAATGCAACAAGATCATGTTACTATTTTTATCAGTGGGTCATTAAGCCTGAGTCTAAAAAGCTTAAACATAAACAGTACATGAAAGCAGCAGGTTTTATTTTGAAAGTCTCACCTATATGACAGTTGTACGTCCATATCCGATGTCCATCGTATCGCGTTTGGCATTTCATGACGTTGTTGGTGTAATCAGATTCTGCCACCTCATAGTTCGGGTTAATTACAACC
>NC_050516.1:22619804-22620691 GCF_002922805.2 Oryzias melastigma
CAAAACTGATAAACCAGGAGTGCCAAACTCAATCACACAGAGGGCCAAAACACGCCTGAGGTCACGATCGAACAGGATAAACATTCACTGAACACACTGAAACTACATTTTAAATCTTTAAAATGAACTTTTTAACAGTTTGAATGCTGTAAGCTGAATGTGGCTGCTGAAGATACTGAAACTGATAACTAAAAATGCTGAAGCTGATAGCAGCTAAAATATTAGCTAAATGGCAATTTGGCCTAAAAAAAACTTAAGTTATCCAAAACAGCTACCATGTAGCTGAAAAAATAGTTAAGCTTCAAAATATCCTAAAAAACTGAAAACAAGTCTAAATGAGCCTAAATAGTTAGCATGTCAATTTTTGCCTAATTCCAAAACAACCTAGAAAAACCTTAAAAAATAAAAGTCTAAATTAGCCAAAACAGCTGGCATGTTGCTGAAATAGAAGCTAAACTTCAAAATAGTCCAAAAAGCTAGCAGAATGTCAATGTTAATCTCTAAAACTGTAACTTTTTAACATAATCATGAAAAGCAGCAGGTTTTATTTTGAAAGTCTCACCTATATGACAGTTGTACGTCCATATCCGATGTCCATCGTATCGCGTTTGGCATTTCATGACGTTGTTGGTGTAATCAGATTCTGCCACCTCATAGTTCGGGTTAATTACAACCTGAGGAAAGAAAGAAAGACAATCAATACCTTTATATTCTCCTTTGGTAAAAAAAAACCTTTGACTGTTTAAGAAAACTGGACTTGAACAACCTCACTTCTCATTGGTGACAGTGGTCGCCATAGAAACATGGACTCAGGACAGTCAAGGCCCTCCAGATCATTTGATTTTATTGTTATTAATGGCCCGATGTTATCTTGCACTTATTTATAT
>NC_050516.1:22620818-22622733 GCF_002922805.2 Oryzias melastigma
TAATTATAGTTGTAGGTAAGATACCTGAAGTATGTTAATAGTAGATGTTATCTTGCACTTATTTATATTTCTTCTACAATTTTGACAAAAATATATTTTTATGGAGAGAAAAATATTGAAAGTTATTTAAGGTTTAAATTGATTTATTCTGGAATAATATTCCTGCATTTTCATTATTCATAATTATGTTAAAATGTTAAAGTTTAAACGTTTTAAAAATTGGCATTTCATAAGAGTTTAGCAAATATTTCAGCTACATGCTAGCTGTTTTGGCCAATTTAGGCTTTTTCAGTTTTTGGCTATTTTGAAGTCTACCTATTTTTTCAGCTTTATGCTAGCTGTTTCGGCTAATCTTCTTTTAGGCTGTTTTGGCTAATTTAGGTTTTTTCAATTTTAGGGGCTGTTTTGGAGTTTAGCTAATATTTCAGCCACATACTAACTGTTTTGGCTAACCTAAATGTTTTTTTAGGCTAATTTGGCATTCGCCAAACTGGCTATCAACTTCAGCATTTTCAGCTATTAAGTTCAATATCTTCAGCTATCAGCATTAGCATCTTAAGTGGCCACATTCATCTTACAGCATTCACACTAGCATTATCGCTATCGTATCTCTATTTATATAGTTCATAATTATGTTAAAAATTTACAGTTTTAAAAATGTAGTTTTAGAGTGTTCAATAAATGTTTATCTTGTTCGATCTGTGACCTAAGGTGTGTTTTGGATTTTGGCCCGTTGTGCGATTAGGATACCCCTGGTTCATATAGTCAATGGTAAACACTCTTCCTATATTTACCAGTAAAGTTTCAAGAGCTGCAAGTCTACCTGGAAGATGTAATCTCCAGGCTTCACGTCTGTGATGTCGATCCACTGGCAGTCGATGTCGTGCCTGTACGTGTCCCAGCAGCCCACTGTGATGCCCTGAGATCCGAAGTTTGCGCATTCGTACCTCTTTTGGATTCCTGGAAACATCCGGTTTGTACAGATTTACTCATTTAAGCAGGTCAAACTGGATCTTTTATTCTTGTTGTGATGTTGATGTGTGTAGCTGAGTGAACAGAGAGAGATGTTTGCGTCTACCTTCATCACACTGGGTGTCCTCCAGGCAGAAGCTGGCTTTGTGTCCTTCTGCCACTTTAGTGCCGTTCAGACTCAGCAGGTCGTAATGTGTGAAGACTTCCATACTGTGGTAATGCCTAGAGCAGCAAATGGCACATTCCTTAGTGCAAAAGAGCACTTCTAGTTGCCGTGGCAACCTGCAGAGCTCTACAACATCCTGCCTATTAACCCGCTTCCGAGGAGTAACATAAAAGAGTTCCCACAAAAACAAGTCTCACCTGTGGCACTCGTGCCAGGTCCACGAGTGATGCGCCGCCCGTGGTCGGAAGTCCGACAGGCCGTTGTTGTGGATCTGGGAGGAGAAGCGCAGCAGGCGGCGGTAGGAGGTGGGGTCGGCTTTGGAAGCAGCGCTGGACAGACAGTTTTCCTCCATGGCGCACTGCAGGGCGTACAAAGGCCTGTCCTCCAGGTAGGTGGTCTGCTCCACAACCGGAGCGTTGAGAACCAGGTCTGGGGCCGCTGGTGGGGCAAAACCAACAAGGAACATGGTAAAAAAAACACCCAATGTGTGTGCATGTTTTTAAAGTCTCCTACTAAGTTTAACTAAAATATTTGGTTCTTTTTAAGGTCAATAATTAAAGTGTCCTCAATAGAATTAAATCCTAATCACAAAACGCACGTTTTGTTTTTTTATCCTGCAGCGTCCTGGACTGACGGATCAGATTGTTTCAAAGTTTTATGGGATAATTAAGAGTTTAGCTTCTATCTTAGCAACAGGCTAACATTTTAAACTAATTTAGTTTACTGAGGAATTTTAGGGCTATTTTGGATTTTAGCTAGAATTTAAGCAACAAGCTA
>NC_050516.1:22622743-22630728 GCF_002922805.2 Oryzias melastigma
GGGGGGGGGGTAGTATGATATCTACTGAAGTTTTTTATGCTAATTAAGAGTTTAGCTGATATTTTAGCATCAGGCTAACATTTTTTAATAATTTAGTTTACTGAGGAATTTTATGCTATTTTGGAGTTTAAGCAACAAGCTAACTTTTTTTGTGGCTAATTTGGTATCATCTAAGGTTTTTTGGGCTATTTTAGAGTTTAGCTCATATTTAAGCAACACACTAAATATTTTCTCAAAATTGTCATCTATTAGTGTTTTTTAAACAATATTACTACAAAAGTTTAATAAATTTAGGTCAACTGCAGCACTCTTTCATAGTACTTTAACAACATTTCCAGTCTTTTAGCAAATTTAACATTTTGTAAATTGCTTTTGCATTTTCAGTAAATCCCTTCAGTAATTAAAGTTAATTAGATGGCCATTTTCAGCAAAAAGCTTCATCAGCTACTTTCAGCAAAAACACTGACACTAGTATTATCGCAGGTTATGCAACATTTCTAGTTTTTAAAATTATTATACTTTTTTTTTAATCAAGCACCTTTCTCTACACTCAAGGTCGCCTTAACGGAAAATTAAAATCTCTTTAATTTAATGGTTGTTAAGCAGTGCAACTCTGAGTCATATACAAGTTGCTTTTACCCAGGTAAACTCATGGAGCTTTTCTTTTGGTAAATTTGTTCTTAAGGGAACAGTCCATTTTTTCATTGTCGGAGAATATTTTTCTGTGTTAGAAACAAAAATGGTAAAACAATAGAATAGTAAGAACACCCATAAATAATTCATTAAATATCACCATGTCTGCATTTTAAATTGATACAAGTATCACCAAATAAATATTGTGATATTTTGCCAAATCGATTTTTTTCCTAGTAATGGGGGTGCAGTCAGGGTGGGTAGCGCCTGCGCCGCCCGCGGCTTTAATTCTTTCTTGTTCTCTTACTCTGAGTGCAGGAAACTCCAGCAGCAAAGCGTCCGCCTCCTTTGGGACAGTCGACGAAGACGCCATGATGCAGACACTGATCCAGAGTCAGCTCCGTCCCCGAACACCTCACGCCGCTCATCACCACGGCGTCGGTGGAGGCGTCTCCCTGCCAGTACCACGTCTCCTGCAGAGAAGACCAAAAGTCTGTCTTTAGCTTCAAGAGTTCTTCTGCAAAACTCTAGAAAGCTCGAGCTGCATTTACATCATAACATTTGTCTGGGAAACATCTCGTCTTTTTTCTAGAATCCACAAGAGCTTCTTATCCTCCTGACTCAGCATCTTAAGAGGATTTCTGCAACGCAAAGGGGAAATCTTTCGAGGTGGAAACTCAATCTTTCCATCGTCTCCCATGGACGTGCAGAAAAACGGTTAGACAGACAGTAGCTCCAACACAGAGTCAGATTTTCCAGAAGGTGGTGGTGGCTGGAGAAGCATTTACGAGTCAGACAGGACAGCGTTTTCTGCAGAGGAGGAGGATGTCTCTGGAAAGATCTGGAATGATCTTCAGATTGAAATGTTTGTGATGGCAACGGGGCATGCCATCAGAACAGCATCATCTCTGTTTTGAAGCAGAGAGGAACAACTGACTCAGTCTTTACAAGCTCCACTAATAAACACCCCCCGCAGTACTGACCCCCCCATGATTCACACACATACTTTCCACAGATTTACTGTCTGAAAGCATGGTCGGATGACATAACACGATGACATGGCGGCTGCTCTCTTCAGTAGAAAGTGTGAGGCGGCCCTGCTTGTTCCTCGCCGTTTTCCAGTAAACTTCAAACACAACCCGGCTCATTTGTGGGGCGGGTTTCCCGCCGTTTGCCCTCTGGGAAAAACGCACCTCCAGCTTGTTAGAAACTCGCCATGCTCATTAAGACAGCGAAAGCTCAACATGTTCCAATCCCTAAATTCCACCCGTGTCCTCCCTTCTTGAGTCCTGGGAGGAGACCACATCCATGGAAGGAAGTGGCGCCCCATGGTTCAGCTCCAACAACATTTTAATTTGTCAAATATACAGTCTATAAATTACATTAGCAACAATTATTATGAATAAGTACAAAAAAAATAGTTTCTGAATTCCAAGAACTCTTACTAATTCAGCCTGGAGGCTGCAGTAAAATGACCATAACTTTCTAAAAGTTTGCAGGAATGCACATTAACAGATCAGACCATAGGGGATGACCGCGAGGATTAGTTGACCTAATCGATTCATATTCCTATGATCCAACCAGGTAGATCTGTCTGAGGGAAGTTGTTCATCAAAAATTGTTTCAATTTCATTATTTTGAAGAAATACGAGGAATCTGGAGAACTTCACCTGCACTTTCAGTCCCAGCTGTTTATCTCTGAGTCACACTGGTGGAAGTTTTACTAAAGATGTTCTGGATCCATTTTAGGTCAGTGAGTTCAATTGTTTAAAATGAACCAAATCAACTATGAATCGCATCGTCAACCGTAAATATTGAAACGAGTCAAATCGTAGTTAAAATGAACCATTAGACCTCTATTAAACACAGCTTTACTTTTCTTTCTTCCAGTTCTGTTAAGTATTTTCAATAGGAGTGTGAATTGGCAATAGTCTGACAATACAATAGTTGTCACGATACACGTGTCACAATACAATACGTATCCTGATATATTCAGTTCAGCACCAGACAATATTTCACCATTTTTTAAGTTATGACTAAAGAATCAATATTAATACATTTTTCACATAAGCAATACCAAATATCTTTCAATAGTAGCTCCAGTGAATATTCCAAACGTTTGGCAGCCAGCCGTGATTTATGTATCTATTGAAGAGCGGACTCTATTGGAAGATACACAACATGAGTCAAAGTCAAGACCCAGGGGCCGCATCCGGCCCTCCAGATCATTTTATTTTATTGTTATTAATGACCCGATGTTATCTTGCGTTTATTTCTAACTTGTAAAATTTTGATAAAATATATTTTTATGGAGAGGAAAATATTGAAAGTTATTTAAGGTTTAAGTTGATTTATTCTGGAATAATATTCCTGCATTTTATTATTTATAATTATGTTAAAAAGTTACAGTTTTAAAGTTTTAAAAATTGGCATCCTGCTAACTTTTTGGACTATGTTGGCATTTACTAAAAAAAATTCAAGGTATTTTGGAGTTTAGCAAATATTTCAGCTACATGCTAGCTGTTTTGGCTAATTTAGCCTCTTTTTTTTTGTTTTTTAGGCTAATTTGGCATTTAGCCAATATTTTAGCTGGCAATCACCTAATAATGCTTTATATCTAGTTCATAGTTATGTTAAAAAGTTACAGTTTAAAATGAGCTACGAAGCAACAAAATCCACGTTTTTATACAGTATCAGTACCGACTTAGCACAGCTTTTTGGTTCAGTACTCATCCTTAGTTAAAAGTGAGTTGTACATTTCTTATTTTGCGATGTTATAACGACATCGAGGTTCTGTCATAAGATGGTTCTGGAGACATCTTCTTGTTTTGGTCGCGGTTTAGAGCCGCTCACAGAAGCTCGGTGTGCTCCCAGCTAGTGGTCGGAAAACAAAAGCCAATTTGAACCGCATGTCTGCCTATGAATAATTAATTAAATACTAAACACTAATTTTCAATAGAAACATTCCAGTACATCTTATTCAAATCAGGATCCACTGTTTGCTCATTAGATTTTAAACTTTTACAGACTCTTTCTGACGGTAACATCTCAGAGAACACTTCAGGGACACAGGAGTTCTTAGAGCTGCCCAGTGATGTGTTTCCTGAAATTTGACAGAAACTTAAATCTCAAGGCCAAATGTAAACACGGTTTTCTTGGAAGAAGCAAAGCAAATATTTAAAGTTTGAGGAAGTTAGGAATGAAGGATCAGAGGGAATTCTGAGCAGATTTAAAGCAAATGCTCAAAGGAACATTTAAAAACAGACTTTTACGTTTTGTATTTTTGTAAATACAAAGTGAAAATATAATTTTTTTCTGGGATGTTAATCATTGATAATGTTGTCTTCTAACCTTTTTCATTTGCACTGATGCATTTCAGGTTTTTGATTTTCCTGTGATTTGTTTTGTATTTTATTTTTATTTTGTTGACTTTCACTTTCATTATTTCCTTCATTAATTTGTTCAATGAGTGATTAAAAACCACTGATGATTCATGGAAACAGAGTGTTTGAAGATTTACAGAAAGTGATGAAGAGCAGAAGGATGGAGATGGTTTATCAAGAAGCTCTAATGTGACTCAAAAGGAACCAAAACTACAAATCAAACTCTGTCAGTCTTCAGAATTGTGTTTGACAGAAGGTAATTGAAACATCAGCGTCCGTACCTGGAAAGCATGGCTTGCAAAGCCCAAACCCAGCTGTCTGCACACCACCATGGCCTCCATGGTGCCCCAGCTGTCGCTGCACACGCTGCCCCACGTCAGAAGGCCGTTCCTCTCCGTCAGCACCTCCACGCGCCCTTCATAAGGGTTTCGACCTCCGCTTAGCCGCAGCTGAGGACAGACACCAACAGACCAATGAAGCAATGCAGGGAAAGTTTATCCATGCGGCAGCAGCATTTATCCACCTTTTTGTTGAAGCCCATGGCGGGAACGTTGCATTTAACGGCAACATCTTCCTCGTGGCTGCAGCCCAGAGACTGCTGGTTGAAGGAGCACTCAGTCAGAGACTTCTCAAAGCCGGAACACTCCACCTCGTTCATGTGGACCGGTCCGATTCCTGCAGAGACAGGAAGCCTTCACCCTGCTGAACCTCCAGCTGAAGCATTCATCATGCAGCACACAGCGGGAAATAATCCAACAAATCCTCTTTTTTCATGATTGTAAATAAAAAAAATCGGATTCTCAGATTACGCCTGGATTTTAGGGGAAACCCGCCTGAAACAGCAGATGTGAAAACACGAGTCTGTGCTGCCAAAGGCTTTCTTAGAACAACAAGTCCTTCCAGAGGCAGATGAGTTACAGTGTGAAGGAAACAAGCAGTCAAATAAAACGGAGACTCGAAAGACTCGTTAACAATCTCCCACTGTGTGGCAGAGTTTCCACCATAACATTCTGAGTGCTGACTCTTTAATTCAGCTGAAGTATCCAAAACTACAAAAGTTACATTACCTACGATTATGCTACAGTGAATGATTTTAGCTGAAAGTAGTTGCTGAAGCTTTTTGCTGAAAATTGTGACACAATTTACTTTAATTGCTGAAAATGCAGAAGCTATTTGCAGAATGCAAAATTTGTTAAAAGGCTGGAAACAGGGTTCTTACAAGTTTATTCCAGTTAAATTTAAGGCTTTTAAAGACCTTTTTAAGGCCACGCATGTCAAAAATTAAGACCAATTTCACAGTCTATTTCCCATTTTAGTCATTTATTTTCAATATCTGATCAAAACTGTAGCTTCTTATCTTGTTTGTGGCCTGTGTCGTGATGTTCTAGAGCTCTTCTTTTACTTTTTTTGTCAAACTGCTGTTGGACATTTTGCATATTAGTGCATAAAGGTGCATTCCCACCGAACGCGATCTGCGCGGCGGTCAGTTTCAATGTTAAGTCAATGGTACAGATGCAAACTGAGGCGATCTGACGTCCCGCAGTGCAACTTGAGCGACATGGTCTTGGTGCGGCAGTCTGGCAGCAGCTTGATTTGAGCGGCGAGCAGCAAATTTGCCACACAACGAAAGAGGGGCGGGTGAATCGCATTCAGTGTGAATGCACTTTTACAATTGATTTTCCCTGTTTATTTACATCAATTGATCAAAAACAATCTTGGTTAAAGGTTTTATCTTTTACATGAAATGTGAAACGGAGAAGTTTCAAGAAGCACAATTTTTAAGGCTCAAATTTCGAAATGTAAGACTTTTTTAAGTCTTTTTAAGGTATTATGTCAAAATTCATAAATTCAACGCTTTTAAAGATCCCATGGGAACCCTGTGGAAGTTCTGTTAAAGAACTATGAAAGAGGGCTGAAGCTGACCTAAATTTCTTAAAATCTTGTTGTAAAATTGCTTGAAAATCCCTAATACATGCTAGTTTAGACTGTTGTTTAGAGTGTTTAGTGTTGCTTAAATAAAAGTTAAACTCCAAGTTAGCCCAAAAAAACCTAAATATATGCCAAATTAGCCAAAAAGCTAGCATGTTGCTTAAATACTAGCTAAACTCCAAATAGCCTAAAATTCCTCAGTAAACTAAATCACTCAAAAACGTTAGCCTGTTGCTAAAATATTAAGTAAACTCAAAATATTTTGAAAATTACTATAAAAGATGAAAACATAGAACATGAATATATGTAAATGGTTGTTACTAATCTACTTAAAATTGAAGACTTTCTCATTCATTTCCTATGGGGCATATGATGCTCAATATTTCAAAAACTGTAAAATGTATAAATACCAAAAATGGTAATTGAGTTTTAATCTGCTGAAAAATGTACAGAAAGGAGCAGGAGAATCACTATGGTGTGAATGCTTACTAAGCAATCACACAATTACAATCCGAGTGAGCGCTGCAGCAGCCATGTTGGATTTTCACAGACATTTTTCTCTGTTTCTGCAACTTTTGTGATCAGAAACAGCCCTGTGGTGCAGTTTCTGGACTCATTTTTTTGATCCATTCCTTCTGTAACTCATCCAGTTTTACTTTTTTTTCTGGAACATTTTGTGCAGCCCTCTGTTTTGCTAAGAGAATAAAGGAGAAGAGGCGTTCCGGTGACCCTCTGGTTCTGTGGTGAACTGCAGTTCCACAGAGTCTGGTTCAAATCTATAAACACCAAAGTGCTGCTCCATACATTCCTGGATGACCGTATGTGCTGACGGAAGGTCTGGACTTGTTCAGCTTGCACAGGTGCTACTGAAGGTGGAGGTGCTGGCCTTTTCAGCCAGTCTACTTATTTTATATTAAAATATTTATCATACTCATTAACAAGGAAACACTTTTGGAAAGTTTACATTAACTTTGAGTCTGAGATGACTGTTTATTCCTTTAATACCAGAGCTCCAGGGTTTATTTTCTTTGATTTACTGTAATGATTTCATTTTTAACTAAGCTGTGCGGGCCACAAGCTCCCTGCTCTATAATATATATATATAACTGGAGGATTGTCTACAGCAGATCCCTGCAAAGACCTCAGACATCTCAGTCCAGAAAAGCTCAGTGTTAGGAACAGCTAAGATACTGCAGGACCCTCAAGCTCCCAGACCTCTGGTAGAGGAACCGAGCTAAGAGGATAAACCACCCGCGGAGGGTGAGAGGGGCGTTTTTAAATATATAGGCTTTTTAGGCATTTTTTCAGTTTTTGGGAATATTTTAAAGTTTAGCTATTTTTTCAGCTACATGCTAGCTGTTTTGGCTAACCTTTTTTTTTAGGCCAATTTGACATTTAGCTAACATTTTAGCTGGCTATCAACTTTAGTGTTTTCAGGTATCAGCTTCAGCACTTTTAACTTTCAATTTCAGCATCTTCAGCTATCAGCAGCTATCTTTTAAAAAAGGGGGTGTCAAACTCACTTGCAAAATTGGCCAAAATCCCAAACACACCTTAGATCACGGCCGAACAGGATAAACATTTATTGAACACTCTAAAACTACATTTTTAAAACTTTAAAACTGTAACTTTTTAACATAAATATGAATATTAAACAGACAGGAATATTATTCCAGAATAAATCAACTTAAACCTGAAATAACTTTCAATATTTTACTCTCCATAAAAATATATTTTGTCAAAATTATACAAGTTATAAATAAATGCAGGATACCATTGGGCCATAAATAACAATAAACTAAAATGATCTGGAGGCCCGGATAGAATTACCCGGAGGGCCGGATCCGGCCCCCGGGCCTTGACTTTAACATGTGGTGTAGACTTATAGTGGGTGTAGCCCGGGTGGAAACCTTCACTAAAATAAACACAACATAAAATATAAATATCAATAAATAATAACTTCTCGGTTTTATGCCTGTGCGTCAGACGCAGCTGCGTAATGAGGTCACGTGGCCAAGCACGCCAAATCGGAAGTGATAA
>NC_050516.1:22630744-22637405 GCF_002922805.2 Oryzias melastigma
TAGAGTCGGATTTGGTCTTCTGATCTAGCCTACAGAAGCATTGTGCTTAAGCTAAGCTATTGGGACACATTGGTTACAGTGAGTCTCGGGTACCTTGTCCCATTTTAGCGCCACTGAGAGCCTCCTTGGCGCTGCCGAAACCCAGCTCTCGACACACGACGGTGGCGGCTCGGATGTTCCAGTTGTCATCGCAAATGGTTCCCCATTCCCCGTTCCTCAGCACCTCCACCCGCCCCTCGCCGATCATGGCTCCACCCCTCAGACGCACCAAAGGTTGCTGCAGAAAAGGCCACACACTGAACATCCTTCACAAGCTTTCATAAGCAACCCAGCATCCCACATGTCTGTAAAGAAATGGATTCTTCTGAAAATGTAGAACTTTTTTGATCCCATAAGCATAAAAGTATGAAATATGAATTCATGTCATACTTAGATAAAACATTTAAGAATAGATTTTTTGGTTTAAAACGTAAAAATTCTGTTTAACAAGACCTTAAAATGTGCTTTCTTACAGAAACCTTTCTAGAAATGTGCAGATTACTCACTGACTTCTTCCAAAACAAATATTTAAACATTTCAATCTTCTTCCTCACAGACAGAATATCATCTCCAGACTGACCTCCACCCTGTAGGCCTTCCTGAAGCCGATGCTGACGCTCGGGGCGAAGGCTCGTCCTGGCACACAGCTGATCACCGCCGGCATGCCCCGCCCACAGGTGCCGTTGCCCTTCAGCTTGATTTCTCGGCCCAGTTTACAATCGGAGAGGTCGGCCTCGTTGCCCGTGCAGTTCACCCCGAAGCCCCAGTAGTTTTTCTTGCGGCGCTGGGCTAGCAGCCTGAGGAGGAACAACAGAGCAGCGGTGGGCGGAGCTTCTCAAAGTTTCTGTCAACTCAAGAGCTTTGAATGAAATGTTGGAGTTTTTAAGAACTAAACAGGGTTTATCTTTTTCTGCAGAACAAAGTGTTGTTGGTACATTTTTAAACCTCAACCTCCAGTTCATTAAACCTGAGAGCGGGTCCGAAGAACCAGAACCCAAACGACACCATCACCAGCTGAGACTTCAGCCTCTGGTTTGGAAGCAGGAACATTGTGTGGTCTGTGGATTGTGAAGTGACTCTAAGTTTGGACCGAAGATGCTGCCAAGTTTGATGTTTGTGTTTAGATGGAAACAGTCTGACCGTTTTTACCTCCTTTTCCTAAGAAAGGCGGACCGCAGAAGAGGGACACGAGTCCAAACACGGGTCCAAACACGGGTCCAAACACGCTGTAATCTCAGTTAGGAAACGCCGACAGACGGCCCACACGCAGCCGGGTTTTATATGAAACTAAGATTAAATTATGCCAGACCACATCCCGAGAACTAAATAAGAGTTCCGCTTTTTCCTAAACTTTTGTTGGAAATAAAAAAGAGGCGTTTACAGATTAAAGTCTCACTCAGATCATCTTTTGATCTGATTTCAAAGTGTTCTTTTAATTATAGTAATGCTGTTTTTAGCCAAAATTTAAAAAGAAAGTGTCCTTTTTTAGGACATAGTTTCTGCAGGAGTTCATTAGAAAGTCCTCTCTGAGTTATGGGTGGGACTGTTGACACGGGGTAAGCCCAGCCCCTGTTTACCCTCTAGCTTACAGCCCCTCACAACCCCAACCTAACATCAGCCGTGCAACAGAAACCTGAGAGCGATATTAGAGTTACAGGCCACTACAAACTGCATTCATCATCTGATCCTGATTAATGATTTGAATAGAGAAATGTCTCTCAAAGATGAGATTTTAAGTTTGATTTTTCTTTATATATGTCCTCCATCACAAGAATAATGCTTTAAAAAAACATTGTTCATCGGAGTGGATATTTAAATTACTTCAATTGAAGACTTTTAAATCCTGATTTAAATACATTTTAAGAAAAAAGGTTAATTCGGTGCAGATGCCCTACGTTTAAACATAGAACAATGTAAAACTAAAAGGTAAAGTGATGACTTTCACTGTCTTCGTGTTAAAGAAGAAAACCAAACGGCACATTTTTTTGACAATTTACTTCCAAAATATGATGTCCATCCATCCATCCATCCATCCATCCATCCATCCATCCATCTTCTTCCACTCATCATGGACCGGGTCGTGAGGGCAGCAGCCTAAACTATCAGCTTCAGTAATTTCAGCTATCAATTTCAGCATCTTCAACTATCATCACTAGCATCTGCAGCGAGCAAATTCAGTTTACATCATTCACACTAGCGTTACCACAGGTAATTATATATATCTGGTTCATAATTATGTTCAAAAAGTTACTGTTTTAAAGTCTTAAAAATGTAGTTTTAGAGTGTTCAATAAATGTTTATCCTGTCCCATGACCTAAGATGTGTTTTGGATTTTGGCCCCTTGTGTGATTGAGTTTGACACCCCTGATCTAGACTGAACAGACATAATGAGTTAAAACCGGTTTATTCTTCATTTAAGACAGGTCTAATTTTATCCTATTTCAGGAATTCTCTGCCTCCCCAGATAAGACGTTTCTGCAGCAAACAACCTCCTTTAAAGTTCTTCCAAACCCTCTTGACTCTTCTTGGTTTTGCCTCTTTATACCCGAAGCGTCAGACATCTGTTGAGATCATTCTGACAGGATGTGAGCTCACTTTTATGCATTCATTTCTGATCTCCAGGTCCCGTTTCTGCAGAAGAAGATGCATTAGACACAGCTCCAAAGGAGCGTTTGTTTCACACAGGAGGGCAGTCAGCCTTTCCCGTCCAGGCCCATCATTCCTTCAGCGGCGTTTGGCCTCCCGTCAGGAATGTACAGCTGAAGTCTGCTGGAGCTCAGGCGAAGGGAAGAGTGTTGACCCGAGTAAACAAACTCGCTTGTGCAATCTGTTTTAACATGGGTTTGTTTGGACTGAGCGTTCCCTGAAGCTATAAAAAAACACGGGACATTCCTCCCAACATTATGACCATATTTCTATCATTTAGCTTTATGTGGTGGACCTCAAATGATGCCTCTTCTATGTTTGTTTTTTCATGAAAGTATGAGTTTCAAGAGAAAAAAATAACTACCAACTCTCCACTAAAAAATGTGCCGAAACAAACCAACTATAAAACTTGTTTTTAGTTTAACTCAAAGAACGCTTTAGTTGTGTGAAGGCCCTGCCGTCAGCCTCCTCGTCTTCCTGACTTACTTGTAGGGTCGGACGTTGAAGCGCTTCTCTCCAGGGAAACCGTACATGCCGCAGATGACCCTGCTGTTCATCTCCGTCCAGCCCTCGTTGCAGATCTGCCTCCACTTGCCTCCGTCTTTCACCTCCACAAAGCCCTCAGTGATGGGAACACGCTTCCTGTGCGAGTACGTCGCTCTGATCCTCACGTCCTCCACCTGAACAGTCAAACCCTGTCGAGGACAACAGTCGTGCTGTCTGAATATGAAAGGAATAAACCAGCAGGAGAAACAGTTTTTTCATTTAGATTTTGTGATTCTTTGGTGTTGGTCTATGGATAATTCAGATCCCTGGAGCCTCCAAAAAATACACTCGAATCAATAAATGACCATGTAAATTGGTCAAAAGCAAATTTCTGACTGATATGTTGGTATTTTATTTTATACACATTCCTTTTATGAAGCTTCTGTTGTAGTATTTTAACAAAGAAGCCATTCAGGCAGCTGTGTCTCTCTGAGGAGAACTGACAGAAATCTGAACTGTTACCAGAATGATTACATGAGTTTATAAACCAGATCTCATTCACCTGTAGTCCAGGTTACTCTGCAGAGTTATGGGGAAGCAGAAATGCTGCTAACTTCTTCACAGCTTGTCTGAATTTAACCAGTTCATTGAATTTGCCTGTAATGTTTCACAGGTCTTGGAGACTGATAAAGCACCTTTATGATTAATCAAACAACTAGAAAAATATCATTTTTATTCATACTACATCTTATTTGTCACGACCTTTGGGTCATGTAATGTTTTTTGTTTGTTTTTTTTGTTTGTTGTCTGCACTCTGTCTCTTCTGTTTCTGTCCAAACTGATAACAGCTTATTGGAGCAAAATGATTGGATGTAGTTAATTATAAACAGTTGTTTTGAGTCAGCTGATTGGAGCCTGTTGATTGGTGTAAGATGTTTGGTGTAAACTGATTGGTCTAAGCCAGGGATGTCAAACTCAATGATTGATATATAAAGTTAAAATCTTTATATATTTTAAATCAGAAAAAAGTCAACAACCTTTAGAAATCATTGAGTGCCTTTTTGATGATTTCTTTGTGGTTTTATTCGACATCAGCAGACCTCATGAGTGAATCATGAGACCTGTTATGAAACTTTTCTCTCAAATTCACTCTAGGGATTCAAACCTGCGACTTTACTCCATGTCACTAAGGAAATTCTCCCCACACACTCTGCTTATGTAACCAGGGAGCAAACAGACCATAATAATCCCTCAAACACCAGCAGTTTTCACGGAGATGCAATCAGTTCAAGTGTAAACAGTTCAGAGCTGACATTAAAAAACCATCAGGAAAACACAAAAAGAAAAATGGACTCATTAGGAGTTTAAATTGTTGATCCACATTTGATGATCACAGTTAGTGGGGGATATAGTGATTTAGGAAACCACTTCTTTGAAACAAACATTAGCTTCATCATCTAGACAAAAACAAGCGGTAAGAGGGGAACTTTGAGATCACGCCTTAACATTTATACCACTTTCCTCCACTGGTTCGTCCTCATACACCAGCTGCAGCAGAGACCGCTTCAGTAGCTGTTACCATGGCAACACACGTATCAAAAAGTTCACTTCATGTAAAAAAAAAAAAAAAAAATTGACGATGAAATATAACAAGATTTTTCATTTTCATTTTTTTTTTAGAATGAGCTCTTGGGAAGGCCACACCCCTTCACCTGAAAGCAGCTCAGGAGAATCTGTCAATGAAACGTTTCAAACGTTTGAGGTGGGGCCAGAGGGCACCACATGCTTTTGTTGAGGCATCTGATTGGCCAGTTTATAACTGAATAACTTCTAATAATGTATATATTTATCATGACAAAAAATTAGGTTCTGCAGAAACTATGTCCTAGAAAACGTTTCTTTATTTGGGCTAAAACAGCCTGATCATGATTAAAAGTCCACTAGGAATGATTTGAAAATGGATCAAAAAGTGATGGCCGTGAGTTTTTGAAGTTGTAACTTGTGCATATCTGGTAGAAAATGATGCATAGAGAAACATTTGATGGTCATATCAAAGATCAAATATTTAGGTTACTCAATAACGCCACCAGACAAGCGCTGTAACTCCAGCATCCACCAACAATTTCTGCTTTTGTAGAGAGCAGAAAGATTTAAGACCAATTCTCTGTTTGGAGACTTTCAAACAAGCCTCTTCCATTTCAGGGAAAGTTCAAAGGAGGGAATAAACTCTCCATCATCCATGTTTTACGTGGTGCAGGTTCACAAGGCCGCTAGAATCACAGCGAACATCAGGCAAAGGCAGACAAAGAAATAAATCCAGCAAATGAGGAAATCCTTTATCAAAACAGATGTCTGAGACCCAGTTTGGAGACAGAGGAGGTGCTGACAGGTCTCTGAGGGGAAAGTTTCTGAAGGTTTTCCAGAAGGTTCTGTGGCCCAGCAGCTCTCAGCATCAGATCAAGGAGCGGCTATAACTCAGTCAAATGAGAAAGGCTGTTTTTGCTCAAATGCTTTAAGGCAGGGGTGTCAAACTCAATCACACAAGGGGCCAAAATCCAAAACGTTCCTTAGGTCACGGGCTAAACAGGATAAACATTTGTTGAACACTCTAAAACTACATTTTAAAAACATAAAATCGTAACTTTTTAGCTTAATTATTATCCAATGAAAATTCTAAAGCTGATAGCTGAAGATGCGGAAATTGATAGCTAAAAACGCAGAAGCTAATAGCTAAAAACGCAGAAGCTAATAGCTGAAAACGCTGAAGATGATAGCTGAAATCACTGTAGCTAAAAGCTGAAAATGCTGAAGTTTATAGCTGAAAATACTAAAGTTGATGGCTGAAAACGCTGAGGCTGATAGCTGAAAACACTGTAGTTGATAGCTGAAAACGCTGAAAATGATACCTGAAAACACTAAAGTTGATAGCTGAAAACGCTGAAGCTAATAGCTGAAAACGCTGAAGATGATAGCTGAAATCACTGTAGCTAAAAGCTGAAAATGCTGAAGTTGATGGCTGAAAACGGTGAAAATTATAGCTGAAAACACTGAAGTTGATAGCTGAGAACGCTGAAAATGATAGCTGAAAACGCTGAGGTTGATAGCTGAAAACACTGAAGATGATAGCTGAAAACACTGAAGTTGACAGCTGAAAACGCTGAAGATGATAGCTGAAAACGCTGAAGATGATAGCTGAAAATGCTGAAGTTGATGGCTGAAATATCTGAAGATAATAGCTGAAAACGCTGAAGTTGATGGCTGAAAATGCTGAAGCTGATAGCTGAAATATCTGAAGATAATAGCTGAACACACTGAAGTTGATGGCTGAAAATGCTGAAGCTGATAGCTGAAATCACTGAAGCTAATAGCTGAAAAAGCTAAATTTGATAGCTGAAAACGGTGAAAATGATAGCTGAAAACACTGAAGTTGATAGCTGAGAACGCTGAAAATGATAGCTGAAAACGCTGAGGTTGATAGCTGAAAACACTG
>NC_050516.1:22637775-22639898 GCF_002922805.2 Oryzias melastigma
GGCCAAAATCCAAAACGTTCCTTTAGTCGCGGGCTGAACAGGATAAACATTTGTTGAACACTCTAAAACTACATTTTAAAAACTTAAAATCGTAACTTTTTAGCTTAATTATTATCCACTGAAGATTCTAAAGCTGATAGCTGAAGATGCGGAAATTGATAGCTAAAAACGCAGAAGCTAATAGCTGAAAACGCTGAAGATGATAGCTGAAAACGCTGAAGTTGATAGCTGAAAACGCTGAAGCTAATAGCTGAAAACGCTGAAGATGATAGCTGAAATCACTGTAGCTAAAAGCTGAAAATGCTGAAGTTGATAGCTGAAAATACTGAAGTTGATGGCTGAAAACGGTGAGGCTGATAGCTGAAAACACTGAAGTTGATAGCTGAGAACGCTGAAAATGATAGCTGAAAACGCTGAGGTTGATAGCTGAAAACACTGAAGATGATAGCTGAAAACACTGAAGTTGACAGCTGAAAACGCTGAAGATGATAGCTGAAAACACTGAAGATGATAGCTGAAAACACTGAAGTTGATAGCTGAAAACACTGAAGATGATAGCTGAAAATACTGAAGTTTATAGCTGAAAACACTGAAGGTGATAGCTGAAAACGCTGAAGATGATAGCTGAAAATGCTGAAGTTGATAGCTGAAATATCTGAAGATAATAGCTGAAAACGCTGAAGTTGACAGCTGAACACACTGAAGTTGATGGCTGAAAATGCTGAAGCTGATAGCTGAAATCACTGAAGCTAATAGCTGAAAAAGCTAAATTTGATAGCTGAAAATGCTGAAGCTGATAGCTGAAAACACTGAAGTTGATAGCTAAAAACGCTGAAGCTGGTAGCCAGCTAAAATATTAGCTAAATCCTAAATTAGCCTAAAAAAATAATAATTAGGTTCACCAAAACAGCTAGCATGTAACTGAAATATTGGCTAAACTCAAAAATAGCCTAAAAAAATCTTAGTAAATGCCAAAATAGTCCAAAAAGCTAGCAGAATAACAATTTTTGAAACTTTAAAACCATTACTTTTTATCATAATTACGAATAGTAAAAATGCAGGAATATTATTCCACAATAAATCAACTTAAACCTTAAACAACTTTCAATATTTTACTCTCCATAAAAATATATTTTGGCAAAATGATACAAGTTAGAAATGAGCACAAGATAACATCGGGTCATTAATAACAATAAAATAAAATGATCTGGAGGGCCGGATCCGGCCCCTGGCCCTTGACTTTGACATGTGGTTTAAGGGAAAATGGATAATATTCAGTTCTGCTCCTGAAGCTGCAGCAGAGCTGCCTGTCTACTCCGTGATCCAGAGCAGCTGACATCAGCGATTTTCCGGTGGCTACCTCCTTGACCCGGAGAAGAAAAAAAAAGGTTCTGACATGTCTCCCTCATTATTAAAAGGTTGCCCAGAGTGGTTTCCTGGGATGGCGTCAGCCTTGGAGAATGTTTAAGGCTTTAGGGTCTTCCAGCGTTCTCCACCGCCGAACAGGCGGAGTCTCCGAAAGTGACCCGGAACCTCCCACTGACCACGGCGGTTACAGCGGGTAAAACGACTCTTTCATGGAGAGATTCCTGCTGTTTAGTGAATGACAGAGAGTTTTCCACTGATGTCTGGCAGGGAGGGAAACAGGGAGACGTGACCTCCGACACGGAGCTCCTGCTGTTCTGAAGTCAGAATATTCGGGGGCTTTTTGCTTTCTGAGCTTTGATTTCAACGTAGAAAAATCTTCAAAACATTAAAGCTAAATGTGCAAAACGGGATGGGATGGTCTGAGGTGTGTTCTCTTTGGCAGAGAGGAAGGAAACCGTCTGACCACATGCCCCCCCCCAGCCCGATGAACCCGGACCACCTAACAAAACTCTGCATAATGCTGTTTGTCTGAGCTCCAGCCACAGACACCAGCCGTCCTTTTACAGCCCGCAAGTGCAGACGAACAGAAAAACACAATGAACTTTTCATGTTCCAAAAGCCAATAAATTCAGAAACGTGACCCTGAGGTCAGCTTGTTCTTCCCATATGAGAACTGAAGGAGAGGAGGAGTGGATTTGTGTTTTTACTAGGGCCGGGAATCTATATAAAAAAAAAAGAATCACAAATCTTGAAAA
>NC_050516.1:22639959-22652339 GCF_002922805.2 Oryzias melastigma
ATCTGCAAATAATCATAATATTAAATGAGATGCAAAACTGTACATTTAGAACGTTTATTTTTAACCCTTTGGAACCTAAAGGGTCTAAAACTCAGTTTTTGTCTGTATTTGAATTTTCTGTATTTTCAATTTAAAAGACAACCTGCTGCTTATTTGGTATCATTTTAATCAGCACAACCTCTCCTATGTGACACTATCTTAATTTAGTCATTTTTACATGTTGTGTTCACACACTAGACATAAAATTATGCAAAAACAGAAAATTCCATCTGGAAAATGGGATTCGTTTTGCTATGGAAACCCCAAAAATGTCTAATAAACATTTTTTTACAACATAGAATGAAAATTTTAGTTGTAATTTTGTAAAAAACACACTAAACAAACTAATCAACATGTTCTTAAATGAAAATAAAAAAGAAATCCAGGCTAAAGTCACATCAGGCAGCCCAAATATATTTCTCACTCCTGTCTGTTTGACATTTTTCCTGGAATTCTGTTTTTTTTTCAGCTTTTTCCTTTTTCTCCACATAAATTATCTTTATTGTGTTTGTGAAAAATAATAAAACATTTTTTTGGCTTTAACACGTGCTATAAGCAAACCAAATGTGCCCAGTCTGAATACACCCTTAATTTGATCTATTTTTTATATCACCTGACTACCAGGGAAGAAAAACTTTGTATTTCCAACTTTAATTAATTCCACCAAATACTATGATTCCCAGAGCAGAACCACAGATTCAATATCATTGAAAAGCCCTAAATGTCCTCTGTAGAAACCAGAAGGGGTTTGTGTCCTCCACAGAGGATACATTTATATTCCTGCTACTCAGGAGAACATAAAAAAGATCATATTTTATAAGGTCACATGTGACTCCTTGAATGAGACTTTTCTTTGCCCTTCATGGAAGCCAAAATATTCTTTGTTTTTGTTCCCTTTGGAGCTGTGGTCATTTTCTAAATGTGTTTGCTCTGCAGTGACGTCTTCATTCACGATAAAATAAAAATAAAATGTTTGTTTTCCCACTAAAGGACAACGTGCCTCTGCAGTGAACTCCAGTAATTACGGAGCTATTTCCGGATGGGAAGTCGGCTTGTTTTCCAGACTGGGTCTCCCTCAGAACGTGGATGTGTGAACATGAGGTCGTGGTCTCGCCAGTGTCTGACTAAGACTTCCAGCTCTCGCCGTTTCCTCCACGTCTTCACGTGCGTTCACACGTGAGCCCGGCCCACCGCACCGCTGTGAGAAGTACACAGCCTAAGGAGTTTGGATGAGGAGCCACGGAGCAGAGAAATGACTTTCACATCTGTCCCACCCACTTTCTGCTCCCCCCCCAGCTGCCAAACAGACTCGGCTGAGGACACCCTGTTCCCACATCTGGAATTTCTATTCATGAGCAGAGAGAGGAGCAAAGAGCTCCACAAATGATTTCAGACGGGACATGATGGCATCCGGCAGCAGGACGGGTTTGGATGAAACAATAAAAAGTCATTTCCGAACATTTATTCTGACTTGTTTCCACCACATAAAGTGACAGCTAAAAACTGTATTTGAGGTTTCTGGCTTTTAATTCATACAATCAAACCAAATTACAGTAAATCCAGCAAACAAGTCTTTTATGACAACAGTACAACTTGCGGCGCTGAATGTAAAACATCCCCTGATTTAATTTATATGACGATTCTTTCCATTTGTGCTGCATTTATGACATTTTGTCAGTATTTATCAAAAACAAAAGCATTTTCTGTGACTAAATATAAAGAAAAATGATTATATTTAAAATAAATAAAACATTTACACATCAAATTAAAATGAAATCATAAATGTTTAATTAAAACATTTATTTAAATCCTAAATATAAACATTAGATTTGAATATAAATCAACATTTTTATCTGTCTGTATATTTGGATTTATATTTAGCATCTGAAAGTGTCTATTTTTAAGTGTAAAGCTTTTATTTGCCATAAAATGCTGCGTAAATGCAGCCACACGTAAAATAAAAATGTCTTATGTGGTCAGTGAGTTGAACTTTTACACAGCACAGGGCCGTTGAGATTATCAGAATTTAGAAAATGCTGATTTATACATTTTATAAACTGATTTTTTTAATTACAATTATTTGTTTTTTTGTTTTTGAGACAAAAACTGCTTTTATTTCAATAAAATAACAATCCCTTGTTTGAATTATTTTTTAAAAAATCAAAATTTTTTCAATTTAAAAACACATTTATGTGAAAACAAACAAATATTTTTGAAAAATGAATTCATTGAAACAGAATAAACCCTCTGGCAACAGAGTTTTCATGTCCTTTGACTTACTGTAACGTTTTTACGATCAAGATAATTGGAATTATCATGTTAACGGTTGAACAGTTACAGTATGCTAAAGAGTGTGCGTGTTATTTAAGCCTCGCTGGCGACACTTCAGGTGCTAAAGGGTTAAATAGATCCAGTACTTTGGTAGTGTTTCCTCTCTTCTATGTGTTGCAATGTGGTTTATGCTTCAATGTTAGATTTCTCGTGACCTTTTACGTGCTCAGCTTGCACAATCCTGGCGGTCAAAGCGTATGTTCCCATCATGTAACAGCGTATCGGGAATGAATGTCTTTGATTCGGTTTGTCTGATACCCAGAGGAGAGCTGAGGACATTAGGGATCCAGCTGCTGAACACATGTTGCAGAGTCTGCTGCTGGAAGAACGCCTTGGTCTCCAGACATAAATCAACTTTTTTTCCCTCCTTCAGTATTCGTTCTACACACGAACTTCACGCACACGTGCTGAGGGCGAGTCCTGCTTTCACTGAGAGAAACCCGAGTTCTGAGGTAGACAGCCTTTGGCAGAACCTTTGACCTCCCAATACGAGCAAGGAATAAAAAAAGCTCGTAGCTGCAGAACTCTGTTTAACTGCTGTGAGTCGACCTCTGAAGTAATGACTCAACTAACACCCAGCCAGCAAGACCAAAAGGGCCCAAAATGGTCTAAAAGTGGGCAGAAAATGTGGGTCTCAAAAGGGTTTGTCTGCAGTTTCTGTGGTGGTCCACCTGTGTTTGCCCACATGGGCTTAAGTGGGGATTCAGTGGGTTAGCTCGCTACGCTAACCAGCCGCCTGGTGGACAGCGTAGCGGGCTACCGAGCTCTTCTGTAGCATGCTAGCAAACTCTTAAGTGGTATGCTAGTAAGCGCTTCTGTAGCATACAAGTGAGTTCCTCTGTAGCACGCTAGCGAGTTCCAATGTAGTATGCTAGCAAGATTCACTGTAATAAGCTAGGGAATTCCTTTGTAGAATGCAAGCGAGCTCTTCTGTAGCATGCTAGCAAGCTCTTCTGTAGCATGCTAGTGAGCTCCTCTGTAGCATGCTAGTGAGCGCCTCTGTAGCATGCTAGCAAGCTCTTCTGTAGCATGCTAGTGAGCTCCTCTGTAGCATATTAGCGAGCCCCACTGTAATAAGCTAGTGAATTCCTTTGTAGCATGGAAGCGAGCTCCACTGTAGCATGCTAGCAAGCTCTTCCGTAGCATGCTAGCGAGCTGTTCTGTAGCATGTTAGCGAGCTCCACTGTAGCATGCTAGCGAGCGCCTCTGTAGCATGCTAGCAAGCTCTTCTGTAGCATGCTAGTGAGCTCCTCTGTAGAATGCTAGTGAGCGCCTCTGTAGCATGCTAGCAAGCTCTTCCGTAGCATGCTAGTGAGCTCTTCTGTAGCATATTAGCGAGCTTCACTGTAATAAGCTAGTGTATTCCTTTGTAGCATGCAAGCAAACTCTTCTGTAGCATGCTAGTGAGCTCCACTGAAGCATGCTATCGAGCGCCTCTATAGCAAGCTAGCATACTTCGCTGAATTGAGCTAGCAAGCTCCGCTGTCCACCAGGGGCTACGCTAGCGTTGCGAGCCTACCCACAGAGTGTCCACTTAAGCTAATGTGGGCAAACACAGGTGGGACCACCACAGAAACTGTGGACAAACCCAATCAGGACCTGCATTTTCTGCCCACTTTTAAACCATATGAGGCCCACTTGGCCTTGCTGGCTGGGCAGAAATAGGGAGCTTCTTCCCCCAGGAAACTTTCTTCCTCCTTAAAAATGTGTAGAACTTTGGAATTTGCTTCAGCAAACTATGGTTTCTAATCACAGGAAAGAAAATGAGTCGTAGATCATCTGAGGAACCAGGTTTTTCCTTTTAACAGCAGCACTGTGCAATGAATACGACTTTCTATACGACTGAGGATCTCTTTGGTTTGATAAGAAATATATATTTTTACCTAAATTAACCTAGAACAACACATTAAAACCTCTGGGTGATTTATTACTCTTTAATCTGAAGAAAGGTTTTTATTTTGTTCTAATTACAAACTCCAATCAATGTCAGAATTCTCTGTAATTAAATAGTTGTTACTGTAACACTTGAACAGCCAAAATTAGAAAAAAATGAAAGGAATGCGATTTGCTTTTAGGGGCATCAGAAAAGGTCAGTTTCAATCATTTTCATAATTTAGCTCAGTCACTCAGGAATGCACGTTGAGCTGAGAGAGGCTGTGGGCTCATGGCGTTAGCCTCAAAAGGTTGGATAAGAAGCCTGAGACAGTCAGACCGCCACAAAGCAGCGAGCAGGACGCTCAGACTTTAAACAAGCTGCCACGAGAGCCGGGGAATTCTGAGGGCGCTTCCTCCTGCAAGTTCCACATTTCATGTGAGAAGAACCGACCTCCACCAAATAAACAGTCCCAGCTCTCCACGTGCACATCCAGGTGTTCTGTTAGGCAGATTTTTAAGATAAATATGTTTAAAATCCCTTCCTCTTTACTGATTTTGCACATACACCTTTCAAAAACTCCTGACAGCCAAATCTCCCAATCACTGTACACTACTTAATTGTTGTGGAATTGCTTTTTAAGTATTCACACACAGTGATTCTCCTGCTCCTTTCTGTATGTTGTTTGGTACATATAAACTCAGCAATTTCAGCAATCTTGATATCAAAACGTTCAGCTTGTTCAGGACATTACTACTTATATTTTTGGTATTCATAAACTTTATAGTTTTTGAAATATTGAGCTGGGCTGCATGGTGGTGCAGTGGTTAGCGCTCTTGCCTCACAGCGAGAAGGCCCCGGTTCGACTCCCGGCTGGGACCTTTCTGTGTGGAGTTTGCATGTTCTCCCCGTGCATGAATGGGTTTTCACCGGGGACTCCGCCCACCATCCAAAAATATGATTCATAGGTTAATTGGTGACTCTAAATTGCCCCTAGGTGTGAATGTGAGAGTGAATGTGTGTGTGATTGAGGCCCTGCGACAGACTGGCGACCTGTCCAGGGTGTACCCCGCCTTCGCCCCTCAGTAGCCGGGATAGGCTCCAGCACCCCCGCGACCCCGAAAGGGAAGAAGCGGACAAGAAGATGGATGAATGAATGAAATATTGAGCAAAATAATACCCAAACAAAATGAACGAGAAGTAGATTAGCAACAAAAATTTAAATATATTCATCGGTTGTGCTTTCATCTTTAACAGTAATTTTTCAAAAAATGTGGAGTTTAGTTAATATCTTGGCAACAGGCTAACGTTTTTGACTAATTTATTAAGGAATTTTAGGCTATTTTGGAGTTAGCTAGTATTTAAGCAATGTGCTCGCTTTTTTGGATAATTTGGCATCTACTAAAGTTTATTATTCTAATTTGGAGCTTAGCTAACATTTTATCAACAAGCTACATTTATTTGGCTAATTTGTTCTCTACTGAGACTAATGTTTTTCACTAATTTGGTTTACTGAGGAATTTTAGGCTATTTTGGAGTTTAGCTAATATTTAAGTACCACACTAAATATTTTTTTAATAAGTATGTATTAGGGATTTTTTAAGCAATTTTACTAGAAATTTTTCTGAAATTTAGATCAACTTCAGCAAATACTTTCAGCAAAAAGCATTCACACTCTTATTATCGCAGGTATTGGAACATTTCTAGTTTTTATTATTATTATCCTTTTTTAATCAGGTGCCTTTCTAGACACTTGAGGTCGCCTTAACGGAAAAGAGTAGAAGCAAAAATGTAACAAAATACATTTTAAAGGGGTAGACTTTTGAGTTTTACTGGAAAATCTGTCAGCGTTTGGAATGAAAGTTCCAAAGGTGGGAGGCAAAGAAACCGAATGCTCAGCCCGATGTTATTTTGTGCTTATTTCTAACTTGTGTAATTTTGACAAAATATATATTTATGGAGAGTAAAATATTGAAAGGTATTAAAAGTTCAAGTTGATTTTTCTGGAATAATATTCCTGCCTTTTTATTGTTCGTAATTATGTTAAAAAGTTACAGTTTTAAAGTTTTAAAAATTGTCATTCTGATAGATTTTTGGATTATTTTGGCATTTACTAAGATTGTTTAGGCTATTTTGGAGTTTAGCTATTTTTCAGCTACATGCTAGCTGTTTTGGCTAACTTACTTTTTTACGTTATTAGGCTAATTTCACATTTAGATAATATTTCAGCTTCAACCTTTTCAGCTATTATCTTCATACTTTTCAGCAGCAAAAAGTTGTGGTTTTAAAGTTTTTAAAATGTCGTTTTAGAGTGTTCAATAAATGTTTATCCTGTTCGGTCCGCGACCTAAGGTATGTTTTGGATTTTGGCTCCTTGTGCGATTGCGTTTGACACCCCTGAGCTACACGAACAGCAGCTGCTTCATCCTCTCCAGACCGTCCTGCTGCACACAGTGGGGAGTGTTGACCTTCCAGGCTGGTCACAGAATATCAGTTGATGCGGTGAATAAGGGGAACAGGGCTGCTTATTCCTGCTGCCAGTTCAAGCACAGTCACAGAGCTGCAGCTACACCTTTCCCTTTCAACTCCGCCACTTCAGAAGCTTTGGCCAGACCGGGGAAATATTTGCAGGGTGGGGGACTCAACCAACACCTCGGAAACCCAAAAGTACGTGAGAAACGGGACCACAATTTATGAAGTTTTCATCCCCTCCTTACTTTTTCAGATGGCAGACAGCTGACAGCAAAAGTCTTTTGAGTTGTTTTTAAATGATCGCATTAGCTGAAAAAATAAGCATAAAAACAATCCTTTCTAATGACTTGGATCAGTTCTCCGACAGTCACGTTCACAAGCACACTTTGTCTGCCCATGTGGTAAAAGAGGGAGTTTTTTTTTTTTTAATTTTCAGGCAGACGGCACGTTATTCCAGCTCCATGAGTCATCTCCGTAATCTCCCCGCCTACAGAGCCAAGGTCTGGTCTGGACACTGATACACTCAAAATGTAAGAGTTTGCTTGAGTCTTGAAGACAATTTTTAAAATCATTTTAGTTCAGATTTTTCCGTTAGGAATAAAATTTGGCAATTATTCAGACAAGTACAATTTCTGAACCTATACTGTTGTTTTCTGCCTTTGTATTTGAACCACAGGTCTACAAAGTCCAGCTACACATTGTTCTTCCAAGCAAACCCTTCAGGTGTTATTTACAGGCTGCATTTTCTAAAGATCAAACCGTAGTTCCATGGGGAGAGTGGGAAGGATTTAAAAGGAAGTTTAAGAGCTCTGGAGTGATTTCCCTGTGATAAGATCTTTCATACCTTTGCTCCTTTTTACTGCTCAGAACATCTGTTTGGTGTGAAGTGTACACTTCAACCACATGGCCATCCATCCATGCATTTTCTAAAGCTGTTTATTTCAGGCTGAGGCTGGAGCCTACCCAGCTACTGTTGGGTGAAGGTGGAGTTCACCCGGACAGAACACCATCCCATAGTTCAAACCCTCAGAAATGTATGATCCATCTTTCTCTGCAGATCACTGCATGCAAAAAAGAAACACTGTAGCTCCCAGGAATCTGTAAAAATTAGTATTTGTTTAATTTTAATTCTCAAGAATTAAATAATCACCACTTAAAACTTTTTTAGTTAAAAAAAACCTTCACCCTAAACGGAACACAAACCCCTGACCTCTGCAATGGCAGGCAGCTGTGTTAACCACTGTACTAACATTTGGTCTGCTTCTCCCAGCATGGTCGATATTTTGACCGGTATCTTCACTGTTTTAGGTTTAAAGGCTTAAAGATTTCCATTGTTAAGGGTTTAAAAAGAGGACGAAAGAAAAAAAAAACTTGATCGCCAGTTGAATTCTTCTTTCCCGACCAAAAATAAGAGTATTTTTCGACCGAAATGGTGGGTGGTGAATCTTCAAGCAATTGAATATAAATAAACAGACAAACCTCAAACCTCTACTTTCAGTCTGTTTTTTCATCCTCTTCCTTTCTTTTTTGACCTTAAATCTGTCCTTGAGGGCTTGTTTTGCTGTTTTAAGGAAGCACTAACAAATAACACAGTGCGCATCAGGCAAAATTATTGATTATGTCAAACTTTTGGGTTATTTTATTCATGGCTTTAATTATTACCTTTCTTTTTAACAGTTTTACACGAAATGAGTGGTGTGTTAAACTGTAAAAAAAAAAACATTGCAACTTGGCGCCCCCTCCAGCAGATGGCGTCCTAGGCGGCCGCCATGGCCCTGTCCATCTGTCTTTGTAATCCCGAATCAGCATGAATCTGAATGCACTCGCTCATCAGAACCTACCTGGTCATTGTGAATCTCGTTCCGGATGAACTTGAACCCTGGAATGCGTTTTGTGGAGCACACGACCCCGACATCTTCAGAGTGTTTGCAGTCCGACACGCCAAAGCCGTTGGACTCGCACTGAGCCAGACTCTTCTCTGAGCCGGAGCAGTGGACGTTGTCTAGCCAGATGCGACCTGAAAAAATAAAATCCAATAAATTATCACATATAACAGATAGGGGTGTATATTGGCAAGAGTCTAGAGATACGATACATACTACGATACCCGGCTCACGATACGATATGTATCACAATATCCCAAGACTGGGCCAGAACCAATTTTCATTCCTTTTCAAAGAGTGTGATTTAAAAAAAACTCTACCTGAACAATAATTCATTGTAATACTATGGTAAAATTAATTTTATCTAATGATCACTACGTTAAGCACTACAATTGTATCGAAATCCACGTTTCTATATGATACTAAGAGTTTTGAGGGGTTTTGAGTGGAAAACTTAAGCGTTTGCACCAAATACTTCTAAATGGGAGCCACTACATAACTGAGAAGGAATCACTTTAAAAAAAAAAATGAATTCAAGAATAAAACATGAAAATTATTAGATAAATTAACAAATACAAAAACAAATAAATATATGTATTAGAAGATATTTTACAGTAATAGAGACTTATTATTTGTCTGGGAAATGTCAGGAAGTTGTGGATGAAGGACCCAACATGCGGGAGACAAGACTTGGTGGCAGAAAACATTTAAGAAAAAACTTAAACAAGATCATCGTGGAGTAAGTAACAAACAAAAACGTGACAAAGCAGATGACCTGACATTGAAGAACTGAAAACCAGAATCCCCTTAGTACTCCTGAATCTCTAGAGTACACGTGTCAAAGACAAGGCCCGGGGGCCATATCCGGCCCTCCGGGTAATTCTATCCGGCCCTCCAGATCATTTTATTTCATTGTTATTAGTGACCCGATGTTATCTTGTGTTCATTTCTAACTTGTATAATTTTGACAAAACATATTTTTACAGAGAGTAAAAGATTGAAAGTTATTTAATGTTTAAGTTGATTTATTCTGGAATAATATTCCTGCCTTTTTATTCAATGCACACTAGTTTATCGCAGAGACTTCTAGGAAATTTCAAGGGCACTGGATTTTGGAAGTGAATCTCAAAAAAAGGGACTGAGTAGTGAGTAGTGAGAGAATTCGGATAGACAAGTCAAGGTTGCTGATGATGGATGACGACCTAAACCTTCAACCTACAATCTTCCCAGGAGATCTCTTATGATGTCTTTGACACAATCGAGGTGAAAAACCACTAGTTTGCTGTACAAGAGCTCCCTTTCCATTGGGGAACGTGCGTCTCATTCCCTCTCCTGTCTGATGGGTGTGCCTTATTTGCCAACTATCCTACAACTTTGAGCAATCATGCTAACATAAACTGGCAAAAGTCACAGCCTATAACTCCTGCGACACCTCGCTACACTATGAAAGACCATTCAGTGAGGTGAGCTGAAGGCAAACGTGGAAACTGAATTACATGTTAGAGAAACGCTGCAGTTTAATGAGCAGCCAGACGTTACATAAGAGTACACACCGTCAGTCATGAACCGTTAGCTTCACTATTTTTATGTTCTAACCAAGGGACCCACACGTCCCAACCATACGTCCATATATGTCGAGGTGGGAGTGAGAATGCGTTGACCATGATATAGTGAGGGAACACTATATTTTTTTATTTGACAGCCGAATGTACAGTTGAACTGTACGGTGCTTAAATATATCATTTTAAAGGCTTTTGACTGACTGTGCAGGGTTTATTTTTTAAATTGTCGTTTTATAAATAGATGTACAGTTTTCCTTCTTCCCTCACTATATTTTAGGGCAGCACAAACAATGATTTTAATAGTTGATTAATCACCGATTGTTTTGATCAGTTAACTAATCACATCATGCGTAAACTGGATCTAAAACACACATCTTAACCAGATATTGCATGGGACACTTTTTTCTTGTCTTTTTTGTTTATGTTTCCCATTTTCAAGCTCCGTTGGTGTGTTGTTGGTACCTGAGTCTTCCTATGACTTCTTGTGACATCACTACTGACCTGGATTAGCACTACTGCGCATGTGTGTCGAAGACAATGGCAGACGAGACATTAGAAAGCAGCACTGTAGTTTTGAGATTTAAAAAAAAAACACTGATTGACTTAAATTAGTTGTAATTAGCTGTCGACTATGTTAATAGCCGCCAAAGTCGTAACTAATCGATGAATCATGGCAGCCCTACTATATTTTAGTTTGGCTTTTGTGGTCTCGTTGTTCTGCAAATATATTTTTGCAATCTTGCATTCTTGTTTTGTAAAGAGCATCGTGTTCTGCGTCCTGCAAAAAGCTGTCAATCAATGTGCATTAAGGCTTTTACAGCCTTAAAACATCTATAATTCTACTTTGCAGGTTGAGGTTATTTTTAGATTGCAACTCCCAAGATAAACGAGGGAACACTGAAGATCAGGGGTGTCAAACTCAATCACACAAGGGGCCAAAATCCAGAACACACCTTAGGCCAAACAGGATAAACATTTGTTGAACACTCTAAAACTAAATTTTTTAAAACTTCAAAACTGTAAATTTTTTACATAATTATGAACTAGATATATAGCATTACCTGTGATAATGCTAGTGTGAATGCTGTAAGCTGAATTTGGATGCTGAAGATGCAGAAAATGATAGCTGAAAACGCTGAATCTGATATCCAGCTAAAATATTAGCTAAATGCCAAATTAGCCTAAAAAAAAGAACTTAGGTTAGCCAAAACAGCTAGCATGTAGCTGAATAAAATAGCTAAACTTTAAAATAGCCTAAAAAACTGAAAAAGCCTAAATTAGCCAAAACAGCTTCCATGTAGCTGAAATACTAGCTAAACTCCAAAATGTAAAAAAAACTGAAAAAAGCCAAGTTAGCCAAAACAGCTAGCAAAAAAGGTAGCAAAATAAATGCATTTTTTTAAAACTGATATACGGTTCTAAAGTTTTAAAAATTGCATTCTGCTAGCTTTTTGGACTATTTTGTCATTTACTAAGATTTTTTTTTGGCTATTTTGGAGTTTAGCTAATATTTCAGCTACATGTTAGCTGGTTTGGCTAATTTAGGCTTTTTTGTTTTTTGTTTTTAGGCTGTTTTGGAGTTAGGCTAATATTTTGGCTAATTAAGGCTTTTTTAAACTTTTTTCGGATATTTGTAAGTTTAAATATTTTTTTTCAACTACATGACAGCTGTTTTGGCTAACGTAAGGTTTTGGGGTTTTTTTCTCGTTTTTTAGGCTAATTTGCCTAATATTTTAGCTGGCTATCAGCTTCAGCGTTTTCAGCTAACAATTTCAGCATCTTCAGGAGACAAATTCAGCTTACAGCATTCACACTAGCCTTATTGCAAGTAATGCTATTTATCTAGTTCACAATTTTGTTAAAAATTTAGAGTTTTAAACTTTTAAAAATGTACTTTTAGGAAGTTTAATAAATGTTTATCCTGTTCGGCCCGTGACCTAAGATGTGTTTTGGATTTTGACCCCCTGTGTGATTGAGTTTGACACCCCTGCTATACAGGGACATAAATTCAGCTTGATGTGACTCCAACATGCCAGTTTTAAATTCTGAGACAGAGGAACACTCCATAGGAAATGCTAGGGTTGGATTTATTCTTAGTTTCTAAATGCGTATGACTTTTGACTCACGTGTATTCTCTCAAGCTCCAAAAGTGAGTTCTCTGTAAACATCCACCTAGACCAGGGGTCTCAAACTCGCGGCCCGCGGGCCATTTGCGGCCCG
>NC_050516.1:22652414-22703882 GCF_002922805.2 Oryzias melastigma
CCGCATTTCCAGTGGAGTCTAGCCCCCGAGACGGAAAAACTACTCACGTGGAGACGTGTTTTCTCTCTAACATAACTTTGAACTAAAGTGTGACCAATGTCACGGCTGCAGCGGGTCACGGCTCTCCAGCAGGCAGGTCTGAATCAGCCACGGAGGAAACTGCACATGGAAATCTCCAAGGAGCAGCTCATCATGCTGGCAGTCTCAACAAGCTTCGGAGGAACATGGTGATCATTCCAACAGAGTGACAGCATGTTAGACCGTCACGTAGCCTCTCTCCCCCTCGATTAACGGTCTTTAGGAACCATGTTTTCCGGTGATAAAACTTCAGTCTAACGTATCTCAAAGCACATTTATCTTATCAAAACCAGGGTGGTGTTTGAACGAGCTTTCAAAGGTTTTATGGGGGGCTTAACGAGACACCAAAAGGAGCAGGCAGTGCGGTTCATCTGGAGCTTTTATTGCTATTTTACACACGTCTGCAAAAAACTAACTGGACCAAGTGTTCTTAAGCTTAGTAACTGAACAATTTTTTTATACTTGTAATAAAATTACATATTATAATTGACATGTGTTGGCAGTTTCTGAACATCCTTGCTGGAAAAAGCTCCACAGGGATGTCCTTGCAGTTGCACCGCAGCTGCTTCTGTTGGATGAAAAACACTGCCTGGTTTCTTTCATCAGCACATAAATTACTGAGCTGGAAAAGGAAAACACTGTCGTGTCTGTTTTATGGCCACAAGTCTTGTCTAATGGAAAAAAAACGCACAAATAACAGGGTCCCATCGGAGCTTCGTTTCCCGATGATTCTCCCACCAGGATTACAGAATCTTTTCTGCTCCAACTAATAAAGTTTAAGAGCAGGAAACCCCCTCAAACACCTGAAGACTATCTTATCACCAATTTAAAGACCCAATCTCATCATCTTTGGATCTGTTTTCAAAGCAATCCCAGTTTTAATTATGATTATGCTGTTTTTAGCCAAAATCATAAAACCTGAGTCGTTTTCTAGGACATAATTTCTGCAGAGCGGCAGGAGTTCACTAGGAGTTCACCTGTTTGCACGATCTCACAGAGACTCACATCGCCAGCATGACATTAATGGTGTAAAAAATGGGAGCAATATCAGTGCTATCCAGTTTAGATCCAGATTCCAGCTCAGAAGAGGAAAACAAAAGACGTTCATGGATCTATTTCTCTGCAAGAGGATGCATCAGAATGGAGCAGAGCAGGAAGCTTTTGGTTTGCCATTTTAAAGGGCAACCAAACCCTAAATCAACTTTTTTTTGACTGTTTACATCTATAAATGGGGATGTAAAAGTGCTGTCTATTGGTTGTTGCCAAATTTTTGACAAATTAAAATAAACTTGTTGAATTCATGAAAATATAGTCAAAAAACATCTGTGTGCTGCCCCCTACAGGTTGAAATGAGGTGTTCCAGTTGAATTTTGTGGTTGGTTAACTGGTGTAAGTCTCAGAAGTTTGATGTCATCATGCTCTGAGCTCCAGGATAAAAGCCCCGCCCATCTTTGATTCTGCAACGGTCGGTTGTGGTTGTGTTAGCGTTAGCATGGCTAGTAGGTGTGTTGCCTTAGGTTGTCAGGAACACAGGTTGAGTGTAGTTGGCATTATATCCATTAAACTCCTTCCTGGTGATGGATTGAACATTTCACTTGGGATTGTTTGTTTTATACCTTAGCCTTAATTAGCTTTGATGCTAGCTGCATTTTACCGCTCTCAAGACTCTGGTCCCCTTCAGACCTGCAAACCCTCAGCTGGACTGGCAGCCCCGCTGTCAGGCATCGCAATATGCATCTTGAGCATGGATGTATATTACTGGATTGGCCCTTGACTATTGGCTGCTATAAACAGAGACGTGCGCGCACAGGCGGCATTTCTATGCATTGAGTCTTGTCAACAGAATGCTGGTGTTTTAATATAAGACATACAGGAATCAACCACAACACTCGGCTAGCTCCCTCATTTTTTTTACCGATTTTAACAAAACATGGCTCAAATTAAAGCTCAGAAAATTATTGATTTCGTGTTATATTTATATTTTTAAGAAGAACACTGAAGCTAAAACTATGATGCTAAAAGATTAAAGCAAATTAATTTATGATGTCAGTAAACGGAACTTCAAAATAAACACTGGATAGTTTAACTTAGAGAATGGGAAGCTTTCACAACATTTTATTTTGAAGATTTGTCTTCTCTCTGTATCCACTCATTCATCTTGCCTCTTTACCCTTCTCATGCATCCTTCCACCAGTCTCTCCTCTCATTAGGAACCGTCTGCGGCTGGAGGAAAGACCTAAGATAGAAACCCCAACATCCGCCCAAATCAGATCCCCAGATTTACTGCTCTATGTATTCCACTGCCCTTGGTCTTTGACTCTGAGCTCCAGAGTCTGACTAAGAGTGTAAAGCAGGAATGTCAAAGTCAATCACACAAGGGGCCACAATCCAAAATACACCTTAGTTCGAGGGAAGAACAGGATAAACATTTACTGAACACTCTAAAACTACAAAAAAACTTTAAAACTGTAACATAATTATGAACTAGATATAGCATTACCTGTGATAATGTTAGTGTGAATGCTGTAAGCTGAATTTGGCCGCTGAAGATGCTGAAATTGATAGCTAAAAACACTGAAGCTGATAGCCAGGTAAAATATTAGCTAAATACCAAATTAGCATAAAAAAACCCTTGTTAGCCAAAACAACTAGCATGTAGCTGAAATATTAGCCTAATTCCAAAACAGACTAAAAACTTAAAATTAGCCAAAACAGCTAGCATTTAGCTGAAATATTAGCTAAACTCCAAAATAGCCAAAAAATCTTTTAGTAAGTGCCAAAGTAGTCCATAAAGCTATCAGAATGACAATTATTTAAACCTAACTATTTAACATTATTATGAATAATAAAAAGGCAGGAATATTATTCCAGAATAAACCAACTTAAACTTAAATACATTTCAATATTTCACTCTCCATAAGAATATATTTTGTCAAAATTATAGAAGTTAGAAATAAGCGCGACATAACATCGGGACATTAATAATAATAAAATAAAATGATCTGGAGGGCCGGATAGAATAACTGGGAGGGCCGGATCCGGCCCCCGGGCCTTGACTTTGACACACATGGTCTAATCTATTTACATTTGCAGTGGTGAGCGTCATGGGGATGACCTATAGGAGAACTTGAGTGATGCCCTGACAACATAGCGTCACCTCCAGCAGCTTGTATGCGTCAACAGTCTCTGGAGGATCTCACTAATGTTCCTACAGCCGTGGAGGAACCCGTACAGCACGGTAAACACAGCAAATAGAAGGAGGAGAGATTCCATTAGTGTGAGTCATTCAGTGTAAGGTTTCCCTGCTCTGAACCCACCGGGGTGTTCCAGCTACGCTTGATGAGAAAAACACCCATTGAGGGGATTGACCGTCAGACGGAGGGGAAATCTGCACCAAGGATTTCCATGAAACTCAAGAAGACAGAGTCTGTAGTAGATGGTTGGTTCACACAAAACGTCACTTTTTTGAGTTTTTCCTCCAGTGATGCAAAATGAAGGTGGATTATTCTTACCTTCGCCTCTTCCATACTTGGCTGAGGGAGACCAGGCCTGGGCATCCAGGAAGCCCAGCTCTCTGCACACCACATGTGCAGCGTAGATGGAGAAGTCGTCATCACACACCGTCCCCCACTCCCCGTTGTAGAAAACCTCCACCCGACCCTCGTAATGCTTCCTCTTCTCCCCAGCCAGACGCAGCTGGATCACGGGGGAGGCGGAGTTCGACTGAGCACTGCAAAGCACCAGCATGCACAGCAGGCCGGACAGGAGGCAGCAGGTACCCGGGGGCGCCAGCATGGTGCAGAACAGGAGGAACTACAGGGAGACAAACAGACGACAGTGTCGGTCTCTGAGCCTGCTGGAGGAAGTGACCGGGGAGAGGGAAGTCTGGGCATCTTTGCTTAGACTGGTGATGAGCAGAAGAAGGATGGAAAAATCGAAACACACGTGCCAGGCATATTCAAAAGAAGTGTTTTTAATCATGGGATGGGAGTTTTGTGGCAAATTGTGAAATTTTGTTAATTTATCCTTTTTGCACAATAAGAGAGAAAAAATCTTGAATGATCCTCTCAAAATTTCACACACACACGCCACTGGCTTCAGTCTACAACCACAACCAAAGTTTTGCTAACCTCTGACCACGAGAAGGAGCCGCCATCTTGAATTTCCCTGAAAAAAATTAGTACTTTCAACAAATTTAAACTCCTCCTTGGGATTTTTACCTCCTAACTTCCGAAGAATCATTGAGAAGCTGGTTGGGAAAAAATGCTGAATTTAGAAGTTTGTGGATTTTAAACAGCGTTATTGTGGCGAGCTCACGATTGTGGCGTTCCCCTGCATGTAACCAGGCCTGGCCCTGGGCTTCATGCTGCCCTAGGCGAAAAAAAATGTGCGCCCCTCATATAGTTTGAGATTGTCAGAGGTGGGGCTCAACTGGGTACCTATGAATTTAGAGACAAGCAAGTTAACTGACAGCACCACGGATCAACCAACACTTTACTGCAGGAGTGTCAAACTCAATCACACAAGGGCCCAAAATCCAGAACACACCTTAGATAAACATTTCTAAAACAACATTTTTAGAACTGTAGCTTTTCAACATAATTATTAACTAGATATATAGCATTACCTGTGATAATGCTAGTGTGAACGCTGTAAGAGGAATTTCCACGCTGAAGATGCTAATGCTGATAGCTGAAGATGCTGAAATTGATAGCTAAAAATGCTGAAGCTTGTAGCTAAAACTGCTGAAGTTGATAGTGGAAATCAATGACGCTGGAAGCTGAAAGATGAAAGCACTGAAGCTGATAGCCAGCTAAAATATTAGCTAAATGCCAAATTAGCTTAAAAAACAGAAACAAATTTTGATTAGCTAAAACAGCCAGCATGTCGCTGAAAAAATAGCTAAGCTTCCAAATAGCCTAAAAAACTGAAAAAAGCCTAAATTAGCAAAAACAGCTAGCATGTAGCTGAAATATTAGCTAAACTCCTAAATAGCCTAAAAAATCTTAGTAAATGCCAAAATAGTCCAAAAAGTTCCAGAATAAATCAACTTAAACCTTAAATAACTTTCAATATTTTACCCTCCATAAAAATATATTTTGTCAAAATTAGAAATAAGCGCAAGATAACATCGGGCCATTAATAACAATTAAATAAAATGATCTGGAGGGCCGGATCCGGCCCCCGGGCCTTGACTTTGACACGTGAGATCATCGAGCCAAAGGTGGAGGTTAGCAGATGTCTGGAGCTCTGACACTAACGAAGAGCAAATGTGGGCTCCTTGTCAGTCCTTGTGCTGTCAGTGCCTTCAGGCTGAGCTGAACTCTCTGAACTGAAGCTCGGTTAGAAATGTAATCCCATCCTGCAACGGCGTGTCAGCAGAGAAAACAAAAGTCCTGTGGGAGAAGAGGAGAACCAGCCAAAGTATGGAGACCTCCTCATCCTCCTGCAGTGTGGAATGAGGGGGAAGCTGGCGTCATCCCTGACAGAGGCTTGAATAAACAGCCCCGAGAACAAGGTCAATAAACCGTCAGGCTGTGTGAAGCCTCACTCGGGATGTTCAGGACACATGGGGCTCAGCTTCACTGAAAGGACCACAGGGTTTCAGCAGAAGATCCTGAGATCCTTTAAGATCATTTATCAGGAGAGACAACATAAACACAACATAATTTTTATTATAATCTATTGTATCTTATGAACCAATAACACAACCTGCATCCTATGATAGACTTATAAGACTGAAGGTTAAACACACTGACAGCTGTGGAGAATAATAAACATGAGAGCCCAGTAAACTACTCTACTGTTTTTATATGGACATGTTTTAATTCTCCTGACTACCCAAAATACATTCCATAAAAACAAAAGTTTAATCCACCAAAATCTACATCACTCCTCACATTTGGAAAAGTTGATATAAAAGCAGTTCATTCTTGGGATATTCAAGTTATGGTTTGTAGCTTTTTTTGTCCTGCAACTAATTTTTACCAAATATTTTAGCAGATTTTTTTTAAGAATCAGGAATAGAAATGAAAAAAGTTATTTTTTTTAATATGAAGTGACATTGAAAGCAAATATTTAATATGTTAATTTGCCAATTAGAAAATTTTGCTTTTACAACTGAACATTTTGATTGAAATTAAGGAAACGTTCCACTTTGGTCCATTTTGGCCCAGCCCGGTACAGGTGTGGTGGACTGCAAACGGAAGGTAAACGAATCAGAATTTGAGTTTAAAGCTGAATAAGATGATCCTCGGGGAGCGCGTGCGCGTGCACTTGCCTGAAGCAGCAGAGAAGCGGGAACTCACCGTGACCGGGAGGAAGTCCGCGCTCTTCAACACGGGAATCGAACTCCTGAAGCCGCGGTGCAGGATGGAGCGGGACGCCGCCGCTCTTTGTCCTTAAGTACTTCAGCGGCTGCAGGGGGGCTCCGGGGGGGCTTCCCCTCACAGCTGGCCGCGCGCTCCCAGGCCACTCCCCGGCACACGGAAGAACCAATGAAAGGCCGCCTCAGCATCCTGGCCCCGCCCCTCAGTTACAAAAGTGGTGGTTGGAGAACGAGACATCCCTGCAGCCTCGTGATGATGTTTGGAAAATCTGGGAATCAGCTGATCTGACATCAGGAGACTTTATTGTCTTTTTATTTAAATTAATACAAAAAGAACAACAAAAGGAAAACACAACAAAAAGATATTTATTTAGATAAGTCAAACTCAGGAGAAATATTTAATAACTTCACTCTACTGCCTAAGACAGGGGTGTCAAACTTATAAAATATTACAATAATATAGTAAACAGACTTATATATTAAGTCAATGTGTCAAACTCAGTCACACAGGAGGCCAAAATCCAAACATACCTTAGATCGCGGGCCGAACAGGATAAACATTTATTGAACACTAAAACTACACTTTAAAACTTTAAAACCATAACTTTTTAACAATTGTGTACCATGTATATAGCACTATATATTGCTACTGTGAATGCTGTAAGCTGAATTTGGAAGATGAAGATGTTAGTGCTGATAGTTGAAGATGCTGAAATTGATAGCTAGAAACGCTGAAGCTGATAGCTGAAAACTCTGCTGATAGCCACCTAAAATATTAGCTAAATGCCAAAGTAGCCTAAAAGATAAAAATAATAAAATGCGATAAAAACTACTAGCATGTAGCTGAAAAAACTCCAAAACAGCCTAAAAAACAATCAAAAAAGCCTAAATTAGCTAAAACAGCTAGCATGTAGCTGAAATATTAGCTAAACTCCAAAATAGCCTAAAAAATTGTAGTAAATGCCAAAATAATCCAAAAAAAGCTAAAAAGACAATTTTTAAAACTTCAAAATCTTTTTGACAGAATAATTAAAAAGCAGGAATATTATTCCAGAATAAATCAACTTAAACCTTAAATAACTTTCAATATTTAACTCTCCATAAAAATACATTTTGTCAAAATTATACAAGTTAGAAATGAGCGCAAGATAACATCGGGTCATTAATAACACATGACAAATAAGTAATGATTTAGAGGGCCGGAGATGATAACCGGGAGGGCCGAATCCGGCCCCCGGGCCTTGACTTTGACACATGTGGGGTAAACTATGTAACCACAAGGGGCCCAAGTTGGGGTCTCCCTGTGCTGGTCCCCAGCCCAGATAATTAACAGGGTTGCATCAGTTTATTGAAAAACAAAAAGAAAAAAAAGTAAAAGAAGACTAAAAAAAAATCTTCTCAGAGATATTTATTTGTAAATACAAATACATGTATAATTGTGGATGTGTTTGGATTTAAATACATAAACATGTATTTACATTAATATATACATGTAAATGATGCTATCATGGTTTCTCTTATATCATAGACATATGTGTACTTATACATACAATATAAGACACATGAAATCCTTAAGATGTTACATTTTGTCAAATAGAGTTTAATTAATTACTGGAAAAGAATGAGAGCAAGCAAATGACTACGATCTCTCCTTGATTATGTTTTACTGCTCATATTTGTATATAAGATGATTTACTTTTTCTTGTCTGACTGTGATCCAGCAACAAAACACACATGCAAAATTAATGACAAAACTGCAGCACCTTCTTCAGAGATGATCCTTTCTAGTCATGTGTAAAAAAATACACTGCAAACATGTAAAACAGCATGACAGAAGCTCAAAGTATGTCTTCTGATTCTGCAGTTTTGCTGCATGCATGGAAATATTCTGTTTTTGTGTAACACTCAGATCACACCCTTATCTAAAAGGACAAAACATCATGGAAGGAGAAACAAATTTAATGGTTCGAAGACTCAAAAACTCTCACAGCGATCTCAGGGATAAAAGTAATCCAGGATTTATTCACACGAAAAGCAAAAACAGAGATGTAGGCTCTGTTGCTGCCAGCTGAAGACGCTCAGGATTTGAATGTTGCCATGGAGATCCTCGCCCATTATGTACTCTGGACAACTAAGAAAGAAAGATCTGCAAACAAAGATTGCAGAAAATAATATTAATCAAAACAAACACAGAAAACAAAATTCCAAAGGAGAAAACCCTCCTGTGAGTATTGTGCAAATTAAATTACCAAATAAAACACATTTTCATAAGTAAAATGGCTCAACGATGCTTTTTTTGCATGAGGTTTTCATAAAAATGTGGCATCCTTCTTCATTTTTGGCGACCCCGGTCTGTGCTCCTGTTAGCTGTTGTAACAAGCAGAAACTTGCTGTGAACTGACAGCTGAAGCTCTTCCAATAAAAAGGCCTTCAGAAGCCTGGATCAGTGTAACTCCAAATATTTAGAAAAACTTCAAGGAAGTCTGGCAGCTTTTGGGCAAAATATAAAGAAATGATGTGATGGCTTCTGGAAAAACACTGTGAACTTTTTGCATTTAAAGTATAGAAGATTTATGGTCAATACAGACACATTTATTCACTGAAATGGGTTATAAAAGAAAAGATTAAGATTTAAAATGTTGCAGACGGACAATCCTGGAGAGCCATCAAAATTACTAAAGTAAATGAAATTATTATTTCATTCCTTTGTTAATGCTAGTTACCCAAAATGAAGTAAAGAAGAGAAAATTACCAAAGTAAAAGCCCAGAAGAAAATTGCCATCATGGAAAATAATTATAATAAAAAAAACAGTCCAGAAGAAAACACAGTTGAAGTCTGACTTCAATTCTTTATTGTTTTATATATTTATGCTACACTCTCCTTCACAAATTCATGAAGAAACACTTAAAAAAAATAACAGCTTTTCTGTTCCTTTTATCTTCATAGCAACCATTGTATAGTTTGTTCACCTATGGATGACAAAACGATCCGCGTAGTTTTTAGAAGAATTGACAAAAGTACTTTTTTGGATTTCCTTGGCAACTGAGTTTTTTAACTATGTCCACATTCCTAATATGTTCATGTCATATTGTTTTCTTCAGCTCAATCCAATGATTCATGTATTCAACTTTACAATATTCTGGTAAAAATTATGCGAGCAACAGAGGAACGCCACATTTGCAAAATCACCACGCTAATGCCGTTAAAACGCCACAAAACATTCAAAAATATTTTTTTTTCTTTTAACTCCGGAGTAGCCTCCCAATATGGATTCAAATCCCTTGGAGTTTAATGTGCAGCTGGTAATAAAGGTGATTTAAAGATGGTGGCCTCTTCCTAAGGTCAAATGTCAAGAAGAATGTTTCAGAATGGCCACTAGGTGGCGATCGCACTAAAGCATTACACCTTATTCCAGAAGAAGAAGACAGTATGAGGAAAAATGATGTTTTAGACCATAAAAGTTTATTTAAATAACATTTCCTTTGAATAGTTTGAATAATTCATGTCTGTGAGTTTGATGTTCATTTAGTCAGAATGTATGTTTAGGTCGACCAGCGTTAGCATTAGCATTAGCCGTCCTATTGGAAATCCCAATAAACGTTAGATTAAAGCTAGCAGACTTTAGCATTATATTGTAGATTGATCTCTACTTTTATATATCAATTATTGATCCAATCGATTCAAAATGATTACCGTATTTTCCGGACTATAAGTCGCGGTTTTTTTCATAGATTAAATGTCCCTGCGACTTATACTCCAGTGCGACTTATATACGAATTTTTAATGAGATGAGATACAGACCGTAAGTCTAGAGTGCCCTCTTATGGTGATCTATGCAATTACTTTATTTACTTTAGTTATTCAGACGTGACACAGAGGACGAAGAATTTAAGGGATTTAGTGATATGGAGTGAGATTGCGTGCAATTAATTACAGTAAAGATACAAAGCTGATGAGTTCTTGAGGCTATAGTTAAATAAAACTGTTATGTTATATAAATGCTACACCTTTTCGTTTTTTTCATGATGCTAATATGTGTATATGTGTTGACACATATTCAGCCTGTTCTCAACTCACTTATGAATGTTATAACTTACCTTCCAGGATGATGTAATATCGTTTTTTTCAACCAGTTTGTAAAATAAATTACTTAAAAAAAATGCGACTTATACTCCAGTGCGACTTATGTATGTTTTTTTCTTCTTCATTATGCATTTTTTGGCCCCTGCGACTTATACTCCGGTGCGACTTATAGTCCGAAAAATACGGTAATTTATTTTATCATCAGCCCTAATTTCCTTCATGGTTTCCATCATACCAGTTCTGGCATGTTCTAATGGCTGAACACACCTGAACCAGGTAATCAGTCAGGACTAGGACTTGGATTTCTGTAAATCAGACATGCCGGACTGAAGCTGTGCTGCTAATTCAATGATGATTGTATCAGAACATTAATTATCTGACCTCATTAAGGGAAATCTAATGAAGGGTGTTTATGGTAAATTTGTGTAAATTTTAAGAGAGAATCCAATCATAACCATTTATTTAGACATAGACAAAATAACATACAATCTGAGTTTACTTCTCAGTTTTGAAAATATTTGCATGGCACCTCCCAATGTACGTCTCATAGAATATAAAATATACTGTACTGCAAAACAACAAATATCTGTTTTAGAGAAGCTAGCGTCACACCAACAGGACGAGATGTCACAATAAAAGCATTTCTGACATTTGGCATCTGATTGTGCTGAAACAGGATTTTCATACAAAAATCTGTTCTATAAACACGATTGATCGCTGGTACAAATATGTGCTCCTTCAAGTTCAGACCAGAAAACATTGACATCGCCAAAGGAAATCACCATAAGGCTTCAGAAATACCAGGTAAAGCAGTCGACCTGCAGAGCAAAAATCCACCGACTCTTATGTGAAGCACTCCAGCAACACAAAAAACTCTGAAATAAGAAAGTTCTGGCTTCGAAATAAAGTAAAACTCAATAAAATCCACTGATATTTACATTACAATATGTAACTTCTGTATCAGGTTCATTGAAAAACAAATATTGGCACTGCATCATAAAAACGACTTTACTGCTTCATATTTCCCAAATATCTTGACATGAATCATCGTAAACGTTTGTTTAGATCGTGATCATGACTTAACGGGGACGATGTTCAGATTCTGCAGTTTTTTCCTGCATACCTGAACACATTTTTACCGCTTCTCCTGTAAAATGGGCTGGATAAATTAAAAAATAAAATGACAACAGACATTATATAGGAACCAAAAGGCGAATTCTTCTTCATTTAGGCACTCTATAAATATTTATCTTTATTTACTGATGCAGTCGGCTCCTGCTTCTGTAGTTACTACAGACGTGGGATCTTAAGGTCAAACAAAAACTCCATTTTAAAAACCCAAATGAGTTCCAAACTGAAGATGAACCTGAACATCAAACCACCACACAGTTCTCTATCAGATGAGATTCTCTTGATGCTGCTGCTGTGCTTTGATGAAACTCCTTTCTTGATTATTGATCAGAGCTTTGATTGAAGACTTCTTAATTTGTTCCCAACTTGGCGATGAGTTCGTCGCAGATTTTAGTGAGCTCCTCGATCTCTTGATTCTGAGAGAAACAGGGAAAAAAATGTGGTAAGAAAAACATTTTGGTTTGAATTCAACTGGATTTGAACTTTGAGGGGTCTGCAGCCTGCAGCCCCAGAGGCTCTTTCACTCCTCCACTGGTGGAAGAAAAATAAAATGTTTTTGAGTTTTAAAATCAAGCAAAGCAGTCAGATATGTCAAACTTTATTCAATTCCTTCACAAACAGGTAAAGCCCAATATACATGACTCTGACAGACTCCTGACTACAGTACCCATAATGCTCCAAAAATATATCAATCAGTTCGACTCCATAGCTCAAAGTCGACCAACTTGACAGATTTCTGAGCCAAAGAAAATGTGGACCGTCTATTACTGAGCAATATTCATCCAAAACATGTGGTCCAAAAATTCAGTAGGAGTCACTTAAGCTTTATTCCCACCAAGTCGTTAAGGCCGGGCCGAACCATCTTCAGGACCCCTATTGGTCCACAGAAAAATGGAATAGGGGGTCAAACTTAATCATACAAGGGGCCAAAATCCAAAACACACTTTAGGTCTCGGGCCGAACAGGATCAACATTTATTAATCACTTAAAAATACATTTTTAAAACTGTAACTTTTTATCATAATTATGAACTAGATATATAGCATTACCTGTGATAATGCTAGTGTGAATGATGTAAGCTGAATTTGGCTACTGAAGATGCTGAAATTGATAGCCAGCTAAAATATTAGCTAAATCCCAAATTAGCAAAAAAAAAAAAAAAAACTAGGTTAGCCAAAACAGCTAGAATGTAGCTGAAAAAATAGCTAAACTCCAAAATACCCTAAAAAAAAAAAAATCGTAAAAAAGCCTAAATTATCCAAAACAGCAGGCATGTAGCTGAAATATTAGGTACAGGGTTCCTACACGTTTCTTCAAGTTAAGTTTAAGACTTTTTAAGACGTTTTAAGACCTCGCATATGAAAAAATTAAACAATTTCTCTCATTTTCAGAAAAAGAAAAAAAAAACAAAATCCTTGTCAGTAACTGAGTAACGTAATGAATTACAGTTAAAATTTAAAAACCATTAGTGAATAATACAACAAAATTGTGTAAATAGTTGGCTCTGACGTTGTCTTTCAGTTAATCGAAGCAAAGTGAATACTAATATAAAATAAAAATTAAAAAATAAGAGCTCTGACGCATGTGCGCTAATCCAGAGTTGGAGACTGGTCAAAGTAAGATTAAGAGACTATGAACGTAGATGAATTTGTAGGAGCATTTGGCAACTGGAGAGTTTCAATTATTCCAATTTGTTGAAAACAAAGGTGAATATTTATTTGATTTTTCATTGTTGTATTAAAGAACATGTCATATGGAAAGTCATACGGAAAAAGTTTTAAACTGCAACATTTTTCATACCAAAATATATAAATAAAAAATACATTTTAATGCTTTTAAGGCCTTATTTCCAAACTTTCTAATTCAAGGCTTTGAAGACTTTTTAAGAGCCACATTGAGACATTATCCACATTGAGAAAATGCTTTACAGTTCAGGATGTCTTTTATTTTTAAAGGAAGTCATGTGAACCTTTGTCAAAAGTTAGGAATGTATTCATATTTTAGTAAAAAGTCAATTGTCTCTTTATGCTTATGTTTTCTTTGTGCTCAAAAACACGATATTAGATTTATACTTATAACAAAAACATAAATACTAATATTTGTCTTATTTTTCTTTAGGGTGAAATATGATTTTTTGGCTCCAGTTGGGTTGTAGTTGGTGAGAAATGAACCTGAATGGATCTTTAGGGGTTTAAGGCTGCAGACATCTGACTTATACCAACCTAAACACTGCCCTCTAGTGGTATTTAATGGAGCTATTTTGGGGTCATAAATATTGGTAACCCAAATAAAACATTTGGAAAAAAATATTGGTGTTTGGCTAAAATTAATTTAAAATGTAAAAATTTAAAATTTATTCCTGAATAAACAGCAAAACATTTTTGTGACCAGAAACAAAGATTAGAGTCTTTAAATTGTCGTAACTTTCTCATTATTTGTCCAATCCACGAAAGGAGGGTATTGTTGGAAAGCTAATCAAACAAACTACAAGAATTAAGTCATAAATTTAGTATTAAATAAATATTAATGTCAATATTATCAAATAATCATACAGAAATCTGCTCCTGTATGCCTGTACACATCGCTTGCAGCCAATCAGCTCGCTAGATTTGGTCACGTGACCTCCCGTTCCAGCATTCAAGTCTTCGACACGGAGGCTTGTGAATTAAAAACAGTATCTGCTAATTGTATTATTTCTCATGAAATTTACAGGAGATGTAGAACAAATCAACAGTAATCGACTAGTGGAGAAATTAGACGACAACTAACTCTTTTTTTTAAAGCTGACGAGTGGTTTTGTGAACTGCAATCTTCGGCCGAAAATGTCCTAGCTTGTACTGCATGGATTTAAAAAATTCCAAAAGCAGGTTAAATAAGAAATTCTGGACTATAATATAAGTAGATGTGCTTGGACGTATACTATCCACTGATTTAGTTATACGCTCGTTCTAAATAGGAGAGTACGCTGCAGCCTCGCGCGCAGGCTGAACAGCAGCTCTGGGCTTTTATTTTAGGCTGTTTTGGAGTTCAGCTAATATTTAAGCAACATACTAGCCTTTTTGGCTAATTTGACATCTACTAGGGTTTTTTGGGATACCGGTAATTTGGAGTTTAACTCATATTTAAGCAACACACTACACATTGCTGCAAAATTGGCAGGTATTAGGGATTTTTTAAGTAATTTTACTGCACATTTTTCAGAAATGTAGGTCAACTTCAGCACTCTTTCATAGATCTTTTAGCAAATTTAACATTTTGCAAATAGCTTTTGCATTTTCAGCAGTTAAAGTAAATTGCGTCACCATTTTCACCAAAAAACGTAAGCATCTTCAGTGACTACTTTCAGCAGAATGATTCACACCAGCATTATCAATGGTAATGCAACTTTTCTATTTAATTTAGAGTTTGCTTAAACTTAGGCCTCCGTAGATAACTACCGTTTTTAAAAACGTTTTAACAGCCACGTTTAGCTATGGTTTGTAAACCAGTATTATAAAGTAAAACTCCATTCATATTACCCTATGATAACATTAAAATGTGAACAGATTTCTAGAGTTATTACCTTCTGAAGGACAGCCTTCTCAAGTGACTCCACCTTCATCTGCTCCTTCCTTAGACTTGCATTCAATGCGATACTCTCAGCATTGGCCTTGGCACGGATCTGACCTATCTCCTCAATAGCTCTGTTAGAGGGGAAACAACATAAAGAATCACAGATTCGGTTCAAAACTCTCTGTTATACGACTGGAATCTGCTTGGAAAAAGAGACGCATACTTATCAAACTTCTCCTCGGCGTGGACTTTAAGGGTTTGGTATCGCTGCTCCTCCTGCCTGACTCGCATCAGGTAGTCCTGTGCACACTTTTTCAGCACCTCCTCATTCTGGACAGGGTAGAAACGACATCTGAGGATGTGGTGACCGCCTCAAGCTGCACGCTGTGCTACCAGGTGGATACTGACCTTTTTATAACCTTCCAAGACTTCTTTCATGTTCTCGTACCTCCGGAAGAGATCGGCGAAGGAGCGCTCCACCGAGCTGAGGTCGGCCACCGCCTGGTCCCGCTCCATCGTCAGCTGCCGGACCGACTTAGTGCAGGAGAGGCTCTTCTGCTGCTGCTCGTCCTCTGAAAGAATTATGGAGCTTTAACGTGGAGTCAAACACAAAATTATGGGATTTTTGGAGAGACTGGACTCTAATGTTAAAGTGACTTGTGTTTTTACAGTCTGAAAAATCACTAAAATATCACTAAAACTCCAGGAAATTTGTATTTCTAATTACCTTAAGTTTAGAAATTCAAACTTTTTTCCAGTTATTACTTTTTTTTTTTACAAAGAACTTCAACATCACACAGAATCAAATCCCATTCCGATCACTTTTGATCCTTTTTCAAAGCGTTCCCACTTGTCTTTTAATTATGGTTGTGACGTTTTAGTCAATGTTTTTTAAACTGTGTCGTTTTCTAGGACATAGTTTTTGCAGAGCAGCAATAGTTCATTAGAATGACGTGAATTAATAGTTCAGTGTATTTACTCTCATCAATGTTTGTATTCCACAGTAAACTGTTCATCTTTACAAACTCAAAGAAAAACCTCCTGGTATCTGTTTATCTATAAATGTTGAATAGTTATCTTTGTCATTGGCCACAACCCTCTCCGACTCCCTATAGCACACGCTCAGCCCTGGCAGAATATGGAGAATTATCTTTCTAATATGCAACGGTAAAAAGACTGGAGTGAAAAAGGTGCAAAAACTAAGCACCTTTGTATCGATCTCATCTTTTAAAAACTTTTAAAAGACCGTATTTTCTGGATTATAAATCGCACCAGAGTATAAATCGCAGAAAATTAAAAAAACGTCAAATCAAGAAGAAGAAAACCATATATAAGTCGCTCTAAAAATGTTGAACCTGATAGGCAGCTAAAATATTAGCTAAATGCCAAATAAGCCCAAAAAACTAAAACACTTATCGGTAGGTTAGCCAAAACAGCTAGCATGTAGCTGAAATATAACCTAAACTCCAAAATAGCCAAAAAAATCTTAGCAAATACCAAAATAATCCAAAAAGTTAGCAGAATGCCAATTTTTAAAACTTTAAAACTGTAACTTTTTAACATAATTATGAATAATAAAAAGGCAGGAATATTATTCCAGAATAAATCAACTTAAATCTTAAATAACTTTCAATGTTTTACTCTCCATAAAAATATATTTTGTCAAAACTAGACACGTGTGTCCTAAAAGGTTTTTAAATTTTGGTTAAAACCAGCATAACCATAATTAAAAGACAATTGGAAACACTTTAGAAAAAGATTAAAGGAGATCAAAGTGGGACTTTAAAATGCTGTCTAAAACCCAACACTAGAGGGCAGCAGCGACTCACCGATCATCTGAGCAACCGTCTTCTCATAAGCTGCAACTATTTTCCTGTCAGACAGAAAACAGTCCAGGATTAGATCAATTTAAAAAAACAAAACTGATTCTCTCCGTCTGTATTTAAGAGGCCGTACCTCATTTCCATCACCTCCGCTCTGCTCTCCTCATACTTTTTCTTCCACTCATTGACCTCGATCTCCTTTGTGATGATCTGTCCAAACAAACAGGTGGATCATTTGAAAGCAGCCGTTCTGTCATTTTGGAGTTTGACTTCACGTCTGTGTGAGCATCCTGCCTCCTCTCTGATCAAAGTGAGCACTGCCGCCTTGTCCATCTCGCTCAGCTGGACCTCCTCCTGTGGCCGTGACGCCGCGTCGGGGAACTCCACGCCGTGTTTTTTCTGGTTCATGGACGTCTCACTCTGTGGAGGACAAGAGGGAGATCCTTTCTCAGTTCCATTACACTTTCAGTCAGTAGATCTGCGCGGTTCAAAGAGGTTTTCCGTTTGATGACGTTCAGGAGATGCAGAAGGTTCTGGTCCTGTTGGATTATTTACAACTCTTACCGTATCCTCTTTAAAGCTGAAGCTGTGCTTCTCTTCCAGGAGATCTTTCACCTTCAGTTCCAAACCTGAAGCAACAAAAAATGAATTCAACTCATCATTGGGTTTGAAAATGTATGATTTTTGAAGATTTACACGATTAAATGCTTATATTTGTAATGTTTTTTGTCGTTATTTTTATTTATTTTTTTGTTTTGTATCATTAAAGCCTTTTCTTTTAGTGTTTGCACATGTCCGACAGCAAATCCATCCGGTCAGTTATTGATCTTTCGTATCCCCAGAGGACTCGTCTGTGCAGGAACGTACCGTCCAGAGCAGGCGTGTCATTGGACGCTTGTTTTTCCATCGGTGCATGGTTCACTTTGGGCTCCTCCCTCTCCTCCTGGCTCTCTGCTGGCTGTCCCATCATGCAAGTGGACGCCAGCTTTTCCTCATCGGTGGCGTGATGAACGCGCTGCGTGATCTCTGGAGTCTGAACCGCCACTTGCTGGTCCTCCTGATGTCACAGAGAGACGTGGCGGCTATTACACTGAACAATAGAATCTCAGAATCAATAAGAAAGATTTCAGCAGCATGAATACAACTGTACTGTGGTCAGGGTAAATACTCGATTCTGATTGGCTACTGGGAATCCATTAAAAAGTGGTAATAGACTTCTACAAAAATTTGATTTCTGCTCAAATTTCCTGAATTTTTGATGGCATTGCTCTTGTGTAAGTGCTGGACGGTAACCAGAACAACAGAAACGTGGAACATCAGTGGACAGATGTTATTTTACAGTTTATCACCACAGAGAGAGTAGAGAAGATCTCTGTCCTTCTGTCTCTATGGTGGACATGCCAGGATCTCTGTCACATTTACCACCATCAGCACTGATGCCTTTAATTTATAATATTTTGTTCTTTTTCTGTCTTGCTAACTTTTTTGCTTTAGACAAGGAGTGTCCAACTGAATCACACAGAAGGCCAAAATCTAAAACACACCTTAGGTCGCGGGTCGAACAGGATAAACATTTACTGAACACAATAAAATGAAGAGTAAAATATTTAAAGTTATTTAAGGTTTAAGTTGATTTACTCTGGAATAATATTCCTACCATATATTATTCATAATTATGTTAAATAGTTACAGTTTTAACGTTTTAAAAAATTGACATTCTGTTAGCTTTTAGGACTATTTTGGAATTTAGCTAATATTACAGATACATGCTAGCTGTTTTGGCTAACCTAAGTGTTTTTTATAGGCTAATTTGGCATTTAGCAAATGTGTTAGCTGGCTTTCAGCTTCAGGATCTTCAGCCATCAGCACTAGCATCTTCATCGTCCAAATTCAGCTTACAGCATTCACACTAGCATTATTGCAGGTAATTCTCTATATCTAGTTCATAATTATGTTAAAAAGTTATGGCTTTAAAGTTTGAATAAACGTTCAATAAATGTTTATCCTGTTTGGCGTGACCTTAGGTGTGTTTTTGCGATTGAGTTTGACACCCCCGACTTACATATTCATCTTGAAGACGTGAAGAGTCTCGCATCAGATTTGTGTGTAAATGGGGTTTTGTGTGTACGTAACAGAGGATTTGTGTGTAATTTTTAAAGATTTGCGTGTGTAGTTAGTTTCAGGCTGTTGTAATTTTAAGTTGTGCGTGTGTAAATGTTTTAATTTTTGTACTTGTACATAAAATATATTCCATGAGTTACAAATGAAGAATTCCACACGCACAAATTGGGGTGAGTCTATTTTCTCTCCATACTTCTGATCCAAATTTGAATATTAAAAGACTCAGAATATCAGTTTTTATCTTAAATCATTTCATACATCTCCAACATGAGAAAAATGCTACAAGTATATGTTTAAAAATACAATTTTCATTGGAGTGAGGCTTTAAATAGAGCAGAGATTAGAGTTATAGACTAGGAAAGGGAGTGTAATGTTCAGGATTGTGTGTGAACGTCTCTCTAGTTGATGACAGGTGATAACGGGGAGAGAAGACTGATAGTTGACTGCAGCGTCACAGTTCTGTCCACATGCCAGATCAGTGCTGCAGTGCTGCTGATGCACGGTGTGTGAGTGTGTGAGTGTGTGTGTGTGTGTGTGTGTGTGGGGGTGTGTGTGTGTGTGTGCACTGAGGTCACGGGGTGGGACAGCTGCTGAATAATACACACCGCAGTGACACTGCAGTGAGCTGCAGCATTACTCACAGACAGACACTCAAACTACCTGACTGCACACGTCCAGCACCAGGGAGGGGGTGTCTTCATACTTCTGCACTTTACAGGAGTTCCTGCAAACCAAACCAAAGTGAGTCGAATCAAAATCCTGAGATCACTGAACAAACATCAGCATCGAGGAGGTTTGTGGATGCGTGGGGGAATACAAAAGTACAGAAAACTCTGGAGGCATGGATGGAGCGGAAACGATCACATGGGAGGAACAGCGTTTGTGGGAGGGGCTTGTCAGTCGTTAGATTAAAAAGCCACGAAAAAAGCAAGCTTGAGTGGAAGAAGCTTCAAAAGCAAGAGTACTTACAACAGAAAACAGAGAAACTTGGCTTGTTGGGATGTCCTGAAGCAGAGAGAGGTGTAGGAACAAAAGCACAAGTGAGAGGCAGCGAAACAGACACCCAACGAGGATGGAGGATGGAGAAGGTGGAGGATGGAGGATGGAGAAGGTGGAGGATGGACAAACGAGGACAAAGGGAGCGTCAGTGTTAGATTGAGATGCAGACAGAGGGAGAAAAGCTAGAAGTGATCCAGCCATCTCCACCCTGTGTGGAGGGAAGCCAGGCCTCCATCTTTTTCAGAGAACTTACGTGATTGTCCTGTCTTTGTTCTTCTTGGGAATCTGTCTCCCTTTCTTGTCCCCAGAGTTCTGCCTGGCTTTCGGTTTGCCTCCGTCCGAGCCACCACAGGATGTATCCTCAGAGTTCAGGGACCTGGAAGGTGTAAACGGGTCCACGGAGTCATCGAAACTGTCCGGGTCAAAACTGTAGGAACCTTTGGAGGGCAGAGGAGAACTGTTGGTCTTGCTGTTGCTGCCAAACGGGTTAAAGTTGGGGTCTTCCCACTGGCTGGGGTCAAAGTTGTAAGTCCCAGATTTAGGGATGGGAACATCATCCAAGTTTAGAGGTCCAGAAGAGTCTACTGGTGCTGGTTCCGTTTCTGATGCTGGTTGAGAAGGGGTCTCTGAAGGTTCTGACCCTTTAGGTCTCTGCTTCCTTGTTGCGAGTTTGCTGATGGTCTTCCTCCCTCCTAACTTCCTTGGGGGGGGCTTGCTGGCCGTCCCCTCATCCAGTCCAAACTCCAGCAGCACAGGTTTCCCCGCTGAGGACGGATCCATCACTTCTGGTTCTGCCGGCGCCGCTGACACGTCCTCACAGGCGGACAGGGAGCTGCCGAGAGGCTCCAGCCTGGGGGCAGAGCCTGGGCCACATGGGGGGGGCGAGTTCTGGATTTTGGACCCGCCACTGATGAAGGGGTTGAAGCTATCGTCCAGCTGGCTCGGGTCAAAGTTGTATGTGGCCTGGGGAAGAGGAAGTTCTTGTTCCTCGTCTGTGAAGCAGGTCTGCAGAGATGGAGGTTTGGATTTGTTTACTTTAGTCTTTGGAGCAGGCTTGGAGAGGCCATTGGGCTTCAGTTCTGGTTCTGATGTGGATTCTGAAGGAGTTGGGTCTGGGTGTTCACTGCTTTGTGCTGAGAGTTGGTTTGGGAGGGGAGCAGGACTTGAATTTAGGGCTGGATCTGCAATGTGGCTGAAGTTTGGGTCTTGGGATGCGACTTTGTTCAGAGCAGACACGTTTGGCAGAGAGTCCGAGCCTTCTGGGCGGTGATGTTCCTTTGCTTCCTCAAGGTTCTGGAGTCTAATCTGAAGTGGGTCTCCAGCGGGGGCCGTGGGCTCCTCCTGACCCATGGTACAGCCGCTCAGGAGGTCCTGATCCCGGAGGGGAGCAGTCACTATCAGGTTCTGCTCCTGCTCCACATCTGCAGGACAAAAAGGAGAAACCACAGTAAAATCAACAAGTGATGTTCCTCCAATCAGATCTGGACTCAGCCAGGGCAGACCTCTGATTGGTTGGTCAGCAGCCAACAGTTCTATGGGCTGCTGTTGTTTCCATAGTTACGACCATCTGAGCAACTTGAATAAAAGCAGTCATGATTGATCTTCTTCTGCGTCTTTAAACTGCAGACGTGATTCTTTGCGGCAGGTTTTAGCTCTGTGGAGCATTTTGCTGCATATTTCTGTGCACCTGGTCGACTCTCAGTTGCCAGGCGACCAGCAGCATGCATGCAAACATGCAGCCACAACGCTTCACCACGACAAGTCAGTTTCACTTTAGACTAACACTCAAACCCGTTGGTGCTTTTTGTGGAATTTCCTTGCAGCAAACATAAAAAGTAAACTAGAGATAAATCTTCAGGGCAGTGTTTGTTTTGTGGTGATAAAATCCTCCATTCTAGATTCCCTAAAGACCTCCAATGAAAGGGACGCCGCCACGCTTTGTTCAGTCACGGCGACCTTCGCCTGCCTCCAGCACAAAGTGGGGCAGCAGCTTTTGTTGAACCTGTTGAATTCCAGAGGAAAGGTCATTCCCACACTCGCACGGGCGCGTCTGTGAGCTTCAAAAGAGGCGGCGAGTGCATCCCGAGTCCAAACGGAGGCCACGCGGCAGCAAACGAGCACGCAGAACGCAAAAGTGTACATCATCTTTGACAGAGATTAATAAACAGGAAGCCAGTGCATTTTTATACAAAAGTAAATGAATGTTTTTAACCGGTGCAACACATTTTTCTGTTTCACCAGATCGGGGGTGTCAAACTCGATCACACATGAGGAAAAAATCCAAAACACACTTTAGGTCGCGATCGAACAGGATAAACATTTATTAAACACTTAAAAAAGCCTAAATTAGCCAAAACAGCTAGCATTTAGCTGTAATATTAACTAAACTATAAATTAGCCTAAATAATTTTGGAGGTAAAATATCCAACAAAAATCGTAGTAAATGCCAAAATTGTCCAAAAAAGTTAGCAGAATGACAATTTTTAAAACTTTAAAACTGTAACTTTTTAACATTATTATGAACTAGAAATATAGCATTCCCTGTGATAATGCTAGTGTGAATGCTGAAAGCTGAATTTGTCCGATGAAGATGCTGAAATTGATAGCTAAAACACTGAAGCTGATAACTGAAAACACTGAAGCTAATAGCTGAAAACGCTAAGGCTAACAGCTTGCTAAAATATTAGCTAAATGTCAAATAAGCCAAATAAACTACAAAACGTACGTTAGCCAAAACAGCTAGCATGTAGCCAAAATGTTAGCTAAACTCCAAAATAGGCTAAAAATCTTAGTAAATACCAAAATAGTCCAAAAATCTAGCACAATGAAAATTTTTAAAACATTTAATCAGTAACTTTTTACCATAATTTTGAATAATAAAAAGGCAGTAATGTTATTCCAAAATAAATCAACTTAAACCTTAAATAACTTTCAATATTTAACTCTCCATAAAATATATTTTGTCAAAATTATACAAGTTAGAAATGAGCACAAGATAACATCAGGTCATTAATAACAATAAAATGAAATGATCTGGAGGGCCGGATAGAATAACCAGGAGGGCCTTGACTTTGACACGAGAAGATGACGTGTTCTGTTTGTGTGATATCAGTGGATACTCGTTTCCATAGAAACCATGTTGGAGATTCTGTTCACATGCTTTGTACGTGAGGACACAGATCCTTTGATCTGTGGAACTCTTGAACACCCCCCCCCCCAGAGACGTCACAATGTGTGGATGCAGCGTCTTCGGCCTCACCTGCTCCGCCTGCGTCCACGCCGTCCTTCTCCAGCTCTCCCGGTGCGGTCAGAGGTGTGTGGACGGGAGTGGCCGCTTGCGGGGTGTCGAAGTGACCCTCGGAGTCAGAGCTGCGGATCAGTCGGGACAGAGAGGAGGAAGAGGAGTTGTTACATCACTGAGGAGAGGTCGCTCAAACACAGAGGCTGGAAACTTATGATAGAAAATCCTGATCTATCTTCTTAAGATGGTGGACATAAATAAATAAAAAAAACAAGATTAAAATCCCATTTCTGAGTATTAGGAGCAGACGAAAAAATGCTGTTTGAAAAACATCGTATTTGTGATGCAAAAACTCACTAGGCGGGGCCACAAGCTCCATGCTGATGAATCTACATGTAGACAAATAGATCCGTATAACCTCATGATCTTCTTCATCCGAAATGGTATCTGGCTCTAAAATGCACATCTTGAAAGCTTCGATATTACTCACTAATTCTAATTTTTTTGCACCGCTAATGTAAGGGGCTGTAAGCTAGCAGGAGAGAGTGTAAACGAAAGGGTGCTGGTATCAGCAGAGGCTACTTTTGTGCCAGCAGTCCTGACCACAACTCAGAGGTGAAGTTCTAATGAACTCTAAATATGTCATAATCAAAATTAAAAGACGGCTGGAAATGCTTTGAAATAGATCAAAAGATGATGGGAGAGGGTCTCTAAAATGTTCTCTTAAAAATAAAAAAATAAAAATCTGTTCATATTTTGTGTCCACTTAAAGCAGGGGTGTCAAACTCAAGTCCTCGAGGGCCGACGTCCTGCTGGTTTTCCAGAAATCCTGCCTCATCTGCTGCTGATTACCTGGATCAGGTGTGTTTGGCCAATAAGGAGCTTCAAAGGCAGGTTGGTTGGAAAACATGTAGGACACCGGCCCTTGAGGCCTGGAGTTCGACACCTGTGACTTAAAGGGTAACCAAACCGGGAAGTTGGAGGCTGACTCTGCCCACACCCAAAATTTGAAAATCCGGTCAGGGGGGGCGGGGCTTGGGGGCAGGACTGTTATTACTGAGCTGCAGATCATGATGTCAGACTTCTGAAACTTACATGGTTTGACCAATCACAAAATTCAACTGTAATACATCAATTCAACCTGTAGGGGGCAGCACACAGATGGTTTTTGACTATATTTTCAAGAATTAAACTTATTTTATTTTAATTTATAAAAAATGTCGCCATGTCCAACAGACAGCACTTTTAAAGCCCCATTTATATAGATCAACAGACACAAAAGTAGATTTAGGGTTTGGTTACCCTTTAAAGTTCAAATGAGGGGTATGTATTGATGATACAATACTTATTGCGATAAATGTCTCACAATATGATACATATCACGATTTATGCCAATTTTTCCACTTTCTGTTTTATGATAAAATTTAGAAAAAACTTTACCTGAATATTAATACGTTTTTCATTGAAATAAAATTGCAAAATTAATTTAATTATCACATAAGCGCTTCAACTGTATTTCATATACAAGTTGCTTTTATTAAAGAAAATTAATGCTGCAATGAAGAACTGCAATCCTCGTTTTTATTTGATACGTGACACAGACCTTTGGTTCAAGTAAAATCTAACAAAAACTGTGAGGTTGACGGAAAACTGGTTCTTACGAGATCTTGTTGTTTTGATCGCGGTGTAGAGCTGATCCAAGAGGGTCAGTGCTGCCACCTAGCAGTCGGAGGTTTAGGTATAAAACAAAAGTGAACCGCTAAAGGACGCTCCTAAATAATTAAATATCGTCTTGTCAGCATTTCAAATTGACACAAGTATCGCCAAGCGAAATATTCCGATATCAGAATCCATTTCCCCCATACACCCCTAGATCAAACCAAAAGTTTAAGTTATAAGAGCTCTAATATTTACAAATTAGTGACAGTTTTCTAACAATTTTCTCAATAAACAGTTTAATTCTATTCATTTTAGGATTTGTCTCAAAGCAAATACATAATTTATAGAACTGTATAATGGATTCAGTTATCAAACACAAATTTTCCATACAAGTAAAATAAGTTTTTCAAATAAGAATAATGGAAAATTTTCACTTTTGATGAGCTGGGTTTTGTTTTGACAGAACTTGGAAACAGTTGAGTTTCATCACTGCAGAGAAATGCAGAAAGTCGAGGACGCCTGAAGGCAAACGCTTGACAAAGCACACAACCTCCACAGAGCGCGGACGTTAACCGACGGCACCGAAGATTGTGATCATTAAGACAGTCGCCTTTGTGACGACGCCCTCAAAAAGATCAGATCAGCACTACTCTGCATGAACATCTTCATCTCCAGCAGCTGCGTTTGCTGCTGGCAGGTGATGTAAAGATCCCTGGCAGCGTGTTTGAAACAGGGAGGGGTTTGTTTTCTGCAGCCAGCTGCAGGAATCTGAGGTTTGAAGACAGTTTTGATTCCGTCAGTGTCGTAAACACAGGCCTCTTGCTTTTCAGAAGGTCTGAAAGTGGGCATAAAACATCAAATGATTTCAGGTTTCACTCTCAAAAACATAAAAGTAATAGAACCTTTTTAACCTTTTGTGACTGAAGGGAGTTTCAAGCTTTTATTGATTCGTGTCTGAGCTTTGGTGACTCCTGCAGAAACAGGAAGTAAGACTATTTCCTGTTACACTCTAAGAACAATGCAGCGTTACGTTTAGGAGCAATAAACCAACTTTTAGAGCAGGGGGGTCAAAGCACAGGGGGCAAAAAATCCAAAACACATCGTAGGTCACGGGCTGAACAGGATAAACATTTATTGAACACACTAAAACTACATTTAAAAAAAATTTACACTAACTTTTTAACATAATTAAGAACTAGATATATAGCATTACCTGTGATAATGCTAGTGTGAATGCTGTAAGCTGAATTTGGCTGCTGAAGATGATGAAATTGATGGCTGATATCACTGAAGCTGATAGCCAGCTAAAATATCACCTAAATGCCAAATTAGCTTAAAAAACGCAAATAAATAAATAAATAAGAAAAGGGAAGAAAAAAAACTTAGGTGAGCCAAAAAAGCTAGCATGTAGTTGAAAAAAAAACCCTTAAAAATAGCCTAAAAAACTGAAAAAAGCCTGAATTAGCCAGCTAGCATGTAGCTAAAATATTAACTAAACTATAAATTAGCCTAAAGAATTTTGTAGCCTACAAAAATCTTAGTAAAACCCAAAATAGTCCAAAAAAGCTATCAGAATGCCAACTTTTAAAACTTTAAAATCATAACTTTTTAACATAATTATGAACTAGATATATAGCATTACCTGCAATAATGCTAGTGTGAATGCTGTAGGTTGAATTTGGCAGCTGAAGATGCTGAAATAGATAGCTAAAAGCGCGGAAGCTGATAGCCATCTAAAATATTAGCTAAATGCAAAATTAGCCTAAAAAACTACAAAAATTAGGTTATCCAAAACAGCATGTAGCTGAAAAAAATAGCTCAACTTCAAAACAGCCTAAAAAATGTAAGAAAAAAAACCCTAAATTAGACAAAAACAGCTAACATGCAGCTGAAATATTAGTTAAACTCCAAAATAGCCTAAAAATCTTAATAAATGACAACATAGTCCAAAAACATAGCAGAATGTGATTTTTTAAAATTAAAAACAGAAACTTTTCACATAATTATGACAATAAGGCAGGAATATTAATCCAGAATAAATCAACTTAAACCTTAAATGACTTTCAATGTTTTACTCTCCAAAAAATATATATTTTGTCAAAATTATACAATTTAGAAACAATCGCAACATAACAGCAGGCCATTAATAACAATAAAATAAAATGATCTGGAGGGCCGGATCCGGCCCCCGGGCCTTGACTTTGACACACGTGTTTTAGAGGATCTGGGATTTTTGGTTTCACTTTTGTTCATCTCTGCTGGATCTTCTGATCTAATCAAGCCCACCAGCACATGCTCAGATGTTTGGCTCCGGTGCAGTATCTGACAGGTGTGGAAAAGTGGAAGTCAGCACTAAAGAAAGGTTTCATATCTCCAAGAGACAGAGGCCCAGATAACAGCTATCAGTGAGAGGAGCAGGCCTCGGAGGTGAGACCATGTGAGGAGGATCTGAACCTCAAACATGGCGCTTCACAACAAGATGCTCATGAGGAGGAGGAGCTGGTGTCCCCTCAGCTTCAGCTGACTCCTCATTCTGGCACGAACGTCCACACCTCCCCTCCACAACACTTGCCTGAACTCCTGAGATCTGTCCTCCTCCTCCTCTTCTTCCTCATTTCTCTTTCCAAGTTGCTCCCCTTCCTCCTCCTCCTCTTCTCCCTCTCCTCCCCGCACTGCCGTCCACGTCCACTTGGCCCATGACACGGGTGACAGCCAGGAGGACATCTCTGCTCCTTCCACAGACAGGCTCGCTCCTTTTTTCTTCCTCCTCCTTTCTTCCAGATCTCACATCGCTCCTCACAGGAGGAGAACGCGCGGAGGTCCAGATAGTTCTCCTCTGTCTCCCTCCTCCTCCTCTGATCAGCTGCTTCCTCAAACGCTCCTCTCAACCCCCCCGCCAATGGAACGGTCCACGCAGAGTAACACGCGGGGGGTTAAAGCATAACAGCCACCTCATTAAGCAGAGCTGGAGTCGCTCCTGCCGGAGGACTCCCCCGCGGATACAGAATGGTACGGTCCTGTCAGACCGCTCCAGAGAGCCGCAAAACAAACACGGACCAGGGGGAGGGAGGAGGTGCGGCACTGTTGGGGCTCCACGTCTCACGGAGAGGGTAGGAATGTGGATCCTAATCAGACCCCGAGCCTCCAGCAACCAGGCACGACCCGGGGAACCGGTTCTGCTGAGAACCGGACCGGGTTCAGCTCAAAGACAACAGAGAAAACCTTCAACAGAGCCACAACCCCACACGCAAACGTTCAGGTGCTTGCAGGGGTGCATTCTGGGTAATATTGGGAAGCTAGAAGTGATAAAGTAAAGCAGAGGTGTCTCAATCACACAAGGGTCCAAAATCCAAAACACACCTTAGGTCGCTGAGGATAAACATTTATTGAACACTCTAAAACTACATGTTAGTGTAACATAATTATGAACTGGATATTTAACATTACCTGCAACAATGCTGGTGTGAATGCTGTAAGCTGAATTTGTCCGCTGAAGATGCTAGTGAAGATACTGAAATTAATAGTTAAAAAAGCTGAAGCTGATAGCTGGCTAAAATATGAGCTAAACTCCAAAATAGCCTAAAAACTACTTAGTAAATGCCAAAATAGTCAAAAAAGAAGCTAACAGAATGCAGAGATGTTTTAAACTTTAAAACTGTAACTTAAAAAAAAGTTTTTTGGCCATTTTGGAGTTAGCCTGCTATTTACACACCAGCTATTTGGCCAATTTAGGCTTTTTTTAACATGCTAGCTGTTTTGGGTAATTTAGACTATTTTTTTCTGCTATTTTGAAGTTTAGCTATTTTTTCAACTACATGCTATCTGTTTTGGCTAATCTGGGTTTTTTTGTTACTAATTTGGAATTTAGCTAATATTTTAGCAATCAATGTTTTCAGCTATCAACTTCAGCGTTTTCAGCTTCAGCATTTTAGCTACCAATTTCAGCATCTTCAACTATTAACATTAGCATCTTCAGCAGCCAAATTCAGCTTATAGCATTCAGACTAGCATTATCACAGGTAATGCTATATATCTAGTTCATAATTATGTTATAAAGTTAGAGTCTTAATTTTTTTTAAATGTATTTTTATTGTGTTCAATTAATATTTATCCTGTTCGATCCGCGACCTATGATGTGTTTTGGATTTTAGCCCCTTGTGTGATTGAGTTTGACCCCCTTGATCTAAATGCTGATAATGTCGTAGGTAGTTCGACAAAAAATACACAAATAATACACATAGATAGTTTACTTTATCATTGTTGGTGTATCTCACACAACACTACTCGTCACCTTTCGTTCGATAACAGACAGTCCGCCTTATCATCCGGTGCGCCTCAAGTATAAATTCTGTGTATTGACTTAAAAATATTGATTTTCTGTGATACACGGTGCTCAAAAGTCTGTCAAAATGTTCCAATACATAGCCTGACTACTTGATGGATTTGGTGCATTGTGGGTACTGTAGTTAGGATCCTGTCAGAGTGATACATACTGAGCTTCAACTGTTATTAAAGGAGTTGAATAAAGTTTGACTTATTCGTTTTGTTTCACCTGATGTCCCTTCTTGTCCAAAATGATGTTACTTTTTAAAGTTAAAAACAGTTTTTATTTTTCTTCAACCAGAGCAATCATGGAGGGGTCAAAGGGTGTGGATGAGTAGTAGAAGTATAGTCACTGAAAACTTCTTCAGACTAAACTGGGATATATTAAGTTTACAATACATTTAGAATATATAAAAAGTAAACTTCAAATCTTTTGTCTGACTTTTAGTATAGACTAAATATATTTGCACTTTTACCAAGAGTTTTCAGACACACAGTCTGCTTTTCTGAAGGACGTTGATTGATAAGACAGGCTGATTAAAAAGGAATAAAAGTATTTAGTTTTCAAACATACAAAAACCAATTTATATTGACCCGAATAAAGTATTTTAATTAATCAAACTAATTAAGAAAAGACCAGAACGGCAATGAAAAAATGCTTCAAAACTATAAAGTGAATAGTTTCTGTAGTGGTACAAAGAAATGTTAGGAAACCCAAACCTCAAAGCAAACTAAACCAAAGCTAGAAAAGTTGCATTACCTGTGATAAAGCTTGTGGTAATGCTTTCTGCTGAAAGTAGTCGCTGAAAATGTTGAAGCTTTTTGCTGAAAATGAAATGCTATTTGCAAAATGTTAAATTTGGTGGAAATTTGTAAAAAAAAAAAAAAAAAAAAATTATGAAAGAATGTGAAGTTGACCTAAATTTCTGAAAAATGTGTAGTAAAATTGCTTAAAAATCCTTAATATGCCAATTTAAAAAAATATTTAGTGCGTTGTGTAAATATGAGCAAATTAGCCCAAAATAATCTTAGTGGATGCCAAATAAACAAACAAACAAAAAAAACAACAACTAGTTTGCTATTTAAATATTAGCTAAACTAAATTAGCCAAAAACTATAGTCTGTAGCTAAAATATTAGCTAAACTCCAAATTAGCATAAAAAAACCTTAGTAGATGTCAAATTAGCCCCCCCCTAAAAAAAAACAAAAAAAAAAAATTTGTTTGTTGCTTAAATATTAGCTCAACTTTAAAGTAGCCTAAAATTCCCAGGTTAACTAAGCTAGTCAAAAATGTTAGCCTGTAGCTATTATATGAGCTAAATTCCTAATTAGCATAAAAAAAGCTGCGTAGATGTGAAATTATCCGAAAGAGAAGCTAGCACATTTCATAAATACTTGCTGAACTTGAAACTAGCCTAAAATTCCTTAGTAAACTAAATTAGTAAAAAACGTTAGCCTATTGCTAAGTAGAAGCTAAACTCTGATTTTTTTTTTTTTAAATACTCTAAAAGATGAAAACATAGTCCATGAATATATTTAAAGAGTTTGTTTCTAATCTACTTAAAATTTTGAAATTTGAAGACTTTCTCATTAATTTCCTTTAGGGCATATGATGCTTAATATTTCAAAAACTATAAAGTTTATGAATACCAAAAGACACGTACGGAGAGGAGCAGGAGAATCACTGTAGTGTGAATGATGACTAAACATTCACACAAATATTATTACATAAAGCTGCTTTCTAAAGTGAGAATTTGAAATTGTTTTTTTTTTTAATTCTTATTAAACAAAGACGTTTCCAGAAACCATCCAGATGTTTTGCTGATTAAAGTTAGAATTTGTTGACATGTTGTGGTGGGATGTGAGGCTATAACTTGAATCTGTGAAGGTCCAGCTGTGACCTAAAGTTCTGACCCAGAAACAACATTCACTGAAACATGAACACAGTAAACCGTCAGACCAACAAACCCCCCAGAAAAGTTCCTTTCAGCGAAGCGGAGGATCCTTAAAGCGTTCCTGAGACACGACCGCAGTCAGAGTTTCCACATCGGAGCAGGAAGGGTGGAGCTTCTGCGTCCGTGTGGTGGAGAAAACACGCAGTTATACTTTGCTTCTTTACTGTCACTCCGAGAGGATTTTACTTTAAACTATTTATGCTTTATCATCATAGCAGCACATTTCTCTGAAGTCTTACTGTGTTTTAGCTTTGATAAGCTCAGAAACAAAAAGGAAAGGACAATAATAGTGTGTCCTTGAGGATTTTTTTAAAACTATAAATTAGATTTAAAGGTGGAGGCTGAACACATGTTTCCATCTCTGAAAGAGCTGAAGGAAAAAACAAAGTTTTGTTTTTTTGAAATCCTAAAAAATGAAGGTTTTCTCTTTTGAAAGTGCAGGATTTTGTGGACTCTTTCTTGTTTAAAGATGACATAAAGAAGCATCAATAGGAGGCAGCTGTGCTCCCCACAGAATGACACCCCCCCATTACTCAAAGGCTACTGCAAAGGCTGACGAAGCAGCAAACTCCAGCTCAGATTTCAAAAGGACTCAGAGAAAACCCTACAGGGATTTGAGGGCTCCTAAAATTAGAAAAGTACTCCGGCATCTTCGTCATTTTCTGCTTCTGAAAAAGTTCACAGTTAAATGTGACTAAACCCAAAAGCCTACCCCCCCTCACCAGAAATAGAGCACAGGACAATAGTGGGGGGGTTACGTGATCCCAAAACAGTCTTCCTGCTGAGCCTAAAATAACTGGATGTTCTCTGATCCTGAAAACTGGCTGGACGCTTCAGACTTTCCCGGAAATTCCTGATCGTAAAACGACGGGATAGACAGAAACGAGAAATGAGGAGAGACTTAAGGAGAGAGAGAACAACGGGGTTTGTGTGAATGATGGAGATGTTTTTGACACACAGCATAAAGAAGTACTTCCACTCCCTTATAAAGGACATTACTATTTGGTCCCTTAAACGGCTCATTATCTGTAACGAGAGTATACAAACAGTATGAAATAATGACTTGAATCTATTATAAAAACATTTGTTAGTCTGAGTTTCAAGGTTAGAGAATGACAGAACTGTGCTGACATCTAGTGGTCAGAGAGGGTCATAACATGCAGGCAATAAAATATGTAAAAAAAAACATTGAAACAAAAAACATAAAATATGTAATGATAATAATATATCCTGATGACTTTCACAAACAAAAAAATACTTTTTTTTAATGCACATAAGGTTTTTTATACATTATCCCCTTTAGAATTAGTAAATCTAGCTAAAGCTGTCAAAGTCGAGGCCCGGGGGCCTGATCCGGCCCTCCGGGTAAATCTATTCGGCCCACCAGATCATTTTATTTTATTGTTATTAATGACTTGATGTTATCTTGCACTTATTTCTAACCTGTATAATTTTTACAACATGTATGTTTTTGCAGAGTAAAGTATTGGAAATTATTTAAGGTTGAAGTTGATTTATTCTGGAATAATATTCCTGACTTTTTATTATTCATAATTATGTTAAAAAGTTATGGTTTAAAAGTTGTAAACATTGGCATTCTGTTAGCTTTTTCGATTTTTTGGCATTTACTAAAGTTTTTTAAGACTATTTCAGAATTTAGCGAATATTTCAGCTACATTTAGGCTTTTTTTATGTTTTTTTTAGGTTATTTTGGAGATTAGCTAATATGACAGCTACATGCTGCTTCAAAATGACTTCATAATTTGTAATTAAAATAAAACACATGCAACATTTAAAGTGGTAAAAACAAAAATGAATACAAGCTTTCTCTTCTTAATTGAATCAATTAATTGTTTTTTTCTTTTTGTACAAAAAATCAAATCAAGACCATGTCTTTAGTATTTGAATCAGACTTTTAAAGCATTCGATTACATTTGCCCTTGTGTTCACCTGTAAACAGGTTCTGTATTTTCTCCTGATAATTACTATAGCTTAAAGTCCTGTAATTTATGAGTAAAAATATGTTTAGACATGCACAGACTGGAACGAGAGTGAACTGTGATGCTGTCATGATCGCCAGGCTTAAAATATTAGAATTTTATTGTTAAAAGTTGACATGTCTTGTTTTGTTTTCTTTTAGGGTTGCTTTGTTATTTTTATTGATATATAGACAGTTTTAATTAAAGAAAAGTTTCAACAATAAACCATCATTTCAAATACAAATGAATAAAACAGCTGCAATCAAATAACAAAGATAATATTGAAAGAAAAAGAAAATATAATCAGGGATATTTGTAGTTCACAATATATTTGCAAATATGATTAAATTCTTGATTAAAATGTTACAAAAATTTTCATCTCAACTAAAAAGAAATACATGTGAGATTACAATCCAAACCTTTTAACAAAATGTTCTCATTTTCCAATTTCACCAAAAGCAAAACAAAATCACTTCAGAATCTCAAATGCTATTCATCCATCTAATGATTACCTTCATAATACATTCAATATTATCACAAATATGTGCACTTTTTGCAGCAACAATATAGGAACAGTTGAGTATCTTTTTTTTATTCATATGAGAAATTCAAAAATTTCTGGTTTGATTTTCAGCACTGGTTAAACTGTAATAGTATTTATTGCTCCCATTTAAATGTCCAAACTATTAGATTTGATCTACAAACAGAAAACAAAAAAGTAGAATTTAGTATTTAATACTAGTATTTAGTATTTAATATTTGCAAAATTGTATTTACATAAATGTTGTTTTCTGAAGGTACCATTAGTTTTTGTTGGTTTTAAAAATGGAAAATTTAATTGTAAGTGGAAAACTACTTTAAAAGAATGTAAAATGCCCAAAGCCCATGTCTTATTTAAATTTTTAGAACAATTTTGTGATATAGGTAATAGATCTTAATTTTTACAATTATTTTTATGATAAACTTTAGGCTCTATAGTAACACATATCCCTGTAAAGTAAATTATGTTGATATATACATACTTATGTATTTTACTCTTGTGCAACATTGTTTACTGTTACTTTTTTATGTTAATTTGATTTTAGTTGTTGTTTATATATGTTGTGTTGTTCTGAGCCATTTTTAGATTCAATAAGATTTTTATTTTTGAGAGATTCCTGCTGGATTGTTGAAATATTTGGTCAGAAAAAAATACCATAAAAGCAAAAAGGAAAGAAAAGATGTTAAAAAATAAGTGAACAATTGCCTGCTGTGAACCTTTCTCGCCGCTAGAGGGCAGTAACAGTTTCCCCGACAAACTACCGGAAGTAGAAGAAGAATGACTTCCTTCGTGACGTAGTTAGATAAATGGCGCTCCCGCACAGGGCGGACTGTAAACATTTCCACGGTTCCAACTGTAACTGTCTCCTTATCATCAAAGCATGTACTCGGCTGTATCCGCCTCTCGGCGCGGTTATAAGATGTCTATGTTCAACTTGCAGGTCGGTTCATGCGTGGAGCGGACGGCCGGTCCCCCTCCGAGCAACCGGAACCGAAACGAACGGTAAGAGGAGCGGAGAGCTCCGTCCGTCCGACCCAAGTTCCCGCTCTGACCCCGGACCGTGACTCGTTTCCAGGGTAACTAATGGAGAGCGAGGACGCGCAGGCGGCGGAGGACCCGGAGGTGAGCGCGCTCCGGGAGAAGGTGGAGTCGCTGAAGAACGAGCTGACAGAATGCAGAGCCGAGCTGGACAAGCTGCAGAGGCAGCTCAGCCACTCCGAGAGGCTGCAGAGGAGCACCGAGAGCTACAACGAGGACCTCCGCAAGCAGGTACCCGGATGAGCTCCTCAAGAATGCAGTTGAACTCTTGTATCCAGTCCTAGACTGAACAGCCCCCTCCCATACATTCTAATCCCCCTCCCTGAGGGTTAGTGATAAGATCCTAAAACACCTCCTGTTGTTTCACCATCAGACTTTGAATGGAGGCGTATTCATCTTTTAGATGCATATTGATGCAAATATCCACCCAAATTACCTTGATTTGCATCTATGTGAAATCAACAACATTAAGGGGTTAAAATCTCCTCACTTGATTGATTGATATCAGAGGTGTCAAACTCAATCACACTAGAGGCCAAAATCCAAACACACCTTAGGTCACCGGAAGGACAGGATAAACATTTATTGAACACTCTAAAACTATTTTTTAAAGTCTAAAACTGTAACTTTTATAACATAATTATGAACTAGATATATAGCATTACCTGTGATAATGCTAGTGTGAATGTTGTAAGATGAATTTGGCCACTGAAGATGCTAATGCTGATAGCTAAAGATACTGAAATTGATAGCTGAAGAGCTGAAGCTGATAGCTTGCTAAAATATTAGCTAAATGCCAAATTGGCCTAAAAAAATAAATAACATGTAGCTGGCCCTGCGATGGACTGGTGACCTGTCCAGGGTGAACCCCGCCTTCGCTCATCAGTAGCCGGGTTAGGCTCCGGCACCCCCGCAATCCCGAAAGGGAGGAAGCGGACAAGAAGATGGATGAATGAATGAACATGTAGCTGGAAAAAAATGCTATGTTTCAAATAGCTTAAATAATCTTTTAAAGCCAGAATTAGCCAAAACAACTAGTGTGTAAATATTAGCATAACTCCAAAATTGCATAAAAATCTTGAGGAAAAAAAGCTTAAATTAGCCAAAACAGCTAGCATGTAGCTGTAATATTAGCTAACCCTAAAATAGCCTAAAATTTGTAGTAAATGCCAAAATAGCCCCAAAATCTAGATTAATGATATTTTTAAAAACTCTTAAAATGTAATTTTTTTAACATATTAGACCCTTTTCATGGTGACATCAGACAAAATGGCGACAGGGCCGAAAAAGTGAACAGTTATTGCTGGTGTTCACGTGTAGAAAGACGATGCGATACTTTTACGTAAATAATAAAAGGTAACCTTATCAATATCAACAGAAAAATGTACAATAGTTATTCTATGGATGTCCTGCTAAACTGTATTTTCATTTCCTGTCTTTGATCGTTCACAAATCTAAATACAAATTTGAATAATCCTTCAAAATTCAATGTTTTATTGACAATATCAACCTTTCATTTGAGCAGATATTATTCTAACTGGTTCTATTTTGTCTGATGTTATTTGCCCGAATTTTAAGTGCGATCAACTCAAAAGTTGATAGAAATTCATGTTGTTCACATTTAATACCTTCAGCAAAGTCTCACATCGCTGCATTTTAATCACTACCCAGGCTAAATGTACTTGTTCTACGGGATATTTAAAATTATTATATTGATTATATTAAATTATTATTAAAAAATATATTTAAACACGATTTTCTTCAGTTTAACATTCAACCAAGCACCAAAAGTGTTTTCATTTGATAAAATTGTAGTCATATAATCAAAGATTTTTTTTAAAAATAATTTCTTAAAGTATAATTTTGGAATTTAAAATGAACATTTTTTCATTGGTTTAACATTTTAAATCTTGGACAATAATTCTAAGTTGTTTTATTTATTTTCCAGGTTGACCAGCTGAGTGCAGAAATACATGAACGCAAGAAAAAAGACAAAGACAAAGTCGACACTGAGACTCAGACGGAGGAGTACGAGTGGACGGAAACTGGTCAGTCACTTTGATGTTCCTCTGTTGGGATTGATGATTCAGTAAGTAGGGCCGGGTTAATAAAATCGATTTGAATCGATTCAAGCTTAATAGACCAATAATTGATTCATAAAAGATATAAATCGATTTAGCACATAAAGCTAAAGACTTTAACTTAAATAGCAATGTAACAAAGATGTTATTCAATACAAATATTGCCTGATATAATCATTTCCAAAAGAAATACTTTAATCTCAAAGTGCAAAAATGACTTTTTGTTTTAAACTGGTTGCTCATAGAAATGAACTTTTCAAAAACATAGACATGTGCTTGGATTCTAACAGATTAGAATCAAGCACACCTCTCTGCTAGAATCTGATGTATTTAGCGCGGTGTTTGGACAGGTTACTGCTGGTCCCGCCCTTTCTGTTACGTTTTTGTTACATATGAGACAGTACGCGCTGTCTGTGTCTACTCTGGATAAATACAGCCACACGTCGGACTTTGTGGGTTTGTTGTCTGTGTGTGAGCGTGCTGCGAGAGCGGAACCCTTTCTTGCAAAGTGTAACTTGTAAGGAGAGATGTAGAAATGCTCCATCTCTGTGTTACATGCTGTTGTTGGGCCGCTATGCTAGCACTGTTACGCAGTACCGATAATCAATCAATCAATATACTTTATTAATCCCTGGGGGGGAAATTCATTCAAGAGGGAAACTTTTGGTGTGAGCAGACAAGTTGTAACACCAGTAAATACTGAGTGGTAAGTGAGGAAGCGTCTGCAGTTAAAGCGTTTAATTATCAGTCCATTTTATCTGCAAATTTTTCTCTTATCGGAATTACATGCGTGACGTCATATGTCCATTATAGGCCTATATTATCGTGCAACCTTAATTTGCACTAATAGTTGCGATCGCAACATCGTGAAAGCCTGGAGGGACGGACTCATGTGAAACTTAAATACGAAGGATTTCCCAGGAGGGGGTCGGAGATGAAGAACACACAGCCAGTCCACGACACACGCACACTAGTGTGAATGCTGTTAGCTGAATTTGGCCACTGAAACTGATAGCTGAAAACGCTGAAGCTGAAAATCAGCTAAAATATTAGCTAAATGCCAAATTAGCCTAAAAAACTGAAAAAAAGCATCTAGCATGTAGCAGAAAAAATATCTAAACTTCAAAATAACCTGAAATAGCCAAAACAGCTAGCATGAAAATATTAGCCCAATTAGCCTAATTTATTTTAATCCTAAAATAGCTAACAAGTAGCTGAAATATTAGCTAAACTCCAAATTAGCCTAAAAAACGTAATAAATGCCAAAATAGTCCTAAAATCTAGCAGAATGTCATTATAACTTTCAACTTTACTACACTCTGTCTCCATATAATATAAAGTAACAAATAATTAACTATTAAATTAGCATTCAACTATTTTAATAGTTAATTAGTCGTCGATTAGTCGACTAATCGTGGCAGCGCTCCATCCTTATTCCTCTGTTATGGACATGTCTGCTGGTGGAGGAACAAACTCAACATGCTAGTGTTTCTGTTTTAGACTATTACAACTACTACTACGGATACTACAATCAAAGTGCGGAGGGGGCGGAAAACTGTCAGGAAAACGCCAATCCTGCAGCCACCGCAGTGGAGATGAGCGATGGCAGCGCCGCCACCGAAGTGGAAATGACCGTCGCCAGCACCGGCGACGCCGCAGCAGCAGAGACTGGAACAGTGAATGAAACCGCAGCTGTAGAAGTCTCCGATCCGGCCGCCAGCGCAGCTGTAGCAACGGTGGAGGTGCGGTTTGTTTATGTGCATTTCAAGCCGATGGTGTTTTCCTCATTGAACCTCTGTACGGCCGGATGTGTCTCAGGAGAGCGACGGAGGATCTATAGCAGACATGTTGAGAGCCACAGCTGAGGAGGCCATGACGCAGACCGGCTTCGTGTTCGATGAAACCTCTGGGATGTATTACGACCACAGCACCGGCTTTTACTACGACTCGGTTTGTGTGTTTTCTTTCTTTGATTCGACAGGACGATAAAATCAACGTTCCTTTGATGATGTGTGTATTCTTTGCCCTCATAGGCCAGTCAGTTGTACTACGACGTCAACACGAGTATTTACTACTACTACGATGCCGAGAGCGGGCGGTATCAGTTTCATTCTCGGATCGAGGTTCCCGCCACGCAGAGCTTTACGGAGCCCTGGAGAGACAAGAACGACACCGACAAACAAGGCAGGAAATTCAAGAAAGGGACCAGGAAATCATCCCAGCACGATGACAAGGTACAGATCGAGAACTTTGTTCGGTCCTAAAGAGCTAGCTCTAGACCTTGTTAGGCGGTCTCAGTCTTCAAAAACCTTTCTTTGATGTGAGGATAGATGACTAAAAGACTATTCCTTTGACCCAGGTCCGTGATGTGACTAAATCTTTGGCTAAAATGAAGATTTCCTCTTGCTGGAAAACTCAGTCCTACAAAGGTATAACTCTAAAATTGCCTTTTAAACAAATAAAACGTTTGTATTCATGTTCGGCTGCTCCTTAAAGGCTTTCAAAGGGATCTCTATCGCTCTTGAAAAACTCCTTTGTAGCTCGGAAAGTATCGGATCACTGAGGATTTATTATTGAGACGTAGAGCTGCCACAATTAGTCGACTAATCGACTATTAAAACAGTCAACGGCTAATTTATTAGTCAATTAGTCGTTACTTGGAGTCAGAGTGTAGTAAGGGTGAACAAAGTTGTGAGCGTTCAACATAAAAAACTTTTTTCATTCAGTGAGACCAAAACCAAAACTTTTATGAAAAATAGTTCCTTGTTTTAGATGCCGACCTCATTAGAGAAAAAAGGAATATACTTTTTATCAAACTCATTTTGACAGGTGACCTTTATACCCTATAAGGCGGGTTCGACTCCCGCCTTGCACACCCATGTGTCGAAGTGTCCTTGGGCAAGACATCTAACCCCGAATTGCCTCTGGCGGAACCACCACCAGTGTATGAATGTGTGTGTGACTGTGAAGCCCTTTGGGCCCTCAAAGGAGGGTAGAAAGCGCGAGACAAGTATACACCATTTACCATTTACCACGAGTGTCAAACTCAATCACCCAAGGGGCCAAAATCCAAAACACACCTTAGGTCACGGGCTGAACAGGATAAACATTTATAGAACACAATAAAACTATATTTTAGAACTTTAAAACCATAACTTTTGAATATAATTATGAACTAGATATATAACATTACCTGCGATAATGGTAGTGTGAATGCTGTAAGCTGAATTTGGCCGATGGAGATGCTGAATTGATAACTAAAAATGTTGAAGCTGATTGCTGAAAATGCTGAAAACGAAAAATCTTATAGCCAGCTAAAATGTTAGTTAAATGCCAAATTAGCCACAAAAAAAACTTAGGTTAGCCAAAACAGCTAGCATGTAGCTAAAATATTAGCTAAACTTCAAAACAGCCTAAAAAATCTTAATAAATGCCAAAATAGTCCAAAAAACTAGCAGAATGCCAATTTTTAAAGCTTTATAATCGTAACCTTTTAACATAATTATGAATAATAAACAGACGGGAATATTATTCCAGAATAAATCAACTTAAACCTAAAATAACTTTCAATATTTTACTCTCCATAAAATATATTTTGTAAAAATTATACAAGGTAGAAATAAGAACAAGATAACATCGGGTCATTAATAACAATAAAATGAAATGATCTGGAGGGCCGGATAGAATCACCCGTAGGGCCGGATCCGGGCCTCGACTTTGACACATATGCTATATACACTTTATATATAAAATTGATATAAAATTGTTATATCATCTTGAGGGGCAGGACACCTGGATGGATGATGTAGGGTCAAAGGTCATGTGTCAAAATGAGTTGATGGGAAGTATATTCCTGATCTCTCTCTCATTTGATTTAATCTTGTTTTAATCCCAGAAACTAATGAAAGACAGAAGCTGCAAGATTCATTAAAAGCTAAATAAAATATCATCTTAATTGTCTTTATTTTTAGTTAATTTAAAGCTAATGATGGTTAATGTGGGATTTACATCCACTTTGCACATGACCTGATTAGTCGACTAATAAAGAAGGGTTTGTGGCAGCTCTGTTGAGGCCGTTGGAGGAATAGTCTTTGAAGACTGAGACCCGAGTGTTGTAATGTTGTGGCTGCGCTGAGTCATCACTTCTTAGTCCAGAGAAGTTGATCTTACCACAGAGTTTCTGATGGCAGGAACCGAAATCTAACGATGAAAAGCCTCAAAAAGAAGAAGCCGATTCCGTCGATCGGCATTCGGCCAAAAGAAAAACGGATTTAGGAAAATCGAAGCGGAAATCGCGCAGCCCGGGGAAGAAGTCCTCTAAACATCGGGAAGACAAGGACAGGTCGTCGAAGAGGAAACGACACAAAAATGACTCACACCACGAAGACAGGCGGAGATCAAAGAAGAAAAAGAAGAAATCGAAGTCAGAAAAGCACAAGAAGAAGAAGAGCAGGACTCGGAGCGACGACTCTGAAGGTGAGAGCGAGCCGGAGGAAGGAGAGATCACAGAGTCGGAAAGGGAAGAGTGCGAATCCACTCGCTCATCGGCGTCGTCTTCGAGCGCTCCGTCCAAGCAGAGTCCCGAGTCAGACGTGGATGAGCCAAGTCAGCCAGGTGAGGGTAGGAATGGGCGGATCCCGATGAGAGCAGAGGACAGCCGGGCTTCAATCCGACTGTTCCACTGATGATGTTTGATTGATCCTACAGCCAAAGAGATGTGGCCTCCATGTGTGAGAGTGACTGTGGTCCGGTCTCCCGTGCTGCAAGTAGGAACTCTGTTCATCCTCACTGCCGACTCTTCCGCCACCTTTGGCAGGTCTGTAGTTTGAATTCCACCTTAACGAAAGTAACAAAAGCAGCTGAAGGTGAAGAAAAGCTGCTCTGTGTTTGCAGAGAAAAAGACATGGACCATGCAGTACGAATACCAGAGATGGGAGTTAGTAAGGTACCGGCTGAAACACTTTTCCTGGACTCATTTTGACGTGCTGAAGACACATGTCTGACATGTTTGGTTCCAGTTCCATGCAGAGGTGTACTTTGATCAGGAGCATCAGAACTACATGCTGGTGGACCAAGGAAGCCAAAACGGGACGGTCATCAACGGAAACCGGATACTACAGGTCAGCGGGAATGTTGAGGTCATTACAGGGAAAACGTCTCTGGATTTGTGTGCAGCTTACTCTTGAGTTGGAACTCGTACAATACATTATATGCATAACTGTGTGTTCTTGCAATTGTATTTTTAAATGTACACTGGAATATAAAAAACATACTAATCCAAAATAGCAGCAGGCTAAAAGAACTACAAATTCAGAACAGTTTTGGGGTTTTAACATGTTCTTGTAGCATTTTTCTTTTGCTGGAGGACATACAGAAAAAAAATCTAAGAGTTTGCATTTCTTAATATTTCTTTATTCAAATGTTGGATCAGAAGCAGACGACCTCCTGCGGTTTGAAAAAGCTCAGGTTTGTGGTGCAGCAACTGCCATGGGTGGGGCCAAAGTCTCCTTTCTCCGCTACAATTCCGCTGCAGACAAACAGATCCATGAACGTTGTCATTATCCACGTCTGAGCTGCAATCTGGCTTAAAATGTTATCTTAAGCTTGTGAGGCGCTATAAGCTAAGGGGAGAAAAATCAAGCAAAGGGCTGATGGGATATTAGCCGAGGGTAGCTTCCGTGCCAGCAGTCCCACCCACAACCCGGAGGGGAATTTCTGAGAATGATTTTAAATAGAAAAAAAATGTCGTTGGAGCAGGACTTTGAATAGAACGAACTTGATACAGAGACAAAACCACATTTACGCAGAAATCAGAGTTACAAGTGTACAAGAACTTGTGAGACTCTTTTCACTTCATCAGATGATGTTTAAGTGCTGCTGGAATGCTGGGTCACCAGAGATTTCTTTAACTCAGGTTGTGAATAATATCCGGTAAAAACTTGACATTTTTACCAGTTTCTTTCATCATCATCAAGTTTATTTATAAAGCACTTAAACACAATTAAAATCGAACAACGTGCTGCACGTTAAAGGCTAAACACAATAAAAAATAAAGTGAAAAAATAAAAAAGCATAACACATGAAAGCTTGAAGGTAAAACATAAAACACATTAAAAACCACAGTTAAATCTCATAATTGACAAAATGCTATAAAATAAGTCTTAAGTCGAGTTTTAACAAAAGACGGTAAAGGTGTTTGTCTATGACAGGAATGTCAGACTCAATCACACGAGGGGGCAAAATCCAAAACACACCTTAGGTCGAACAGGATACACATTCATTGAACACTAAAAATACATTTTAAAACTTTAATACCATAACTTTTTAACATAATTATGAACTAGATATATAGCATTAGCTGTGATAATGCTAGTGTGAATGCTGTAAGCTGAATGTGGCTGCTGAAGATGCTAGTGCTGATAGCGAAAGATGCTGAAATTGGTAGCTGGCTAAAATATCAGCTAAATGCCAAATTATCCTAAAAAACAAAGAAAAAAACGTAGGTCAGCCAAAACAGCTAGCATGTAGCTGAAATTTGAGCTAAATTCTAAAATAACCTTAAAAATCTTAATTAAGATAAAAAGTTAAAATATTGTGTTTTAAAACATTGGTTACTATTGAACCAGAACTCTCAGCGTGTCTCCTCTGACACCTCCAGCATGGAGCTCCTCCCTAAGCTCTGGTCTGTGATCACAGCGATGACAGGCGGCGCCTTTCCGCTCTCTGGGTGTCCAGAAGAGCGTGGCGTTACCTGCCATCGCTGTGAGAATCACAGCATACCCGACGTTTATATAAAAAAACTAATAGTTTGTGAGATAGTGGTAAAATGTTCACCAGATATTATTCACAATCTAAGTTCAAAGTGGTCGATTAGAAGAGACGTACCAGGAGTGTCACGAGTTCTCGTGCACCTATAAATCATAAGTGTGGTTTTGTGTATTTATTTAAAGATTTGTCTGCACAGGAGCCGTTTGGGTTTAAGCTGCTGTCATTTCAAGTTGTGTTTGCAAAAACTGTCTTTTGCATTTCTACATTTGAGTTAGAAATCAAGACTTCTGCTCACACTAATTCAGTGTGTTTGTTTCTCTCCACCGTCCTAATAACGTTGATGGATCTTTTCCTCTGCAGCCCAAGACCAAGTCCGAGCCCCGCCCCCTGATGCACGGCGACGAGGTGAAGATGGGGGAGACAGTTCTGTCCTTTCACATCCATTCAGGGACGGATACGTGCGATGGCTGCGAGCCCGGCCAGGTGATGGCTCACCTCAGCAAGCACAAGAGAGAGGAAGCTCCAGGTGGGAAAAAAACACGTCTACGTTCAAACAAAGACGGGCTTCCAGAGCTGAATTTATCCCGTCTTTTCCCAAAAGGTCCGGGCCTCGCCAAAGAGGATAAGGAATCTCTGAGACAGAAGGAACTGAAGCAGATGAAGGCCAAATACGGCCTGCAAGTGAGAGAGCAGCCCGCCTCGCCAGAAGCCTTTCTGTTGTTTGTTTGCACGCGCTTAACTGGAATTTGTTGATGCAGAGCACGGAGTACGAAGAGACCAAATCAGTGAAGAATCCAAAGTACAAAGACCGAGCAGAGTCTCGACGGCAAACGGTGGGAAGTGAAGGAGTCTTCCAGCGAGACGACGCTCCAGCTTCTGTCCACGAGTACGTGCACGCACAGATCGAACCATTCCAGAGCCAGAGAGCCACTGCTCAACACAAATGTCTTTGCTGTTTGAAAAAAGAGAGATCAGCGAGGTCAACAAAGGCCGGAAGATGCTGGAAAAGATGGGCTGGAAGAAAGGAGAAGGCCTGGGAAAAGAGGGGACCGGGATGAAGGATCCGGTAAGATCCATTCTGCTCGGTTTCTGCCATGGCTCTGAGCGTGACGGCGGTGACGTTTCCCTCCTTCTCCTTCTCAGATTGAGCTGAAAATCCGAAAGTCCCAGTCCGGTTTGGGGGCCGGCGCTACCATGTCTGTGGACGGGATGTCCATCGCCCAAACCAAGTCCCATAAGAACTGGGAGAAGGCGCGCGAGCGCTTTGCCGACTCCTGCCAGGTGGAGCAGAAAGCCCCGGCGTCCAAAGCCTGGGTCCGATCCGGCGAGGCGCCGACCTCCGAGACCAACAACGGAACGGACGGACAAAATCAGGGCTGATGGGAACACTTAGGAACATTTTTGTTTTAAATTTGACCTCCACTTGATAATAAAACATCCCTCAAAACTTCTGCTGGAGTTTTTGAAACTCATCAGGGACACGTGCAGAAGTTCTGTCGGATAGATTTCTGCTCCTCCTTCAGAGGACACGAGTCGCTTCCAGCAAATATTGACACAGTTGTGAGATCGTGTGGAAGCAGAAAAACCTTCTGTCAGACGTTAAGCTGCACACACCGCTTCAGCAAACCTGAAGCGGTGTGTGCAGCTTATCGGAGTGTGTGAATATTTGCATGTGAGTGTCAGAGGTTGCTCCAAACAGAGAAACCTACAGCAGTGGATGTTTTGTAAAGTATATTTTTGCGGTTGTTTGTAAATAAAGTGGAGAGAAGTGTCCACTCACGTGCCGCCGCGGCTCCTGGAGCTCCCTCGCCTGCTGTTCCTCCTCTGACTCGAGTTGTTACCCATTTGGACCTTTACTCCTCACTGAGACGTTCTCCGAGTTCACGCGTACTCCGCAGATCCCAGCAGGTACCGGGGACAGGTGACCCCTCCCCGCTCTGCCTGGGAGCTGGTCTCCGCCCTCATCGTAACCGGATTCGGTGCAGTAAATGTTTCTGCTGATCAGCGCAAACGTCCAGCAGAGGCGTGTCAAAACCTGATTTATGCCCTTTTTCTTTGTGCTTTCTGCATATTTTCCTTTTCTAAAACATCCCTCCACTTGTCCACGGAGAGAAAATGTGATGATTCCTGAGGCAGAACTTCTTTCCTTTTTTTCTTGGTGACTGGAACAATCAGAAGCAAGTGTGAGCAAGTCCCGCTCAGAGTCCTGGGAGCCAAAACATACGCGCTATTGTGTGAGTGACGAGGAACGAGCAGAACCTGTTCAGATCTAACTTGCATATTTCTTATGATTACGTGCAGTAGTGAGTCCGGTACTGGAGCTTTCAGCTGGAGAGGTCAGAGTTCTTGCACCACATCGACTCCTCAGACGGAGGGGATCGTTTTAACCCTATAACACCAGTATTTACATTCTTAGATTTACTGTAACTTTTCAACCGTTAACACGGTCATTCCAGTTGATTTTGAAGGAGAAAAGAGCCGCTTTTCTCCTTCAAAATGGAATTACTGTGTTAACGGTTTTGTGTTTAAGCGTCAGCGGAGATGCCTCAGGTGTCAAAGGGTTAAGCAGCATCAGATAAAGAAGACGAAGGCTTTGTGTTCTTTTATCAGTAACTCGGCCTTCAGGTATGCAGACGTGAGATTGTTTTCACCCTTTGTGGCTCAGATCATTTCTAAAATGCGGGTGAGTGTCACTGCCAAATCCCTTAACTTATATATTTCAGATCTTAATTTCAAATTTGCTGAGACAGACTGGCGACCTGTCCAGGGTAAGCCTTCGCCCATCAGTAGCCGGGATAGGCTCCCGCGACCCTGAAAGGGAAAAAGCGGCCAAGAAGATGAAAGAATTTCAAATTTGGAAAATGCGTTGTAATTACTAATTAAGAGTGAACAGATTAAATATTTTTTCCACAGCAACTTAAAAAAAGGTTAAATTTCCTTGGGGAAAAATTGCTTTAGATCACGTGTCAAAGTCAAGGCCCGGGGGCCGGATCCGGCCCTCCAGATTATTTTATTTTATTGTTATTGATGGCCCAATGTTACCTTTTTCCCAACTGGCATAATTTTGACAAAATATGTTTTTATGGAGAGTAAAATATTGAACGTTATTCAAGGTTTAAGTTGATTTATTCTGGAATAATATTCCTGTCTTTTTTATTATTCATAAATATGTTCAAGTTACAGTTTTAAGTTTTAAAAATTAACATTCTGCTTTTTGAAATATTTCACCATTTACTAAGATTTTTAGCCTATTTTGGAGTTTTACTAATATTTCGGCTACATACTAGCTGTTTTGGCTAATTTAGTCAGTTTTTAGGCTATTTTGAAGTTTAGCTATTTTTCAGCTATATGCATGTTTTGACTAACCTAAGTTTTTTTAGGTTTTTTTTAGACTAATTTTGGCATTTAGGTAATATTTTAGCTGGCTATCAATTTCAGCATCTTCAGTTATCTACTTAAGCATCTTTGGCTACCCAATTCATCTTTAAATTTCTATCTAGTTCAGAATTTTGTTTAAAAGTTACAGTTTTAAAAATTGAGTGTTCAACAAATGTTTTCCTGTTCGGCCTGCAAGCTTTCTTTTCCTTAACCTTTATTTTACCAGGAAGATCGATTCTCATTTACAATGCTGACCTGGCAAGAAGGACCCCAAATGTAAAGCCAGAAAAAAATTAAAATACATAATAAAACAAAAAACAAAATAAAGACTAAGAGCAATACACATTAAGCCACGACAAACACACCTTAGTGCAGAAGTAGTTTTCCAATAACACTCGAGGAGTCAGGAGGTGATAGATGGTAAAGGAGTTTAAATAAATATGTATATCCCGAGGTCAAAGGTCAACAAAACTTCAGTTGTGGTTGTAGACTTAACCTGGTGGCACGTGTGTTAATTTTCATGAAGATCACTCCAACAAGTTTTCTTTTGTGGGAAAATGTGAAAATTCACAAATTTCACACTTTGCCTCAAAATGGCCGCAAAGCCATAGGTCATGTGTCCATCCCATAATAGCTTCAAAACTTCCTTTAGAACATGTGTGTTGTGGTTTCATTAGTGGATTTTGAATTATTTTTTTAACTTGAGATTTTGGCCTCGATCCTTTTTTTGGCTTTTCTTCTGCTGTGATGTCATCATAATTTGAGAGTTCGTTGACCCGGCACTCGGCGTGCGGACGTTTTTGAGTATTTGGTGGGGGAGACGGGAGACGTTTTTGAGTATTTGGCGGGGGAGACGGGAGACGTTTTTGAGTATTTGGCGGGGGAGACGGGAGACGTTTTTGCTCAGTAAGAAATAGGTTTAGCGAAAACAAATCAGGTCCTTAGATTCCAGGACTGTTATGGGACAGAAATATGTAAAGCCATTATTTTTTTTTTTATTTGAATAGATGATATATTTAAAGACTCAAACTTTCATTTTTAAAAATCATTGAAATAGAAAGTGTGAGGGTCAGATGTTTTTTTAAAATTATTGTTAATGCTAAAACACAAACATTTTCATTTTTTCAGTGGATTTTGGCATCAGCTGGGATGTAATTCATTATTAATTGACTAAAAAGAGGAATTCCTTTGAGGAGGAATATTTAGTGAAGTTAACATAAATTGGGTTTACGGCTCATCTGTAGTCAGGGGCGAGGCTTACTATTAGGGAAAGTTCGGCGATTGCCCCAACTCTCAAGCAAAACATTAGTTTTACACTCATAATTTAACTGTCATAAAAAATACCCCTAAATCACTAACATGGCAGCAATGGAATCTTCCAGTCCAGGACAGACTCAAGTTAGTGAGCAGTCAGTAGCTACATTTCCATTACACGTATGCAGAAAACTTTATCAAAGTTCCAGAAATGTCAGAAAAACACAGTTTCCATTAAATGATAATTCTGCAAATAAACAAACCAACTCATGCAATAGTTCATTCAGAAACATGGTGCCAGATGTGAACAACACTTTATTTTACATTCACATTTTTACCGCGGCTCTATAGCATTCATCATCTATCAAAGGAGACGTTTGTGTCTCATTCTTGGTGGTTGGTGATTTTACAGAGGAGCTGTGGATCCAAAAAATTCCACATGACACACTCAGCTTTGAATGAGTTTTGCCGTCACTGTCGGTCAAGTGACTCATTTAATTGGAAAAAAGGGTTTCCATTGCAGTTTTGCAAAATATCAGTTTTGCTACGCCTCAAAAACCGCCACCTCCAAGTGCAAAAACTTGTTTCTGATAATTAGAGTTTTTTTCAAAATCCAAATTAATTATCGCAAATCCAATTTGTGCAATTTCATAGTCAATGGAAACGATGCAAATGTTGCTGATTGTGTGGTTTCCAGACCATTTTTCTAAAATCATTTAAAAGAATGTTTTCAGAAAATAAAAACTTTTTTTTAAATTAATGAATACAACCGCTTCAAAGTGCCCCATGCCCCCCCCCCCCAAACTTTTTCAGTCCACCACTGTCTGTAGTTAACTGAGCAGTCACAAGGAATGACCAAAAATGAAGAGAACTTTGGGTTTTTAGACATGAACTTTTTAAAATCATGGTTGAAGATCAGCAGGAAGAAAAGAAAGAAGTTTGAAGTCTGTTTCATGAATGTTGCAGGTTTGCTAGACCATCATCTACGGTTATTCCAGCCTCCATCGGCTGAACCACAGACGACCAGGAGGGACCGTCTGAGAAACGCTCCTCTGTTGACTGAAAGCCCCGCCCCGCCCCCACTTCCGCCACATCCGTCCACTCGGCTAAAAAAAACACTCCAATGCTGTCATGACACTTTTCAACAGGAAGAGTCTCCACTTGTTCAGTGTGAATGTTCACAGCAGAGAGGAAACGCGCTGCATTCCACTGGAATTCCTTCTCCCACAATTCTCCTTTTCATTTCTAACAAACTATGTTCACACCAAGCTGTTGCAAAATAAAAGCCTTTGAGGTAATCTCCTCAGAACGGTCATGTGGTGCTGGAGTCGACCCCTCCAGCAGGTCTCATGCTTCCACCACATCCAGCCTGGAATTCTCCAAACTGAATGGAAATTCCAACCCAGACTCCGTCCTCTTCCTGTAAAGTGACTCAGAGCTTCAGATGGAGGTCTTCCACGCCGGCCTTCAGGGTGTGCCTCCCCCTGTGACCTCCTCCTCCTCCCACAGACTTAACAAGAAGAAGTCAGGAAGCATCTGACCGATCCCAACACCTCAGCTTATGTTAGCGTCTGTGCAGCTATACGTTTGTGTTCTTCCCTCCACACGCTGCTGGACTGACAACATCAATAGAAGCTTTGTTTTGAGAACACAATAGTTCCTGTCTGACAGCAGAGCCTTTAAACCAGCACATTCAGCACCCTCATGAACCAGAGTCGGCCCATCAAAAGCACCTGAGAGCCGTCCCACTTCCAGCATCAGTCCTACCTCACCTCTCCGAGGATCAGGATTCCTTCCTCAGAGACAGAGGACCTGCTGCTGCTGCTGAAGGGAAGAGCCTGCAGCCTGCGTGACGGCGTCCGTCCATGTGGCTGAATGGGAAGTGGGAAATAAACTTTCTGGGCAGGGATCCATGAACAGAGGGGCTGTTAAAGGTACAGCAGTCCCAGAGCTTCTGCTGCCAAAAACAGACTTTATTCAACATTTATGTCACTGTTGAGGAATTAAATGTTATGAATGAAAAAAACATAAGAATCCACCTCTAAACCTTCTATTGTAAATTTAAAAATCAGTCTTCATTATTCTTAGATAAATTTATTTTAACCTGGAAACCACACAGATTGGAGATTTAAAATACAATGTAAACTAAATATATAGCATTACCTGCAATAATACTAGTGTGAATGCTGTAAGCAGAATGTGGCCGCTGAAGACACTCAGGCTGAAAGCTTGCCAAAATATAAGCTAAATGCCAAATTAGCCAAAAAAAGGAAAAATAGCTTAATTTTGCCAAAATGGCTAGCATACTAAAACGCAAGCAAAAATATTTCATAAACTCCAAATTTGCCTGAACAACTTAAAAACAGTCTAATTTTGGTAAGACAGCTAGCATTATGCTAAAATATTAGCTAAACTCAAAATTAGTAAAAAAAATTGAAGCATTTCTTAATTTTGCCAAGACTGCTAGCATAATGCTAAGTTTTTAGCTAAACCCTGAATTAGTAGAAAAAAATGGAAAAACATTTAACTAGCCAAAAACAGCGAGCATAATGCTAAAATATTAGCTAAACTCCAAATTAAACAAAAAAAGGAAAAAAAATCTTAATTTTGCCAAAACAGCTATGATGCTAAGATATTAGCTAAACTTCAAATTAGTCTAAAAAATTGAAGCATTTCTTAATTTTGCCAAAAAAGCTAGCATAATGCTAAACATTAGCTAAACTCCGAATTAGTCTAAAAAACTGGAATTTTTTTTCAATTAGCCAAAAGCAGCTGACATAATGCTAAAATGCTAGCAAAATATTAGCCAAACTTCAAATTTGCCTAAAGAACTTAAAAACTGTCTAATTTTGAAAAAACAGCTAGCATAAGCTTAAATATTAGCTAAACTCCAAATTAGTCCAGAAAACTGTAAACCTTTCTAAATAAGCAAAAAAAAACAAACAAAAAAAAAAACAGCTAGCATGAAGCTAAATTTAAAGCTACACTCATAGGCTGTAAAAATAATGGACTGAGCGAGCCATGAGGTCCCCCATTGGAAATGCATCACTTCCTCTCCTCGTGAAAGTAGGCCGCCGCTTTCACCGTCAATTCCTGAAACGGATATCGCCATTCGCAACCCATCTTCAGCGATTG
>NC_050516.1:22704400-22707878 GCF_002922805.2 Oryzias melastigma
CTGAAATCGACTTGTATGCCTAGACTCCTGCTCTACTGTGTGTCGCACCGTACCCAGACAGTAACGCAGACAATCACCAAGATGACATTTCGATGATTTCCGTGTAGCTTTGCTGAGCTTAGCGGATCAAATAGAAACAGGCGATCTGTCAGCAGACGTTATTTTGAGACGTTTTGGACGACATTTTTGAAATGATCGGTTTGGTACACGCGGCAGAAGAGCTCGCTAACATCCACGACTCTATTTACGACGCTGAAGCTGGCTTCCGATTCGCGAGAGCGTTCCACTGTATTTTTCGAACTCAGACCACCTAAAAACAGGTCCTGTTCGAAAACTACTGTACCTAGACAGTTCAAACCAGGATTAAAGAACGCTCTCGCAAATCGGAAGCCAACTTCAGCGTCGTCTCTCTGTCTTTCTCTCGGCGGCCTGATTATCAAACATGAAAAAAAAATATGATATATATATTTTATTATGAAATGTTTTTAACATAAAAATTATGTTTTAAAGTAAAAATGACATGTATTTTATAATAAAATGGTCAATTATTTATTGAAAAGACTTTTATTGGAGTGTTGCTTGATTAAATAATGTTGTATTTATTTATTTAATTATGAACAGTTTGGGCTTCCATACTTCCTATATGGAACACAGAAGTGGGGGGGTTGTTCAGTCCAGTTATTTTTACAGTCTATGGCTATACTCCACATCACCCTAAAAGCCCCAGTAGGTGCTGAACATTTTATAATTTGATAGGTGTCTCTATCTGAAGGTATGAAGAAGTTCACAAGTTTCAAAGAGCACAAAGTTTTTGAAGGATTTAAGCAATTTTTCATTAATTTCCTATGGGGCATATTTGGCTCAATATTTCATTAATTTCATTTTACTTTTTGCATTTTGATCGTTTTTGAAAATTTTAGCAAAATATGCCCCATAGGAAATGAATAAGAAAGTCATAAAACAAAAAAAATTAAGCCAATTAGCAACAAGACTTTAAATATTTCCATGGGCTATTTTTTAATCTTTCATGGTAATTTTCAAGAAATTTTGAGAATATCTAATATTTTAGCAACACGCTAACAGTTTTAGCTCATTTTTTAATCTTCTGAGGTGTTTATAGGCTAATTTTGAGTTTAGCTAATATTTGAGTAACATGCCAACGTTTTAGGCTAATATGTTATCTACTGAGGTTTTTACGCTAATTCAGAATTTAGCTAATATTTTAGCAACATGCTAGCGTTTTTGGCCAGTAATCTAAGTTTTTTTAGGCTAATTTAGAGTTTAGCTTCTATCTTAGCAACAGGTTAATGTTTTTGACTAATTTAGCTTAAAGAGGAATTTTAGGCTATGTGGAGTTTAGTTATTATTTAAGTAACGAGTTAGCTTTTTTGGCTAATTTGACATCTACTAAGGTTTTTGGGCTAATTTAGAGTTTATCTCATATTTAAGCAACGCACTAAATATTTTTGCAAAATTGGCATGTATTGGAGATTTTTAAGCAATTTTACTACAAAATTTTCAGAAATTTAGGTCAACTTCAGCGTTCAGCGTTTCATAGTTCCTTACTGGCATTTCTAGCCTTTTAGCAAATGTAACATAGCTTCTGCATTTTCAGCAAATACCTTCAACAATGAAAGTAAATTGCATTACTATTTTCAGCAAAAAGGTTCAGCATCTTCAGCAGCTACTTTTGGCAAAAGGCATTCACACTAGCATTATCGCAGGTAATGCAACATTTCTAGTTTCTCTCATACTGTAATATTGTTTTAACATCTCCAACTGCTCTTCATAAAGTCTTCATTCTTCAGTAAAGCTTTGTTAGAATTGCAATCAGGTCAGAGTTACACTCCTCATCATCCCCATTATTTCAAAGACATCAGATTCTCTCTAGTCATAGTATTGTTTTTCAGATAAAAATTAAATGCTTTTTAGTGAAGAAAATATTCCTAATAAAATCGGTGCATATCTTATGGTAATTTAACCCTCTTCATTTCTTCATCTTTTTCAGTCTCTCATTTGTCAAAGCTAATATTCAATAAGATTTAAGTGATTTAGCAGAACTGTGAAAATACTTTTTCCAAATAACACATTTCTTTATACAGTAGTGTAAAAGATACCTTTAAAAAGCATCAAATAAGTCAAAGTAATATTTTTTATTTAAAAGCAAACTTGATCAGTTTAAGATCCCAGAGTATTTATACCCTTTAGAGCTTCACATTAAAACTAGCAGATGTTAGTATAATGATACCATGCTTGGTTTAACATCATACTATGGAAGATAAAAAAATATTTATGAAACAAAATATCCAAGATGAAAAGGAAAAAAAACTTGATAAAAATAGACCTTTTTGTTTCATTGATTTAACTCTGGAGAACTCACAGTCTCAAATGTGGTTGGAATGTTTTATTTTTTTGAAAATGCATTTATTCTATTTTGTTAAGGTTTAGATACAGGCTAATAGTTTCACGTGAAAAGAATTCAAAATTGTGGTTAAAAAGAAAAACCGCTATAGGGATGATGTAATTAAAATGAGACAGAAATAGACAAAGGACTTGACATGCAAATATCAGGGCACCACCAAAATTGATTTACAAAAGCTTGTAGTTTAAAACGTTACTGAATTTTACTGTTTTACGTTTCTAATTATTCATATTTTTAACAGTAAAAAAAACTGCTAAGAATTGTCTTCTATGATCCACTTTGGGGTGTAAATGCGATTTATTAGAGATGATGTTTGAGTGGATCTTCCTAAATTAAGTCTAACCCACAGTTAGAGTGATGTTTATTCATCTACAGATCTGAATTAATGATAAATGAAGATAATGAACGGTAATGTTAATGAGCAGAACAAATGATGGGACAATACTGTTCTCATGTTTGCTCCAAATCTGTTCTTTTATTCATGTTTGTTTTATTTGTCCATCAATTCATCAATAAGCATAAAGTTTTTTAGGTTGAAAATCTAGTTTTGGTGGGAAATCCTGTGGATCGTTCATGTGAAGGACATCTTTCCTGCTTCATCCTGTGGATTCCAGAAATAATTCCTTATAAATGAAAGCTAATGATGTTAAATCCAAAAGGAAATCATTTTCGTGTTTGGATAAATCCCTTTTATTCTTTAACTTCTCCCTTTTTTAATGTATTCTGGGCTGATTTGTTTCATTATGCAACACTCCCTCCCCCCATCCTGTATCCTGGCAACAAGTGTTTGGATTTTATGCAGCAGCACATTTCAGTGCAACAATTCCTGGAAACCAGAGAGAGGATGAGGATCTAAAAACCCAGTAAATCCACAAGATAGGAAGCAGCTCTTGGAGTATTAGACCCAGGTAAACATTTCCAAGGAAAACAAAAACAAAAAAAAAATCACCTGGCAGGTTTCCATTCTTGTTAGACTTAGACTTAGACTTAGACTTTGCTTTATTAATCCCTTTGGGATGGCACCCTTGGGGAAATTAAGTCTTTCAGCAGCTTACA
>NC_050516.1:22709477-22713664 GCF_002922805.2 Oryzias melastigma
TAGCAGCTCGAGGTCTCGTTCACACAGGACTGTCTTTACAGAGATATGCCCTGGGTTACACCAGCGGTTGTTCACATACATGATGAGTTATAGAAATGTGTAAATCTACAAGAACACAAGTAGAGTTTATCCAATCAAAGGACGTTTTTATGTCTTCAAATGATTTTCTGGTCTCTTTGATCCACTAAATGAACATTCTGAACATCCATCTTTTATAAACCTATTAAATAAAAAGCTCCAGGAGAATACAGGATGCAGACGAAAGGATTTCCTGAACAATCACATGGTTTTGTAAGAAATTCATCTTCTAGTGTGCAAGGCCAAGTGCCCCACATGGTTCAAAAGTGGGCAGAAAATGTGGGCCCTGAATGGGTTTGTCCACAGATTCTGTGGTGGCCCCACCTGTGTTTACACACATTGACTTAAGTGGGGGTTCAGTGGGTATGCTCGCTACAGCAGAGCTCGATACAGTGGTGCTCGCTAGCTAGATACAACGGAGCTCGCTATCCCGCTACAGCAGAGCTCTCCAACTCGATACAGTGGAGCTTGTTAACTTGATACAACAGAACTCACTAGCTCGATACAGCAAGAGTTTGCCAGCTCACTACAAAGAGCTCGTTTTCATTCTACAGAGGAACTTGTTAGCTTGCGACAGAGGAGCTCGCCATCATGCTAGAGCGGAGCTCGCTAGCTAGATACAGCGGTGTTCGCTAGCTAGACATAGAGAGACCGGTGTAGGTACCACATCTACTCGGGGTGTCAGAACGGCTCGGGGGCCTGCGACAACTGATGACGTCTCGATGTTTGATTGGCTCTACACCGATTTGAATTTAACTAAACTCCCGTTTGTTCACTTGTGATTCATTATATGATGTTATTTCATGTATTGTTCCTGGTTGCTTGAAATAAACCATTTCATTCATTCAAGAACTGATCTGATGTTAATTTTTCAGGGTTTTTTGTTTGTTTTAATAAGACTTGAATAATTAAACAATGGACAAACCAAGAGAAGTGTGCTCTTTTTTTGTAAATCGATTTTATTTATTATTTTAAACATGTTTAGAAAGGAAATATAACTGCAATCATACCTTTTAAATCAGTGACAAGATTCTGTAAGTCAGTGTGAAGTTTAAATTAATGTTTAAGGCTGGAGGTTGCTGCCTATGATTAGAGTTATCAATTTTTCTTAGATAAAAATAACTGAAACAGACATTCAGTCCAATTATTTAAACCAGACTGCTAACAAGATTTTTTCTATACAGTCATTTGTTTTTTCACATTGGAGAATTAAATTTGTCTTGCTAGTAGGTCTCCCTGTTATAAATTTCTTCTTACTTATTGAATGATATTACAATTTGGTATAACAAATGACACCAGACATACCTTTAAATTCAAGATACCATAATTATGAGGGAAAAGAACTAGGTTACACAATGAAACGTATAATGAAAACAAATGAATAGAACCCGAGCACAAAGGACTCGTATAGTGCAGACATGTAGCAATGTCATTTTGGCTGGACATATTCCGTGTGGCCAAAATGCATTTCCATCACCTTTTCATCAGCAAAAATGAATACAATTTGTTGAACCCGAGCAACCCGTGAAAACGCGAACCCGAGCATGAAGCGCCCGAGCACATCTCAACTGCTAAGTAGTTTGTCTCAGTGGGGTTTCCGTAGTGTGACGTCATCAGTTGTCGCAGGCCCCCGAGCCGTTCTGACACCCCGAGTAGATGTGGTACCTACACCGGGCCTTGAATTTGACACGCGGTTTAAGATCTTGCAAAGTCCCCCAGTTAATAGTTTACCAATGAACACCTTTATGATTCAGAGAGTGACTGGAGAAGCTGCTGTGGTCAGATCGGACCAACATGAGCGCTGTGACATTCAACTCAACTGTTTGGAGGAAGACAAATGCTGTCTATGACCTCAAGAACACCATCCCCACTGTTAAGCCTGGAGGTGGAAGCATTATGCTTCGGGGGGGTTTGTCTGCACATGGCTGCTTCACCATGGGAGTGGGCGGAGCCATGTACCAGCAAATCTAGACAGAGAAGAGAACTAGCCAGGAGGCTTAAACTGGTTATGAACAGGTCTTCCACCAGGATAATGACCCAAACATGCAGCCAAGACAACCAGGGAATGAGTGAAGAAGCAGATGAAGATCATGAAGTGGTTCAGTCAGTCTCTGGACCTCAATCCTATAGAGACAGCAGAAGATCAGAGTTACACAGCAACAGCCACCAAATCTGGAGGATTTACAAATCATTTGTAACAAAGAGAACACCGCTAGAAGGGTGTTTTGGACGGATTGTATGTGATAAAACCCTACTTTTGACACGCGTCTTGGGACAACTTCAAAGCTATGATAGTACAGACTGAACATCCATTTTCTGATTGTCACAGTTCTGAGTCAGTGAATGCACCGGGACTGAAGTTACCACCCTCATCCATTTTGATTGGTCCTTTGCATTAGCCCCACCCCAACGCGCCACAACGGAGTCAAACGTTTTAAAACAGAAATTTTCAGATTCAAAAACAAAAAATAGTTGACAGTGGAAAAAAAGATTTGAAATTGAAATTTGTAGTTTTGAAACCAAAAAAACATTTGGAGCTGAAAAAAAAATAATGTTTATTTTAGAATGTCAAAAATATAAAAGCAAACAGATACGAGCTGAGAGCCTCTTGTGTTAGATTTCACTGTCACAACAGGGGTTTTTTTTAGTATAAAAGCCTTTTGTATTTTATGCTAAACTTTATTCATATTGATAATCTCTTTTGTTGTTGGACCGGACGGAAAAGGGGGGGGGGCACAAAAGAAAGGTACCAAAGGGGGATTAGAGAGAAAAGAAGATGGTGACAGAGCATAGTCACGTCATATAACAACCAGGTATAAATAACAATCTGGAATGGGCGGGGCCTGTCTACACACACACTCAGTTGTTACAAACATTCCTGTTGATGCATCAGAATGGAGTGGAGCAGGGAGTTTGAGGCTTGCAGTTGTATGTCATCACATCTACAAGCTAAATGTTTTTGTCTGCTCCTGATTTACGATTTGAATAAAGAAATCATCAGAAATGCAAGCTTAAGCTTAATTTTAAACTTAATTATTAATCAATTAAGCTTATTTTCCTTTATTTGTCCTCCGTCATCAGAAAAATACCCCAAGAACATGTTCAAACACAATTCCTCATCAAAATTGGTCTTTTAAGTGGACATCAAGATTTTCCTTTTAATGTTATATCTCTAATTGTCTGTTTCTTTTTAGTAGGCAAACCTAGAAAATCACTATGGCACATGTGTCAAAGTCAAGGCCTGAGGGTCGAATCCAGCCCTCCAGATCATTTTATTTTATTGTAATTAATGACCCGATGTTATCTTGCTCTTATTGCTAACTTGTATAATTTTGATAAAATATATTTTTATGGATAGTAAAATATTAAAAGTTATTTAAGGTTTAAGTTGATTTATTCTGGAATAATATTCCTGACTTTTTTTAAATTCATAATTATTTTAAAAAGTTACTGTTTTAACGTTTTAAAAATTGTCGTTCTGCTAGCTTTTTGGACGATTTTGGCCTTTACTAAGATTTTTTTAGACTATTTTGGAGTTAATCTAATATTTCAACATGCTAGCTGTTTTGCCTAACTTAGGCTTTTTCAGTTTTAAGGTTATTTTTAGAGTTTAGCTAACATTTTAGATACATGCTAGCTGTTTTGGCTAACTTAGGCTTTTTTCAGCTTTTTCGGCTATTTTGGAGTTTATCCATTTTTCAGCTACATGCAAGCATTTTTGGCTTACTTAAGTTTTTTTTAGTTTTTAGGCTTTGTTGGATTTTATCCAACATTTTAGCTACATGCTAGCAGTTTTGGCTAATTTAGGCTTTTTCATTTTTTTCAGCTATTTTGGAGTTTAGCTAGCTATACATGCTTTAGCTAACTTAAGCTTTTTTGCATTTTAGTTTTTTAGGCTATTTTGTCATTTAGCTAATATTTTAGCTGGCTATCAGCTTCAGTGTTTTCAGTTATGAATTTCAGCATCTTCAGCTATCAGCTCCATCTTCAGCAGATACATTCAGCTTACAGTATTCATACTACCCATAGCAAAGCAAAATTGAAGATGAGATCTCCTTTCTGTCTCATTTACGTCTCCTAGACATAAATGAGAACTGTTTGAGACAAAA
>NC_050516.1:22727595-22754726 GCF_002922805.2 Oryzias melastigma
ATACAAAGATGAGACGCTCAAACTGATCTCAAACTGATCTCAGGAGACGAGCTTGAGCCACATTTGAGCAACAGATTTTTCCTATGGGTAGCATCATTGCAGGTAATGCTATATATCTAGTTAATAGTTATGTAAAAAGTTACGTTTTTAAAGTTCTAAAAATGTAGTTTTAGAGTGTTCAATAAATGTTTATTCTGTTCGGCCCGTGACCTAAGATGTGTTTTGGACTTTGGCCCTGTGTGATTGAGTTTGACATCCTCTGCCTTATAGGGATCTAATACTTATTTCCTTCACTCAAAATCAAATATTCATGTTGCTCATTTACTCATATAACCAGATTCTTTCTAAAAAGTGTCTCACTGAGCAGAGCTTCTGCAGAGTGATTGCGCGGAGACAGGAGGAGGACCCCAGCAGCGCGCGTGCGTGCTGGCGCGTGCATGTGGTGACGTTACATCACTTGCAGTGCAGCCAGACGCCAGCAGCAGCATCCAGCTCGGGGACCAGCGCCACGCACAAAGCCGGCTGGCCATATTGTGCAGCAGCTTCCCCGCAAATCGGCTGCGTCACACGAACCCCGCGCGCTCTCCGACGCTGGGATAAACAAACGCACGGAGGACGGCTGCTCGCACCGACACTCCGCCAAGCTGGTAAGCTTCCTTTTCCACGTTTGCGGTGATGGAAATAAAAGAAATGATAACAAAAACGGTGGAAACTTTGCGCGTTTCCAGGCCGCGCTGTGCGCCATTGCGCTCCATTTCTGAGGTTTTCTGCCGAATTCCGCACCAACGATGTCCTGTGGTGACGGATGAAACGTTCTTTGCAGGGAAAATGGTCAAACTGGGGAATAATTTCACCGAGAAAAACAACGTGAAGGTGGTCTCCGAGGACGGGTTTGACACCATTCCCCTCATCACGCCGCTGGATGCCAGTCAGCTGCAGTTCCCTCCACCTGACAAGGCAGGATCCCTGTTATTACCCGCATCAGTAACAACCGTCCAGTCTGTGTAGATTAGGGTGATAACGGCTGCAATCTGCTGATTCTCAAGCAGGTGGTGGTGAAGACAAAGGCGGACTACGATGCTGAGAGCAAGAAGGGGAAGCTGCGCTCTCCTAAGATTGCAGAGTTCTCCATCAGCATCATTGAAGGGGTTTCTGAGCGTCTGAAGGTAAGACAGCAGACGGTCGCCTTCCTGCCTGGAGTCCAGGACATTAGTCAACCTGTCCAGCATACAAACACACCGAGGCTCCCTCCTTCAGCTGCTTGTCATCTCATGGTGGTACACAAGACATAATGCTCTGTGATTCACTTAACCCCGCCCTGAAACTCTCATTAATTCAGCTGCTGCCATGGCGATGGTCTCCACAGCATCTCTGCCTCCTCCACTAGCGGCTTGAAAATGAATAAAAATCAAGGTGAAGAAAAAGGGAAAGTCTGTATTTAAAAACAAAAACAGTAAATCAACAGATGAAACTGCCTCTACAAGGCTTGACAGCTTTCCTTTGTTTTCTCCTCAGTTTTTGATGTTAAAAAACATAAAAAGTCTCATCTTTGGCTCAGAACACAAGAGCTTTGAAAAGGTTCAGACGGTCCTTCATCATCGTTCAGCAGCTCCTGTTGCTTTGCTTTGTTCCTTCTCTGCTGTCTGCCTGCGGTGGAACTGCAGCATTCAGCCAGACGGATGAAAAACAACATTTATCCTATTTTTTAAATATAAATCTGAGACTGTTAAACAGTAATACCTAAAAAAATAATTCACAAATATTCCCAAATTACAGACGCAAACAGAGCACTGTAATCAACGAAAGGACCTCAAACGCAGCACGGGGGAAACAGTTTGGTCTCCAGCGTTCATTCCTCCACACTTCCTCACAAACACCAGTAGCGGTTGCATAACTCCCATGAGAAGTGGGAGCCCAGCACCACAGATGGTCACTAACGCATTTATCTGCCTCCAACTGTTTCATCCACATTGGTGTGGATCCAGCAACAGATTTCTGGATGGACACCTTCATTTCTGCAGATTTAATCTAGAAGCTTCATTTTAAAACAACTTTTTACAATAAGTAAGCTGACGATCCAGAGAGTAAAGTTATCAAGACCCTTTTCACGGTGACGTCAGACAAAATGGCGACAAGACTGAAAATGTGAAAAGTTAATACCGGTGGTCGCATTTAGAACAGAAAAGCTATCAGCTGAACGCGGTTTGACACAATTTTACATAAATAATAAAAGGTAACCTTATCAATTTCAACAGAAAAATGTAGAATATTTATTTCATGAATGTCCTGCTGAACTGTATTTTCATTTCCTGTCTTTAATAGTTTACAAATCTAAGTACAAATTTGAATAATATTCCAATATTTGATATTTTATGGAAAACATTGATCTTTAATTTCAGCAGATATTATTCTGATGGGTTCAATTTTGACTGATGTTATTTGCACATATTTTCAGTGCGATCAGCACAAAAACTGATAGAAATTCATGTTGTTTACATTTAATACCTTCAGCAAAGACAAACATCTCTGCATTACCCGTATGCATTTTATCTCTTCCCAGGATAAATGTATTTGTTGTTTTACAGAATATTTTAGAGGGTAATTTTAAATAAAAATGGTTTGGTTCAGTGAAAATGTTCAGAGCAGCTATGGAGCCACGAAGTTTCAGCTTTCAAAATAAGAGCGCCAAAGTAAAAATAAATAAATAAATAATCTCTGGGTGAACATATTTTATAATAGTCACTTTCATATTTTTGTCAACATTTTCAATTAATTTGATCATGTTTAACCTTTTTTTCCCGTAGATCAGACACAGTTATGAACAAAAACAAAGAGGAGTGATGTTAGAACCACGGCTGAGCTAACAGCAGCTCACTGACCGCAGTAGAAAACATTACAACAGGAATAAGTTTGACTTTAATGTCAGACACGCTGGAATTGTCTGAGTTTTGATCTGTTTATAATGATTATGTGAGAACGGAAATTTAGGAAACTTTTAACTGGTGAGAAAAGATCTTCTGCAGCTCCACGTCTCATAGACAAAGCTAATGCTAGTGTTAGCATTAGCACAGATTAAAATAATAAAATCATAATTACCTTCATAATCAAACAAGCAGCATTCAATGAAGTACTCATAACTTTGTCTAACTATAACCGGGTTGTCAGAGAGAAATAATCCACGACTCGTTTAATATCATCCAGAGGATTTAGTGGATCAGCTGATCTGCTGTTCTGACTGCAGACAGGATTACTGATATTTGAACTTTGATTTGTGAACGATCTAAGAGGAGAAAACCAATACAACCATGTAGGACATTCATAAAATAAATATTGTACAAATCTCGGTTACAAAATGATTCTTGATTCTTCAAATGAATTCAAGTTCGTTTGTTGTGGATTAGGATTAATAAGTAATCTGAGTTAAATTTAACTGTTTGCTTCAAGTTTAGTAGCTAAAAGTTGTGATCAGTTAAGTTTCTAAAAAATTCTAAATGTTAAACTGGACTTGTCAAATTCAAATGTTTGTGACGATGTGGTTTGAAAATAAACTGACAGTTTTTAGGATTTTAGGGTTTGAAAATGTGTCCTTTGGACTGACGGGAGATTTTTGGCAGATGAACACCTTTTGGAAAAAAGACAAACACAAAAGAAGCAGATCTGATGATGTGATAATTCAGTCTCTAAGATTTTTAAGAACTATATTTTTGGAGAAGAAATGGGAAATTTTTAGCTATTAAGGATGTCAGGATTTTTTAAAGAAAAAAATGCTGCTGTAAGAATATAAATACACAAAAGATTACAACAGATTATGATTTTTTTCTTATTTTTATTCATGAAGTGACTTTAACTTCAAATTGATTTCAGAGTTTAATCTCAGAATTTTTACTTTTTCCAAAGATTTGAAATATTTTATGCTTTTTTCTGGAATTGCTTTGCTTCTTATATTTATAGTGATCTTCATTCGTGGAAATGTTGCATTTATTCTCTAAAAAACATTCCTAATGCTAATGGAGAAAAGATGAACATTTCCAAAGGACTATTATTCTTATTTAAACTGTTTTTTCTAGAGTTCTGTATCATTTTCTGTAAAAAAAAAAAAAGCTTCATGAACATGTGGGATGTCACTGTATTTACTTATAAATTATGAGTTGTACTTATTTTTTCTGATCCATCATCTTCATTTTGGATTAGTTTATGTAAAAAAAAGGTTATAGTTTGTTGTAACTAATTCAAGATCTGTCAAAAAGATTTATTAAAATCAACCATACCAAGGTGAAGTTTATGGAGCTAAATCTAAGTATTTTAGCTGGATATCAGCTTCAGCGTTTTCAGCTATCAGCACTACCATCTTCAGCAGCCACATATAGCTTAAAGCATTCACTCTAGCATTATCACAGGTAATGCTATATCTGGTTCATAATATGTTTAAAAGTTACAAAAATGTAGTTTTAGAGTGTTCAATAAATGTTTATCCTGTTTTGCCCGTGACCTAAGGTGTGTTTTGGATTTTGGTCTCTTGTGTGATTGAGTTCAACACCCTGTCTTAGCACATTGTTTGAATGTAACACCAGTGTGAAGAGCATAACAATGAAGGTCATGAAGTGTGAAACTTTCACCTGCACTGTTTCTTCTCGTTGATGGAGAGGATGATGAAGATGTTTCTCTCCTCTTCAGGTGACTCTGCTGGTGATCTGCGCTCTGGCTTTCCTGGTGTGCGTGGTGTTCCTGGTCGTCTACAAAGTGTATCAGTACGAGCAGCCGTGTCCCGACAGCTTCGTTTACATGGTAAACAACGACTATCATAAGTTTAGGTGAAAAAAATGGCAAATGTTATATTATGGTGGCCCTGAAGTACAAATCACATCAACAAATGGATGCAAAAGCAATTGAAGATCACAGCAACAATTAGAAAAAAAAAAAAACCATTACATTTTAGAAAAGAAAAACGTTAAATAAGTACTCGTCGTATGTAACACTGGGATTGAACAGGCTGGTAAATTTGCTGAAAAATCCATAATACATGCCAATTTTGCAAAAATATTTAGTGTGTTGTTTAAGTATGAGCTAAACTCCAAATTAGTCCCAAAACCTTAGTGGATGCCAAATTATCCAAAAAGGCTAGCTCGTTGCTTAAATACCAGCTAAACTCCAAAAGAGCCTAAACTTCCTCAGTAAACTAAATTAGACAAAAACAATAGCTTCTCGTTTAGATATTTCTAAGCTAAACTCTGAATTAGCCTATAAAAATATCAGTAGATAACAAATTAGCTCAAATCGTTAGCATGTTGCTAAAACATTAGCTTAACTCCAAATTAGCATAAAAACATCAGTAAATAACAAATTAGAAAAAAAAAAATTGTGAGCAGCAGTATGGTTTGATGCCAAGAAAGAGCACTACAGATGCAACATTTGCTTTGAGGATGTTGATAGAGAAGTACAGAGAAGGTCAGAGAGAGCTCCACTGTGTCTTTGTAGATCTGGAGAAAGCTTATGACAGAGTGCCCAGAGAGGAACTATGGTATTGTATGAGGAAGTCTGGAGTGACAGAGAAGTATGTCCGAGCAGTGCAGGACATGTATGAGGGCTGTAAGACAGTGGTGAGGTGTGCTGTAGGGGTGACAGAGGAGTTCAAGGTGGAGGTGGGATTACATCAGGGATCAGCTCTGAGCCCCTTCCTGTTTGCAATGGTGATGGACAGACTGACGGATGAGGTTAGACAGGAATCACCATGGACTATGATGTTTGCAGATGATATTGTGATTTGTAGTGAGAGCAGGGAACAGGTGGAGGTGGAGTTAGAGAGGTGGAGGTTTGCCCTGGAAAGGAGAGGAATGAAGGTTAGCCGCAGTAAGACAGAGTACATGTGTGTGAATGAGAGGAACCAGAGTGGAAGAGTGAGGTTACAGGGAGAAGAGATAAAGAAGGTGGAGGAGTTTAAGTATTTAGGGTCAACAGTACAGAGTAATGGAGAGTGTGGAAAAGAAGTGAAGAGGAGAGTGCAAGCAGGTTGGAATGGGTGGAGAAAAGTGTCAGGTGTGATGTGTGACAGAAGAGTTTCAGCACAAATGAAAGGAAAGGTGTACAAGACTGTGGTGAGACCAGCCATGTTGTTTGGACTAGAAACAGTGGGACTGAAGAAAAGACAGGAAGCAGAGCTGGAGGTAGCAGAGATGAAGATGCTGAGGTTCTCTTTGGGAGTGACCAGGATGGATAGGATCAGGAATGAATACATCAGAGGGACAGCACATGTTAGAGGTTTTGGAGATAAAGTCAGAGAGGCCAGACTGAGATGGTTTGGACATGTTCAGAGGAGAGACAGTGAATATATTGGTAGAAGGATGCTGAGTCTAGAGCGCCAGGAAAGAGGTCTAGAGGAAGACCAAAGAGGAGGTTTATGGATGCAGTGAATGAAGACATGAAGGTGGCTGGTGTTAGAGTGGAGGATGCTGAAGACAGGCTTAGATGGAGGGAACTGATTCACTGTGGCGACCCCTGAAGGGAAAAGTCGAAAGGAAAAGAAGAAGAAGAAATGTAAAAGATAAACACATAGAAATGTGTCTCTTTAAATTATGTATTTATTTTTATAATTGAAATTACAGCAAAGACAGACAAAAAAAGAAATTATATTAATTTTTCTGTTCACTTTTAAATAAGCTAATTTGATCACAGCAAAGGATTTTGAAACATGTTTAGGGGGTGTTTTTATCTAAAATACGGACGCTGTGTCCAAATTCCCACCCAAATCCCTAACTGGATTTTTAGGGCTCGATTCTGGAATCGTAGATTCGGAAAGGACTAGAAAATGGCAAAAGCAGTCTATAGTGAGTAGTCAAGGAATTCAGACATACTGATGGCTTCTAGGGATTCGAAATTAACCTTATTTAAAAATTGGCCCATAACTGTAATGAGATTATGTGAAAGAGTCGGATATTTGTGATTGCAGTGAAACTGAAGAAAACATTCATATAAAAACCACATAAACAGAGGATTTGGTTTCAACACTTACTCATTAAAATTGAATCAATCTAAAATTGCTTATAGGTGAAGGGAAAACGGATTCAAAAGGAAATATCTTGTTTTCCTCTTGAAATTTTGAAAATCAATGATTAAATATCACAAACATGCGTGTTATTTTAGTGTCACTGGTTCCCAAAATAATGTTGTTGTCGGTCTGTTCGTGTTAACTCACGTCTGTCACGTTTAAACTGCGCCAAAGCAGAAAGATCTGGTCCAGTCCTGTTCTGCTCAGTGCTCACGTGCAGAAAGGCACGAGCGCGGATCCCTAGAATTGGGAATTTTCCATTGGTTTCTGGAACGTTCTGTTGTTGGGTAGAAACATTGTAGAGAGCTCCATTTATGGTAACAAGGCTGTGATTGGTCGGTTCATTCGACAGTGAAAATGCCAAGGTGATGAAGTTAACAGACACTTCCTTTTTTGTAATTTTCAAAATAAGACAAGGTGGGTGATTTTCTTGTTTGTTTGCAACGACAACGCACGAGAAGAGCCTTTATTTTGAAATTCCATAGAGGATGCACCTTCAATATTTTTCCTGATTCAACATCCGAACTTTGGCGAACTTTCTCGAAGCAGGCTCCGTCTCCTCTATAAAACCGGGAGGCGCAGACCGGAGACCGTGTCGGGGCGGCGCGGATCCATCGGTAGGTCGGGGAGCAGCTCTTCCATCCCGCGGCGGGCGGAGCGCGGACGGCGGACGGACCGTGAGTACAGAACCGGGACCGAGTGTTCCGGGGAAGTGTGGCTGCTTGGGTGTAACGCAGTTAATGCTGAAAACTTTTTTGTCCGTTTCAGAAATGTTGCCGTCCATGACGCAAAGATGTTTCCATAGTTGAAGTAAATATTCAGACGCAGACGGGATCCGCCTGCTAACCGTTTCCGTTACGCTCAGCTGAAGGTTTGGATAAACCGGGACAGACACGGACACGTTAACGGGAGTTATCCCTGTGATGAAGAAAAACAGCAACTGAATAGAAACGTGTCTTTTGGAGTGAAATGAGTCATTTTAGTCAAAATGTAGTAGTTAGAGTTTAAATTTAAAGGAAACTTATTTAAATATCAGCTACGATATCGAAAAAACCTGTAAAATGAACCTCTGTAATGGTGTATTTAAGCATCACGTGTAGGTGTTTTTATGGTGATCGTGACAGTTTATTATTATAAATACTGCTGCTGTTAAAAAAACAAAAACAAAGGTAGGTCTGAGCTGCTGCTGGGTAAAGAGGGCGTGGTCACGGGAGGGCTGCTCTGAGGAAGTGGGTGGAGTCAAATGAGAATGTTCCAGATGGATCAAGAATGTGGTGTGTCGAAAAAATACGAGCATGACTTAAAAAAATAAAAAAAAATCACAACACTGTAAACCTTTGATCATATAAGAATGTGGTGTCAAAGTCGATAGATTTATTAATTCATATTTGAATGATTCTCAATATGTCATTTGAATTTTTTTTTTTCAAATATTCTCTGAAAATACCCAGACAAAATTTTTTTCTTGACATTTGTGGACATAATTTCTGAAGCAGTTTTGAACTGTCAAGACTTGAATCCCCCCGCCCCCCCCCAAAAAGGTAACACGTGTCAAACGCTATGTCATTTTGTATTTATTAAATAAGTGTTAATTTTGATAAACATTTTAATATTTCGGTTTAAAGTGATTGGAGAAAAAACAAGAAAGTGTGCATGGTTAAGTCGGTAGAGTGGTTCAAAAAAAGGGGGCGGAGTCAGTTCAGGGCAGACTTGGAATGTTCTAGATTGATCTAAAGAGGTGGTTGTGATGCACTGAAACCCTAAAGATACTTGAAGTTCATGTTGTGTAAACTGGTAATGAATTAGAAGCTTCTTAAAACAAATGTACGTTTTTTATTTTTAGTATTAGAACAGCAGATTTAAATGTAAATCAAACGTTAAAGTGGTTTATTTATGTTGAGATTAACTGGAGCAGGAAAACTAAATGGTTCATATTTGTTAAAATCTTCAATAATGTGTATTAATAATGTCATAAATATCAAACTATGATTTGGTTTTTCAGGTGACGCTCTGAGCTGCTAATGTTTCGTAACAGTGGATATAATATTTATTTCATGTATAAACTCGCATGTTTACTGAAGTGTTTGTGTCTCTACAAATAAATAATTCCTATTTATTCCTAAACTGAAGTGTTGGACATCTTATTAAATAACCGTCTTTGGTCGCTCTGGTTACAGACTGAACAGATCAGGGAGGTTTTTGCAGATCAGAACTCGGATTACTACAGCCTGCAGCCGGGTCACCACCTGGATTAGGATCGTTATTTTCTAAATACTTAGTGGGTTCAAATGAACATGAAAGTAGAGTCTATACATCGGGCTGAAACATTACTGTGAAGTCACTCTTTGAAGAAACTTTCATGATGTTTTGAGACCAGTTTTTTATTTTATTACTGATTGACTTTAATATCAGGAACTGCTGCTTGGATCTGTAAAAATCATCTTTAATAAAACACAGACCTGCAGCTGAAAATGAGTGAAAAAAGAGGGCGTGGTCAGTGTGTGCAGCTTTGGACAAATGGGCGGAGTCAGCAAGAATGTTGTGGCTGACCTAAAGAGGTGAAGTACGGGGGAAAACAGGTACCATATATCACAAGCTGAACTTTGACTACAGAATAAAAAGGAGACGGTCTGGTTATGATGGTTGTGTAGTTTTGTCAAAATCCTGTAATTCTGTAATAATCATGTTAAATATTTTAAATGTTAGAGTTATAAAACATCACTAACACGGGGAAGTGGGCGTGGTTAAATCCAGAGTGTGGATTTGAAGCAGGGGGCGGAGTCAGTTCAGGGCAGAGTTAGAATGTTCTAGATTGATCCAGAGAGATTACTGCGATGCACTGAAATACTAAAGATACTTGACGTTTATATTGTGTAAACTGGTAATGAAGTCTAAAGAATCTTGAAGGAGTCGGAACAATAAAGGACAACACTTTAACTGTATCAGAAGAGCAGATATGAATGTCGTAAATATATCAAACATTAAAGTTTATTTATGGATGCGATTAACCAGAGGAGAAAAGCTAAGTGGTTTAGATTCAATGGGTTAACATTTTATCAACCTTTAATAACGTGTATTAATAATGTAATAAATATTGTTTGGATTTGGTCATTTTTCTGGTGAAGCTCTGAGCTGCTAATGTTTCGTAAGAGTGGATATAATATTTATTTCATGTATAAACTCACATGTTTACTGAAGTGTTTGTGTCTACAAATAAATACAATCTATTCTTAAACTGGATTTACTGTGGTTACAGACTGAACCTGGATCAGGATTTAGATCATTTTCTAAATACTTTCTGGGTCAGAGTAATCATAAAAGGAGATTCTAGAACCGACATCCAAATGGACCGTAAACAGATGAGAAGCTTCAGCCCCTCCCAGTGGGATCCAGGTGTGGTTCAGGTGTGCAGAGAGGTCGTGTTCAGGTCCAAATCCTCAGCCGAATTCATCGTTGTAAGACATCGTTTGAGGACCTTCAGCGTTGCTTAGCAACACAGGAGTTGAGTGTTGGAGTGAATTCCTGAATGAATGCAGAGTTTATGGTAGAATCTGAATGTGGTCTGACGTCCTGCAGCTGTAGCTCCGCCCCTTTAATGCTAAAGTCATGTGAACTAAACGTCTTCGTGTGGCGTCAGTGAACGTGCCCCCCCATGCATTCAGTGACCTTCAGTGTTGACCTCTGCTGTCATGTGATCTTGTGCATGAGAGAACCTGGAGTCTGTGTTGTAGCCCCTCCCCCCCCAACCCACCCATGCTGTGTTTGTATAAAAACAATTGACAGTATATGAGAACTGGAGTGAAGGTCCAATTCCTTTTATGCATTCATCTGATTGGTCAGTTTATAACTTCAGTGACTTGAACTACTAAAAAAATCCATTAAAAAGAGGATTATGAGTCGGATGTTGATCAGATCCAGAAGGATTATTGTGATCAATAGACTGAGAACAGCTGCTTATATCCACATAGAAGTCTATGGGGTTTGGGGTACTTCCTGTTTGGAACGCCAGAGGGAGGAGTCACTTAGTCCAGTTCTCTATATACCGTCGATGTAAAACCGCATGTGTTGTGTTAGCGTGTTAGCGCCCTGAGGGACTCCATAAATAACTGATGTTTTCATTTAACGGTCTTCCAGCTGCTGGAGTTCGTTTCTTAAGTTTGGAGTTTTTACTCAAGTACAGGGTTGTGTCAGGAAGGGCATCCGGCGTAAAAAAAAAACCTCTGCCAAATCACTGATGCCAAACAGTGGGTGCTGTTACGCTGTGGCGACCCCGAAAGGGATAAGCCGAAAGTGAACTACTACACAGTATAATAACATAGAAACTTCTGAATTAACTAAAATGACCCCCCCCCCCAGATGGTGAGTTCAGGTACGGTGGGACAAACATTTATCCTGGAAAAGTAAATTTACTACAAATTTGTTTTAAACAAAATGTATAAAATGATGAATTTCCTGTTTTATCGGAGAATCTTCATCCCAGAGGGAATCGATTCAGTCCTGCAGCTTCACCTGAAGAACAATTCACCTCGAGTTCATGTCAGGACGAGGAGAGGACGGTCGTTCCTCTTGATATAAATACGTAAAAGCTACTTTTCCCAGAGTGCACCTCTCTGTTAGAATTCAAAGTATTCTTTTAAAAAGATAAAATGATCAAATCTCACATTAAAGGCAATAAATTCCTACAGGAGATGAAAATGTTTTTCCTGAAAACTTAATGGCAGAATTGGGATTTTTTTTTATTGAATTTAATCTTGAATTTAGATTTAAATGTATTTCCCAAGTCACTGAAATCGATATGTGTGATTGATCTGAAAGAATCAGAGGCCACGCCCACAACATCAACGTTTCACAGATTTAAACAGAATTGAATAGAAACTAAACTGATAACTTGTGCAGAAAACAGAAAATGTTTCTGTGAATTCCTTCAGTTTCTCAAAGTTTTTATCTGAATCAGTTTTTCTGAAGTAAATTTTTTGAAACATAATAAAAATTATTATTTAATATCAAGCTGCTTGAATGGATGTTTTTTAAAATTAAAAATAAAAATAAAAGATTCAAGTCAATAAGTTATTCTGTAGAAATTAGTTTTTAGTTCAGAATATAAAATATCGGCTGTATTGTTTATTGGTTTAGTTTGCCATTTGTACTGTTAACACAATGTAGAGTCAAAACAAACCAACAATAAAAAGGAATTGGCAGAAGCTGATGAAGCTTATTCATAAAAACAACAGTGTCCTTTAAAAACAATTTACAGATACAAAGAAGTCAAATCCTTTATATGTGTTTTGTAACCATTTATACGTTTATATTTTAAACCTTTTAATCCACAATAGTGAATTATTTAATTTATCACTCAGTTCATTTCATCATTTTCCTGAGAACAAACAGTTCGTAACATTTCAACTTTAACCTGTTTTAAATAATGAAGACGTTCTAAATTATACTGACTAACCCTTAGAGTAAATCGTTAATGTTAATCTTTGAAACCAAATTATGTTTTACTCAATAAACAGTCTGTAATACCTTAACACACGTGTCTAAGTCGAGGCCCGGGGGCCGGATCCGGCCCTCCAGATCATTTATTTTATTCTTATTAATGACCCGATGTTATCTTGAGCTCATTTCTAATTTGTATCATTTTGGCAAAATATATTTTCATGGAGAGTAAAATATTAAAGTTATTTAAGGTTTAAGTTGATTTATTCTGGAATAATATTCCTGTCTTTTTATTATTCAGAATTATGTTAAGTTACAGTTTTAAAGTTTTTATTAAGATTTTCCGGCTCTTTTCTAACTGTTTTTGCTAATTCAGTCTTTTCTTTTTAGCTTCAGTGTTTTTAACCATCAGTTTCAGCATCTTCAGAGTCCAAATTCATCTTCCAGCATCACACTAACATTATCACAGGTAATGCTATATATCTAGTTCATAATTATGTTAAAAAGTAACGGTTTAAAAGTTTTAAAAATGTCGTTTTAGTGATCAATAAATGTTTGACCTGTTTGACCTCAGGTGTGTTTTAGATTTTGGCTCTTTGTTGGACTGACTTTGACACTCCTGCTTTGACAAAAACAATATCTATTAATTTAAAACTTTTATTCAAATAAAATATTGAATTATTTGGTTCATAATATCCTGCTCTGTTAACTATTCTAAAAGCTTTTCTTGTAATTTAACCAAAGATTCAATTTGAGTTTTTCCTGCATTTCCCCAAATCTCTGCAGAATATGAAAGATATGGAACGATTAATAAACAGTAAACTAGATACAAACTCTTTAAATGAGTTTAAACAGAATATTAAAGATCTAAAAACCTGTTTTATGTCATTTATGAGATTTCCAAGACGATTTATCATTATTCCTTAAAACTTTACGTCTTTTACACCTTGAATCTTTTCACCATTTAAACATAATTTAGCATTTCCAAACTTTCTATTACCAGAAAAATAATCATAAATGTAGTTTTCATGACGGATTAATTTGATACTCAAACACTTTCAGCTGTTTAGAGCACAGCAACTATGATTTTGACAGCGACGTGGATCCAGAGCTTCATGTTTTAATCATATTAAAGTCTCTTGTAGATATTATACAGATGAACAAATCCACGATTCTTTGGATGATTTAAAAGTACATTTAAGCTAATTGCTGTATCTGAAACATGGATAAACAATTTGAAAGTGGTTGACTTTAATATAAAGGGTTATGATTCATATGCTAACAACAGACTAAACAGAAGTGGAGGAGGAGTGGAGATCTACGTGGACAGTGACTTAAATGTAGAGCAGTGGAAGGATCGACTTCTGTAATTGATGACCTAATGGAAAGTGTTGCTTTAGAAACAGAATTACCGTTATGTGTGTCTGTAGGAAACCAGGTTCAAACGTGGAAACCTTCAAAGAAAACTTAGAAAACCTTTTGAGTGGATTCAGTGAAATTAAAACACTAATTATCTGTGGGGAATTTAACTTAGATCTACTAAAAATAAATACTAATAAACAATCCTCAGATGTTTTGGATGCATTGTGCTGTAGACGGCTGGATCCATTAATCACAAGATTAAGTAGAATTACTACAACCACTGTAACGTTAATTGATCATATGTTTACGAATATACCAGGACAAAAATACAACTAGTGGTTTAGTGATAAATGATGTAAGTCATCATCTATTCACAACATTTAATTATCAATCACCCAAAAAGGAACACTTTAACCACCTTAGAGATAGAAGAAGCCAGACTGAAGAAGCAGTTAATGCATCTAGAAGTGACCTGTTAAAACAAGAATGGAAGGATGTTAATGATGTAAATGGTGCGTTTGGGTCCTTTCTTGGTTGTTATTTAGCCCTGTACGATAAACTCTGCCCAAAGGTTTTACGTCGGCACAAACCAAAAACAATAGAAACCTTGGATAACAAGAGGATTACAGAATCCATGCAAAAAGAAAAATAAACTTTACAAGGAATTCTTAACATTTGGAACAGAGGCTTCTGAAGAACCATACAAGGTGAACAAAAACAAATGAACATTTTGAGATACGCAAAAAAAGAATATTACAATTGAAAAGGAGAACAATATTAAACCACAAGGATTATACTAAAGAAAGTCATGGAAAATAAAACAGGATCTGCAGACCTCCCTCAACAAATCCTGAAGGATCCTAATATAATAAGAACTACGGACACAGTGGTCAATGAATTTAACTTTTTGTGTATATAGGCCCTCACTTAGGGAAATTTGACAGAAAGTCAGAAAAGGGAAAGATGATGCAGTCGTATCTATCAGAGACGGATGAACCAGAGATGTTCTCCGTGGTCCAGAAATAAACATCAATTGATAGTGATGGTAATTACAAAACAGACACTCGATTGTATTGTGAGGCTTCATGTTATATTTTTAATCTCTCCTTTAAAACAGCTGTTTTCCCAGAAGCTAAAACTGCTAAAGTTATTCCACTTCACAAAACATTCCATCAACAGCTATAGACCAGTATCAGTACTCTCACAGTTCAGTAAAATGTTAGAAAAGCTGTTTGTTCTCAGATTAAACTCTTCATTGATAAGCTAATAAATGACTCAATGTGGTCTTCAGACAAACCGATCAACACTAAGATGAAAGTAACAGAAGATATCTCTACAGTAATTGATGAAAAGAAATACCCGATAGGATTGTTTATTGACTTAAAGGTATTTGATGCTGTTGATCTGTTTCAGTTCCAAAGTTTCATCTGTTTGGGGTCAGAGGTTCTTATCTGGTTCATCAGCTGTTTGAAGGCATCAACATGTAGAGTTTACTGGTCATTCCTCAGACATGAATATAGAGCGTGGGATCCCTCAAGGATCAATACTGGGTCCTGGTCTTTTCCTGTTAGACATACAGACATTTGTGAATCTCAAACGTTTCAAACTTGTTCTATTTGCTGATGATAGAATGTTTGATTCAGGATCAAATTTCAGATATTTAATAAAAATACTGAAATGGTCCAACTTAAATATTAGTTTAATAATATTAAGCTTTCATTGAATTTAGAAAAGACAAAGTTCATGTTTTTACTAATAAAACCAGGAGGGAGTAAAACTATCGGCTGATGGAGTAACAGCTGAAAAATCTGAGTTTAGATTTCTTGGGTTCATTTGGGACAAAAATTGTCTTGGAAGCTGCAAGTATCAAATATTAAAAGAAAAGTGTCTAAAGTTGTATTTGTTTAGAATATGAAGTTGTATTCATCCTGTGGTGTTCAGAAGGTCACATTGTTCCACTGTACAGCCTTATTTCACGTACGGTGTTGACGTGTGGAGTAATACATATGAAACTGATTCAACATCATCACTGCAGAACAAGGTTATTCCAATAATTCATAAACAGAGATCATACAAATACTTTATCTGTGGAGTCGATCGATGAAACTTGAGGATTTAGTCAAACAGGAAACTTTATTAGTGATGCTTAAAGTTAAAAACAAAGAATTTACTAAAACTCTGTTTTCACCTCAGAAGATGAAAATCTCAGGAGGAAACAGGAATTATTAGGATTTAAAGTTTCAAGTTGCTTGAACTGTTTTTGTTTTGTTAGGGTTAAAGTTTGGAACGCTCAACGGGAAACTCTGAAAAGTTGTACTAATAAAATATTATCACAACTAAAACTTGAGGAATATGTCGTGTGTAGTGTTTGGGGACAGGCGCTCAAAGTCATCTAGGATTGTTTTTTTTCTTTTTAAGATGTAATTTAGGAGCAGAAATGAATCAAGACTTTGATTCTTCTCCCTGATCCTTTCCTGTCATCCAGATATGTGGACTTACCCAATATGTTAATGTAATGGAACAGATCAACAAAATAAAAATATAGAGATAACTTTTTATAATCAAACCATTTCTTAATCAAACTGAATTCTTGTTCAACAACATTCAGAAACTCATCAATATTTTTCCTAAACAAAACAGTATCATCAGCAAACAATCAATCTCAACTTTGTTGGAATAAATAAAAAGAATAAAAAAACAGTTTTTTTCCTCAGTAAAGGATTCAGAAGGTAAAATGTTTACAGTTTGATGAGAAGAACAGAATCAAAATTTAGAGTTGGATTGTAAAAGTCTGGAACAGAACCAGAACATTCTGTCTGACAGCAGAACCTTCATCACATCTGGACCAACAGCTTCAGTTTCTAATCTAAGTTATTTTCAATAAATCAATTCATCCTATGAACTCAAGCAGAAATTGGCCCCAATTTTACTGAACGTCAGTTTAACATCATGATATAAAGTAGAATAACCCTAATATTGAGCATTTTTAATAAGGTATCTTGTTTTACATTAACTGGAAGGATTTCAAACTTGACATTTAATGTTCAGTAACACTTTAGATGAAGTGCTGTAAAACACTCCATACAATGTTGACAAGACAGTTTAGACATTTGTTGAGAATTGTCTCGCTCTAGATGTTAAAGTTTACTAAGGATGTTAATTAACCCATTTTTGTGCTGATAAATGTCACTAACAACCTGTAGACACAATAATGTTTGTTAATGTGTCCATGAAGCTCGTGAAGAATCTTATGAAGTGTTACTGTTGTTTCTCCATGAACCGTCATCACTGTTGTGTTCTAGGAATGAATGGATTCAATAGAATGAAACGTTCAGAACATTCAGATCATCATTACAGTAACTGGATGAAGAACCAGAATCCACTTCACTCCGACTCCTCGCTCATAAACACATTTATGAATATTTCCACTAAAAGATTTCTAATCTGTGGTGGACAGGATTTCCTGTCTGTCATGGACATTAGTGAAACTCAAACATCAATCAGAACACTGTCTGTGGGTCCAGATGACCCCACTTTTAATGTAAACAAGGAGAGCAGAAGGGATAAAAAACGTTTTTTACAAGAACTTTAAAAGCGATAATACGCAAGATTCTTTATCTGTAGTTATTCAAAGGTTCAAAGAAAAAAATAGATAAACAGTAATGTCACTTCATTCATGAATTACTAACTTCTTAACATTAAAACCATTCAGACTCATTTTAGCTTTAATTTCCTTCATATTCCTGTAATGACGTTTCTCTGCTCCTTTGACTGCATTAGTCATGAACTAAACGAAGAGTAAACGTCGCATTAGAGCTCCTCTTGTGTTTAAACTGCTACACGCTGACCGTCTGTAACGTCACATCAGACAGAACCAGAACCACAGACTGATGCATAAACAGGAAACCCAGATCCAGTCCTGCAGCGTCTGAATAGAAGCTAAACTCTGGTCTGCTTCAGTGATCCAGAACCACAGAACCGTCCTCTTGTTTCTGTTGATGCATGATTAGCATTGTGGAAAAGTTCCTCTTTCATTAACCCTGGTACTTCTGTGTCCTTCATGATCCTGTTTGATCATCAGCTGTTTCACTCTTCAGTCGACTCTCTGTAACCAAACACAAACTTTTATTCTCTTTGACCGAATGCTTTGAACCCAAAAACAAACATTTTGGTTTGGATTCAGAAATGAACATTAGCTCATGTAACCGACCTGAACTACGCTAGACCAGCAGACAGAGTTGTATCATCTGCATATACAGTCAGTGATGGGTAAATCACTCTGAAAAAGTAATTGATTACTTTAGTAACTGGATGACATTGGAACTAAGTTACTTTACTGTGTGATTGCTTTGTAAGCGTTCACACAATAGTAATTCTACTTTCTAAACATTTTTAGCACCTAAAAACTCATGTTGGTGTTGATATATTTCACAATTTTTAAGATTTTATGCAATTTCTGTATTTTTTCAGCACCACTGAAGATGAATGGGAAATTCATTTAATCCTTGAACTGTTGAAACTTAAGAAATATCATCAAAATGTCCAGTAAGTTCAGGACATTCCTGATTGTTCTTCTGGTATTCATATATTAATTAAAAAATCTTCAAATTCTTTGTGCATGTTTGAATTGTCTGCAATATCTGATTGTGATTTTCTTTATTTGCACTTACATAAAATGGAACCAGATGGATTAGAGAGTGAAGACCCCCACAGGTCTCATAAAACCACCTCCTCCAAAACATAATCATGAAACAAACAGAAATGTCAAGCAAAATAAAAATGTTACATTTTACCTCATTCACACTTTTTGGAAAAGCTTATAAGAGTAAGTTTAATTGTTTTTAAATTTCTCCAACAAAGAAATAGATTTAAGAGAACAGTTTAGATTACTCCAAAGTTTTGACCGTCTATACTTTACTGTATTCTGATTGATGGTCGTTCTACAGAAAGGAAGATAGAAATCATCACAGCGTCTCGTTGGATAAACATGAACATCGGAGGAAAACATAAAAAAAATCAGCAAACGATGTTGGTAAAACATTGGAGCGATACTTAAACATGAAGACACAGATACAGTCTTCTTCTTCTTTTCCTTTGGGCTTTTCCCTTCAGGGGTCGCCACAGCGAATCAGTTTCCTCCATCTAAGCCTGTCTTCAGCATCCTCCACTCTAACACCAGCCACCTTCATGTCTTCATTCACTGCATCCATAAACCTCCTCTTTGGTCTTCCTCTAGACCTCTTTCCTGCAGCTCTAGACTCAGCATCCTTCTACCAATATATTCACTGTCTCTCCTCTGAACATGTCCAAACCATCTCAGTCTGGCCTCTCTGACTTTATCTCCAAAACCTCTAACATGTGCTGTCCCTCTGATGTATTCATTCCTGATCCTATCCATCCTGGTCACTCCCAAAGAGAACCTCAGCATCTTCATCTCTGCTACCTCCAGCTCTGCTTCCTGTCTTTTCTTCAGTCCCACTGTTTCTAGTCCAAACAACATGTATTAAGATTAAATATTGTTAATATCTTATATTTTTGGAATAAAGGAATTGAAGGGGACAGTCTATTTGAATAACTAATAACACGTACGAATCTTTTTGTAATAATAATAACTGTATTGCCCCAATTTATATTACAGTAGATACATTAAAATGTAGATAAATTAACGTGTAGATAAATTAAAATGTAGATAAATTAAAATGTAGTACAGCTTCATCATATAAGGTGTATTTATAGAGGAGCCAATTTAGTTCAAAATACCAACTGATTTCATGACTTTTTTACAATTATTTTGAGTCAGATTTTTCCAAGTTAACTTTTGATCAACAGTCACTCCTAAGAAAAATGCCATCAAGATTCACTAAATTAAATAAATTAATTTCATTACTAAAAATAATGTAATTCATCTCTTGTACATTTGAAGAAAGTTGATTTAAATTAAACCACTCAGAAATATTCAATAATTCTTCATTTGCCTCATTTATTAAATAATTAAAATGTCCTTGGTGATCAGAAGACACGTGTCATCCTCAAACATGAGAGAGGACATATTTTTACAAGAGCGTCTTAAATCATTAATATATAGAATAAATAAAAGAGGTCCCAAAATGGATCCTTGTGGAACCCCAAACTAACTCGCCTCTCTTTGACCTTTGATTACTAATAAAAACAAATAGTTCTCTCTGTTCTAAATAATTCTGTATCCTCCTTAAAGCATCGTGTTGTATTCCACATGAAGTTTAGTAAAGAGAATCTCATGGTTGACTGTGACAAAAGCTCTAGAAAAAAATATACCACTGCTATGTTTTTAGTTTAAATTTGATGAGATTTACAAACTACAGAGTCCGTTCAGTGGACGTGTGTTCTCTGAAGCCATCCTGAGGATTTATAAGATACAGTTTTCAGAAAGATATTTAGATAGTCGGACGTGAACTATTGTTCAAGTACCTTAGAAAACAAGAGTAGAACAGAAATGAGTCGATAATTATTAAACTAGAGTCACCAGATGTAACCAGGGAGTTACTCTGGCTACCTTCAGTTCTATCGGCACAGCCCCAGTTTTAAGAGACAAAGTACAAATATGAGTCAATGGCTCGACTATTGAAGAAGCTGCTTTTTCAGGAGACCAGCTCTCAGGTCATGACCTGGAGCCGTGTCCTTCATTTCCAGAAGTCTCTGCATTCATCGTGTGTTGTGGATCAAAATGAGTTCAGTTTGTGGGATTAGATTCAGGATTGGAGACACTGATTTTGTTGGTGGTGGTTATCTCTGGCCAGTGAAGCACCACATTTAAAAGAAGCATTAGTCAAAGCAACATCAGGAGGGTCGTTAGAACTCTTTGGTCCATCAGAAACTTTAGGCGGTAAAGGCCTGGAAACCTGTTTTTTATGGAACCTCATTTATAATATTCCAAATATCCTTAATGTTTTCACAGGAATTTACCAGTCTTTGAGTAATACATCTTTGTAGCTTTTTAAACCATTTTGACAAATTGATTCTTGTGCCTTTTGTATCATGAAATGTTGAATGGTGTAGGACTTATAAATGACTTTATATATAAATGTAATTACATAAACTATTTTTGTGATGGAAGACGTTATTATTGCCGGTGTAAACCGATGCCTATCAACATTTTCTTTTTTTCTTTGTACATAAGGGAAACATTCTTTACACAAAATGGTAAGAATGTTCATAAATGATTGATAAGTCATTTCAGCATCTCGGTCCTTGTTCACTTCAACCCACGTAGTTTTGGTCAACGAGGTTCTGAAGTTCTCTTCTTTTTTCAAAGTAAAATTGTGACGCATCAAATTAAACTTAGGTTGTTTGATGGAGGGTAACTGTAAAGATATCAAACACAGGAAGATGGTCTGAACTATCTGAGCAGGATACCTGCAGCGTTTGTCTTTTCATGATAATTTATAGAAATGTCAATTAAAGCTCGTTATCCCTGTTGGCTTACCAACAAGAGGAAGATGCAGCCTTTATCTTTGGCACTAATCGTCTTCAAAACAGAGGATAGTGATTCATTAAAAACATGAACATTACTATCAGGAGGCCGATAAACACACCCAAGAATCAGAGATTTGCTCCCAATACTATAAATACTGTTTCAATGTTTGTATTCAGAAAATGGATTTTTAGGTCTTCCCGTTCAAAAACACGTAATCTTCATGTACATTTACATTTACAGAAAGTCCAAAACACTTTTTGATTTTTCTGCAGAAACGAAGTGTTATACTGAGGAATTGTCTAAAGGTTTTCAGTGTCATTTATGTTTCAGATAAAGGAAGTACAGAAAAACGCTGTTCCAGTGTGGATCAGTAATGCAAAATCATAATTTTGTGTTAATCTTCGTATATTTAGGTGAAAACTAGAACAAAATCTTTTTTCTCTTGTTAATTGATTTTTTAACAGTGTTAAAGGCTTCTTCATTGTAGTATTTACATGTATCATCTGTAATCTTCTAAAGACAAATTCTTCTGGATCAATGAAATCGATCAATGATTTGTCCGTTTTGTCCTTCACAGTTATTGAATCATCATCATTTACAGTCGGCCATTGAGAAACTGATAGTTAAGGAACATAACATGCCTGTAAATGTCAAGAGGGATCCGACTGATCCGGTCGTTAGATGATGGTTCTGCATCAGGGATACAATGTTTCCCTTTTCCCTCTTTGCTCAGTGGTGGACGACGTTCTTCTGCTTCATCGGAGAAATCCTCGTTGATAAAGATTCTTGTACCTTTGAAAGAGAGAAAACTTCTCTGTTGGCTAATTTGGAGTCAAGCTATTATTTTAGCAATGTGGGATTTTTTGGGATCCATAATTTTTTCACATTTCAAAATTCTTCACATTCTTTGTGCACTTTCTGCAACATGAAGTGTTTTAGTAACTGTAGCATCAAATTACTTTAGGTCTTTCAGCAAATCCAGAAATGTAGCAAATCAGTGACAAAGAAGCTGAGAGAGAAATTGACAGGAACGTTGGCTCTTATTTTGATAGGATCCTTGGCTCTTATTTTGACAGGGCCTTTGGCTCTTATTTTGACAGGACCTTTGGCTCTTATTTTGACAGGAACGTTGGCTCTTAATTTGACAGGACCTTTGGCTCTTATTTTGACAGGATCCTTGGCTCTTATTTTGACAGGATCCTTGGCTCTTATTTTGACATCACACAATGACACAACGAGGCGGGGATCATCAGCCTCTCGATCATTCTCCCTCAAGGTGCAGGAAGAATTCAAACATAACAGGATAAAATAAACAAATGCCAACAAGTGTAAAACAGTCAGACAACAAAACACATTAACGAAAACCAAAACTAATGCAACTACAACCTGAAAGGCAAAAGAAATATTACCCACAATTCCCTGTGGTGCAGACCGACAGCAAGACCAACGTGCCTGCGACCGTCACTACAGTAGATTACTTCAGCAATCAGCATTTAACCAGCATTATTGAAGGTCATGCAACTTCTCTAGTTTAAAAAGTCATTCACTACTCCTAACTTCATTTTTTCCACTCAAATTCTCAATAGAAAAGAAGAACAAACACGATCCTCTTGTCTTTTATTTAACTATATTTTTATAGCAACAAGCAGGAAATGTCGACATGGTTCAACTCATAAACTGGATTGACTAGAATTCAGACATCAGTGAAAAATGACACAAAAATAAGAACAACATGTGGTCTACAGCCACAGATGTGGAACAAGTTTCAGTCTATGAAGTTTGATTCATTTCTATCAAATGAAACACACAGAACTATTAGAAACCTGCAGCAGAGTCCTCCTTAATGCAGGAAAGGTCTGAGGGGTTCTGGGCTGGAACCGGTTCTTTGGGTCAGCTCACTGGAAAGAACCGGTTCTTTGGTCAGCTCCCTAGAGAGAACCGGTTCTTTGGGTCAGCTCCCTAGAGAGAACCGACTCTTTTCAGGGACTCGTTCCCGAGTGACTCTTCAGGTTGTTTTTGTAGCTTAAATTCATTCATTATCGACAACATTAAATTAAGCACAAAATGAACAGCTAATGTAAAAAAGTGTTTTTTAATGTTTATGTTTTTATTTATTCACTCCAGATGAAACGTAAAAATAAATGCAAAAAACAACTATTTACAATCCAATGTTAACTTTAAAATGTTCTGCTTTTTCCTTTTGAACAAATCAAAAGTGAAACGACACAAAATGAAGCAGAAAATGTACAAACTAAAAGATTTGAACGAATCTTAAAGGTTTGAAAACAGTCTCAGCTTGAAGTCGTCTTTATAAGAATAAATATTCTTCACACTCAGATCATTTCGTCTGGTTAAACTCCTCCAAGCTGGTAAAGTTCGGATGTTTTGTCCTGTTAGACTCTTTAACATTTTAAAAGAGATAATCTTTGAGACCTTCAACATATGAGCTCAATAAATGACATACAGATTTAACTATTGATCTTTCAAAGTCTTCTGTCCATTTTATCAGTTCCTCAAGGTTTATCACAATTAATATTTATAACAAACTTCTCAATTTCATCTTCCAACACGTTGAGATGCAAACAGAAACTCTATTATTTGGTTTTAATGACTGTTTCTGACAGTAGATCACTGAGGGATCTCATCAGTAACTGGATTACTTTGTCAGTAATAAAGTACTTTGTAATTTCAGAGGGTTTGGTTCTACATTCATCACACACGTCTATAAATGACTTAATTTCTTTCTAACTCAAACTTCACTTGTTGTCCTCCAGAGATGATTCCTGCATCACTTCAATCTAGTTTGATATTATTTTGTGTCTTTATTCCTTACAGACTGATGGTTTCTGTCTGTAGTATTAAGACGTTCCAGGAGCTTCTTCCTTTGATCTCTCTCCTTTATCACACGCTTTAGATCCACCAGCGGCTCCAGTAGATCCCACATCTCTCCTACATTGACTCATGTAGATCATATATGCTGAGAATAATCTAGAGATGATTCTGCATGTGTGACATAATATTCATCCCATTTCACTCCTTCAGAAACGTCTTTTTCTTCAAATGTTTTCTACGTTCTTTAATAAATGACTTTAAGAACAAGACAGAAAACATTGTGATCGCTAAAACCCAACATTAGAACACGTTTACTTTGTACATCTCCATTTAACTCTGGTTACCACATGGATGAACTGACAGGAAGTGGATTCAGCTGTTGTGTCACTGAGTGTTTTAGAGAACACGTAGAAGAACGCGATCATATCAGCTAAAATAAACACTTTATTTCAGTCATTAGGATCGTTCTATATTTATTATTAGGTTATTAAGGCGATTGATCTCGATGGTCTGTAGCTGCAGCTCAAAGGTTCTTGATATAGATTAGTTTGAGCCTGAATCTGAATATAAAAAGAGGTACGTTTGATATATTTGTTCGTTTCTGAAGATCTCACATCTATGAGTCCTCCATCGTCATCTAGATGGTTCTGTTACAGCCAGTATGTGAAGTTTAGTTCCACGCAGGACAAATCGAGTTAAATAACTTTATTTTTTAAACTACAAATGTTCAGGGAGGAATTTTAATCCTTTTATGGTATCTAGGGGTCCGTTCACTACAACAGGGGAGGTCCTCAGAAGTTCTTCCAGCTGCTGCTGCTGATAGAGAAGACTTCAGTCTCTTCAGCAATTCATGGGGACATGTATCTCACAGTAACAGATCCAATATAATCTAGTAATCTAAAGTAAATCCAGTAATCTGGTGTAAATCCAGTAATCTGAAGTAAATCCAGTAATCTGAAGTAATCCAGTAATCTGATATAAATCCAGTAATCTGAAGTAAATCCAGTAATCTGATATAAATCCAGTAATCTAAAGTAAATCCAGTAATCTGGTGTAAATCCAGTAATCTGATGTAAATCCAGTAATCTGATATAAATCCAGTAATCTGATATAAATCCAGTAATCTGAAGTAAATCCAGTAATCTGGTGTAAATCCAGTAATCTAATGTAAATCTAGTAATCTGATGCAAATCCAGTAATCTGATGCAAATCCAGTAATCTAAAGTAAATCCAGTAATCTAATGTAAATCCAGTAATCTGACGTAAATCCAGTAATCTGAAGTAATCCAGTAATCTGATGCAAATCCAGTAATCTAAAGTAAATCCAGTAATCTGATATAAATCAAGTAATCTGATATAAATCCAGTAATATGACATAAATCCAGTAATCTGATATAAATCCAGTAATCTGACATAAATCCACTAATCTGATATAAATCCAGTAATCTGACATAAATCCACTAATCTGATATAAATCCAGTAATCTGATATAAATCCACTAATCTGATATAAATCCAGTAATCTGACATAAATCCACTAATCTGACATAAATCCAGTAATCTGACATAAATCCAGTAATCTGAAGTAATCCAGTAATCTGAAGTAAATCCAGTAATCTGATGTAAATCCAGTAATCTGATATAAATCCAGTAATCCTATAGTCCAGTATTTGTAATCAATAACTAAAATTTTAACATTAATTTGTTACATTTCTCATTAGTAACTAAAGTAATTAAATTACAGTAATGAGTTACTTTGTAATCCATTACCTCCACCTCTGTATGCAGTCATGTGATCTTAAGACATATTCAGAAAAATGAACATGAATAAAACAGAGGCCGAGACAGCCGCCATGTTTTTATTTTATTTACCTTTATTTAACCGGGGAGGTCCTGCTGAGATTAAAAATCTCTTTTTCAAAGGAGTTTCAAAGAGAATCATTGAAAACAAACGTTTATATCAGACAAATAACTGTTGATGAACTTAATAGAGTTTGTAACCATAAATAGAGTTTAGGTTTATGGTCGACATCATGCTAGTATCTTTATAAGAACACCGACATCAGAATAAAACATTCATTAATATGAATGTAATCTTGTCCATCAGTAAGATTCTGATGTTTATATTCAGCAGTTCTGCAGCAGTTTTAGACTAAAGGACGATTTGGAAATCTTCTCTAAATCTGGACAGAAAGATTCATCAAAGTGGAAAACATTACAATCGGACTGAACTAATAATCCAGTCAGTCATCAATCGACTCATCAAAGTTTATCACATTATTATGTGAAGCTCTTCTCTTGAACCACGTTTCTGATCCAAAGTTACATTTCTTTGAAGTTATGTCTGTTTTAAAGCTTTTAACAGCCGTGATCTGAAAAACGGTTTAATAATGAAGTTCAGGAAACTCCATCAGGGATGATGCTGATTTTATTCTTTTTATTTCACTCTTATTTTACCAGATTAGATCTCTTTTTCACAGGAGGCCTGAGCCGAAAGGGATCAACACGACAAATGAGATACGATGAAGACAGTAAAGTAGAAATAAAACACATCAAATGAACAGAATGATTCAACGGTTAATCAAGAGGTCAGGTCAACAGGGACCTGCTGAGGTGAAGCTGTGTGAACCAAGGACGGGTCCCTGAGGAACACCACCTCTAGTTCTAGTGGTTTCTAACTGAACTCATCCGTGTGATTCTGATGCCAAACGGACTCGCCCATCAGCGGCGTTTCACAGGTGTGAGGAACATCATGAGACCTTCAGTCCACCACCGTAGTCCTTCCTTAGGTCCACAATCGGAACGTTCTCCGAGGTTAAACCCAATCTGATGATTTCACGTTTATTCAAGAGATTCAAGAGATTTTATTTGTCGTATGCACAGCTTCCACTGACAACGAAATTATATTTCAGTACAACCCGAACGAGATCAGACATACAACAAGAGGTACACGAATACAGTTCAAAGTTGACTGAGGTGCAGCAGTGGTCCGCGCACCTTTATAAGT
>NC_050516.1:22754833-22765859 GCF_002922805.2 Oryzias melastigma
AGAAGCACATATGCAGACACGACGCAGTACATGAGGATCAGTCGGTAGGAGGGAGGGATGGCCGAGGTCAAGAAGGGATGAGCAGCAAGTATCATGCTTTGCACACAGCTGCTGTTTACACTCTGTAGAAGTGGGTATGTTTGAGAAACCATATCTACCTTATCTACATTTAAAGTGATTTCCTGTCAGATTAAGCAGCTGAAGCCGTGAACGCCGGCGGCCGTTTCCAAAGCTGCAAACGTGAAACGACCACAGAAAAGTCTTCAACCAAACTGTAGAGTTTTACTCCCAACGTCGTTTGGTGGATTGACAGTTACGACTCGGCATTAACGTCGATTTATCGGAGCAGTTCATGTTCCTGAGTGACGTGAACCTTTGACCTCTGTCCCACTTCACCTGAACTCACCTGAGGGAGCTCCCAGAGCAGAAGCCCCTCCCCTTGAGGTCCTTCCACATTCTCTCTCCAGAGGGCGCCGCTGCCTCCACGTAACGTCTCATCCTCTGATAGAAGAGTTTACAGATTTACTCAACTCAAACATACGATCAGATTTTAATGAAGTTATTTAGAATCAGGAATCAAAGTACAGATATGAGTTCTTAAAAGAAATAATACTAATAGAATCTGGTCCATTTATAAACATGTTTGTATTTTCAATTAAATGTCAAAATATCTGAAAATAGAAAAAACCTGAAAGAAATGTGATAAATAACATTTTAAAGGTCTTTTGACTATTAAATGTCAAAGAAACAACAAATACTTCGTATTGATCTTAGACTGAATATTGTTGAGTCCTGATGTTAAACTCTGAATCATTTTCATGTTTCCTCTGAGTCATGAAGTAACATCAGAAGGATCGGATCCAGATGCAGTTCTGGTTTCACTCTACAGGCGGCGCTCAACTTCAACAGACACAAGCATCAAGAAAATCCAAGAATTCAGATTTCTGATTCTGGATTCAGTCCCAAAAATGAAGTTAAACTTCTGACAAAAAAGATTTTAAATTCAGGAAATCTGATCTGAATTCATATGAAGTTTTTTATTAAATTATCTCGTTTTTGGTGTTTTAGACGTGATTTTAACATTCTGTCAAAAGTAATGAAAGTGACAAAGAAAAAGTCACTAAAATCAAACGATTCCTGTTCAATAATAATCTGATCCTAAAGTCTGATTCTAATCTGCAGCAGATTAAAGATGTTTGAAGATCAAACTTTGGTTTCCTGAAGGTTTGAAACTTTTTGTGGAGTTTTGGCTTCAGTTGTGTGTTTGTGTTGTTGTGGGTTTCAGCTTCTTTGTGGTTTCAGCTTCTTCATGGTTTCAGCTTCTTTGTGGTTTCAGCTTCTTCGTGGTTTCAGCTTCTTTATGGTTTCAGCTTCTTCGTGGTTTCAGCTTCTTCGTGGTTTCAGCTTCTTCGTGGTTTCAGCTTCTTCATGGTTGTGTGTTCAGAGACGTTAAACTGTTGTGAGTTTGTGGATGTAAAGATCTGAAAATGTGTTCTAACCTGAACAAAGTGAAGCCGGTTCCTCCTGATCTTTCAGTTCAGACAGAAATATTTGGGTTTTTCTGCTTCGATCAACTTTCAGAAACTGAGAGTTTTCAGCCTGAAATCAAAGCTTCACGTTGATCTTTCTCTGATTCTGACATTCGCTGAAGAACGGAGTAAAAAGGTAGAAAAATCACAGAAACCTTGAAGAGAGTCTTTTACCTTCAGAGCTCCAGAACCCGACCAGAACCTGAAAGAAAAGGTTGGACTGAAATCCTCAGGAGCAGCTGTTCTTCATTCTCACCTGATCAGGTGGAGTTAGCTCCGCCCCTTTGAACCTGAAACAGGAAAAACAAACACATTTGGTTTCCTTGAAGTGACATCAGAACAGAACCAACAGCTCTGAGATCCGGATCGGTCCGATGATCAGAAGATCTGATGATCAGTAAAGATTCTTTTTTCTTTTTCTGTTTTTGTCTGAAAGCAAAAGTTTAAGATTTATTGTGTCAATTCAGAAATGAAAGATCAAACAGGAAATGAGGAAGCTTTTCAAAATAAAGTGCTGGACATGGAGTCAAAGGTTTTATCACTACTTTCAAAAGCTGTTTGTTCTCAGATTAAACTCTTCATTGATAAGCTAATAAATGACTCAATGTGGTCTTCAGACAAACCGACCAACACTAAGATGAAAGTAACAGAAGATATCTCTACAGTAATTGATGAAAAGAAATACCCGATAGGATTGTTTATTGACTTAAAGGTATTTGATGCTGTTGATCTGTTTCAGTTCCAAAGTTTCATCTGTTTGGGGTCAGAGGTTCTTATCTGGTTCATCAGCTGTTTGAAGGCATCAACATGTAGAGTTTACTGGTCATTCCTCAGACATGAATATAGAGCGTGGGATCCCTCAAGGATCAATACTGGGTCCTGGTCTTTTCCTGTTAGACATACAGACATTTGTGAATCTCAAACGTTTCAAACTTGTTCTATTTGCTGATGATAGAATGTTTGATTCAGGATCAAATTTCAGATATTTAATAAAAATACTGAAATGGTCCAACTTAAATATTGGTTTAATAATATTAAGCTTTCATTGAATTTAGAAAAGACAAAGTTTATGTTTTTACTAATTAAACCAGGAGGGAGTAAAACTATTGGCTGATGGAGTAACAGCTGAAAAATCTGAGTTTAGATTTCTTGGGTTCATTTGGGACAAAAATGGTCGTGGAAGCTGCAAGTATCAAATATTAAAAGAAAAGTGTCTAAAGTTGTATTTGTTTAGAATATGAAGTTGTATTCATCCTGTGGTGTTCAGAAGGTCACATTGTTCCACTGTACAGCCTTATTTCACGTACGGTGTTGACGTGTGGAGTAATACATATGAAACTGATTCAACATCATCACTGCAGAACAAGGTTATTCCAATAAGTCATAAACAGAGATCATACAAATACTTTATCTGTGGAGTCGATCGATGAAACTTGAGGATTTAGTCAAACAGGAAACTTTATTAGTGATGCTTAAAGTTAAAAACAAAGAATTTACAAAAACTCTGTTTTCACCTCAGAAGATGAAAATCTCAGGAGGAAACAGGAATTATTAGGATTTAAAGTTTCAAGTCGCTTGAACTGTTTTTGTTTTGTTAGGGTTAAAGTTTGGAACGCTCAACGGGAAACTCTGAAAAGTTGTACTAATAAAATATTATTTAAAAAAGTATTTGTAAAAACCAAACTTGAGGAATATGTCGTGTTTAGTTTAATCCAATTCAATGTGATTTATGTCGCCCAATATCCCAAAGGAATAGTTTTATGGTCTTGTTTGGACCTTGAGTCCGTATTATTTTATTCTATTGACCTCATTGGTTTCACGACTGTAATTACAGAAGCAGAAGTTCGGTCATAAAATAGAAACAACAGCTGAAAACTAAATAAACTGCTCATCTCCGTCCTTAGACCCTCCAAACTCCTCAGTGTGGGGACAGGTGCTGAACCTCACCTGAGATTGTTTCTTCTGGTTTCTCTTTTTAAGATGTGAAACAGAAGCAGAAACCAGATTTACTGTCCTCACTGTCCTGGAGATACAAGGACTTCTGTTGAACATGTTGATGTAAAGCTCTTCATGAAAGGAACTAAAGCACAAATCACTTGGTTTAGCACAAATAAAATACATAAGATTCATGAAAAAAATGAATATATGAATATATATTATTCCAAAATATGAAGAAATCCAGAAGAAAGTCAGACTAGCATTAGTGGACAAAAGACCTTTGAAACTCAACCATCGATATGAAGAAGAAACAATAACGGCCCTAAAACAGAACAGTGGAACCCCAGAAGATACTGGAGCTTCATCAGAGCTGTAACCATGGAGACGAACCGACTTCTGTTAGTGACGGTTAATCATGAAATCCTTATTACGTCATTTAGCTGATAAAACGTTAGAATTTATTCAATCAAAAGCTTTGGAAATGTCGGCCAAAACACTACAAATATATTCATTATAAGGACACAGTTAATTCATCGAGCAGGTCAAGCAGAGCCATGAAAGTATTAATGTTTACAGACACCAAAGTCTACTGATGTCTGTAAAGAATTAACGTTCTTAAGGATAAAGTATTTGTTTTTATAAAACAGTTATTTTAAAATGTTTGAAGAACACGATAAACTAGAAAATAAGAATCACTTGTGATAAAACTGGTGTGAATGTTTTAGCTGAAAGTAGTGATGCAATTGACTTTAATTGCTGGTGGGATTTGCTGAAAATGCTAAAGTTATTTGCTAAATGTTACATTTGCTAAAAGACTAAAAATAACTATGAGAGCCTGAAGTTCACCTCAACTTCTGAAAATTGGTAAAATTGCTTAAAAACCTCCAATACATCACATGCCAGTTTTGCAAAACTATTTAGTGTTTTGCTAAAATATGAGCTAAACTCCAGATTAGCTCTAAAAACCTCAGTAGAATTAGCCAAAGAGGCTAACTCGTTGCTGAAATACCAGCTAGAATCCAAAATGTCTAAAATTCTTAGTAACCTAAATTAGTCCAAAGACTGTCACCAAAATAGAAGCTAAACTTTTAAAATGAACCCATGAAAACCTCAGATAACACATTAACCAAAACTTTAGCACGTTGCTGAAATCTGATTTAGACTCACATCAGTCTCCACGGTGAGAACGATCGACGTGTCTGTAGTGGTTGAAACAACATCTGCTCTAAACAAGTCAGACTTCACAAAGTCTCAGATCCTCCAGAAGAACATCTCAGCTGGTGGACCAGAGGCTGTTCTTCATCACTGATGTCTCACTTCCTGGAGGTTTGAAGAACGTTTAGTGGATCATCAGGACAAGAAGGAACTTGGTGTCCAAAACAATATGAACAAGAAGAAGTTACATTCAAGCTGTCATTACTAATGTTCGCCCTCCAAACCTGTGAGGATATCTGTGCATCAGATCATTCAGAACGTTCTGTGAGGATCTAATGTCTCCTGAATGTTTCTTAGATAATTCACTGAAACATTCATGTTCTGCAGATCTAAGTACATGAGTACGTTTATTTCTAATGTGTTTATAAATGCTGTTAATAAGAGAAAACGAACATGATTTTAAATCATTTGATTTTTATCAGCTGTTCAATCTAAAACTACTAGAGGAAATACAAACTTAAACTAAATATCTTGAGAACATTTTGATTTGCAAGATCAGAATTATTTTTACCAAGAATTCCTGGTATGTTTGTCTTTAAAGTTAGAGATATTTGATTTCCTCATTTTTCTGTAATATCTGAATATTTAGTTTAACTGCAGCTATTTAACAAACCAGCAGCAGTTTGTACAAATGAACCAGAACTATTCAGATTTTCTAAAAGTTATGAACGGGGTTCCTCAAGGATCCGTTCTAGAGCCTTTACTGCTGTTTACAGATGAGTCTTCTGTTTACCGCTCTAGAACAGACACAGTTACATTAATGTAAATTACTAAAGTATAACTGGATAAGACAAAAACATGGTTCTGTAATAAATGATCAAACTGCAAAAAATACATTTTATCATTTTTAGTAACTGCTAAAATAATGAAAATATGACACTAATTTAACCAAATGAATGTCTGACGTTATTGAAATGATATTTCTGAATAAACTCAGACGGAAATCTCACGTTAATGATTCAAAAACATCAGAATTTTATACAAAGTAAAGGATTAGTTGTACAGTAACTCTCATCGCTCCTTTATTCTTATTTTAATTATTGTACAGAAGTCTGAGGAGAAACGTTTTCCTCTCACACCGAGACACCGATTCTGGTACAGAAAAGAGCGGCAAGAATTATCCAGAAAAAGAATGAATGTCATGTTTAATAAATCTCATCCTGGACTTGGTTGAGTTAAAAATGTTAGTAATGGTAAAAACGGAATTAAAAATGTTCAGTATTTAAACCAGAAGAAAGGAAAGATCATTTCTAGGTTCCTCCAGAACATCTGAGCAGAACAACGTTTTAGTTCAAAGCCTCAGACTGAGGAACTCATCGGAACACTTCCTGGAGAAACACTTTCAGGTTAAAACCTAAAATATATAAGTAACCTTAAACAGATAAATAACCTTAAGTAGATAAATAACTTTAAACAGATAAATAACCTTAAACAGATAAATAACTTTAAATAGATAAATAACTTTAAATAGATAAATAACGTTAAATAGATAAATAACTTTAAATAGATAAATAACCTTAAGTAGATAAATAACCTTAAGTAGATCACAATGATGGAGGTGATCCAGAACCGAAGACGCCTCGATCAGGTTTGATTATCAGAGTCTCTGTCTGGTTTCCTGATCATCTGTGATTGGTCAGAGATTATTATCAGATTCTTCACGACTTTCTTTTCTTATTCAGAAACGTTACCTGAGTCGGTAAAAACAATAAACAACAATAAACATAAACATCAAAGTTGACTGAAGAGTTCTGGGATCAGTTGGACCAGTTGAGGTTTATTCTGTTTGTTCAGAAATGAAACAAACAGGAAATGCAGAAGCTTTTCAAAATAAAGTGCTGGATGTGGAATGATAGTGACCATGAGTGTTTACAGAGCTCAACAGATCGACGAATATCATCAGAATTAACTGATACTCCAAAGAAATCCTGGATTTTAATCTGAACTTGATCCATCATCACAATTCCAAACTGATTAAAGAATTCATAAATACATTCACAGTAAAATGTTTCCAGTGATTACACCGTTACTATAGTAACAACAATATACAATGTTTTCCTAAATGATACACAGACATCCCTCAGAATGGAATATTATTGAGTGAATTAAGAGATCATCTCCCTGATTTCACTGTATCTCAGTTAAAGATGATTATAAAACCTCCAATAGACGAGACTCTAAATCTACGTAGATTAGAACTCAAAGGGATTGGATTTGTTTAATCCTGATCGGAGAGTGTGAATGTAACGGATGTGATGGAGGTCTGTGGAATATTAAATAACATGAACAGGAATGATGTAAAACACAGAACTAAAACTCTTAAAGCTCAATATAAATGTATGAAAACAGACGGACAGTAATGAGGAGAACTGGAAAGATTAGAAAATACATTCAAAAAAAGAAGCATAGAAATAAGGAAATAGGGGAAACTTTAAATGATGCAACTAAACGACATTGAGGTGAAAGAAACCAGAATATTCTGTGTATGAAGGAGATTAACGATGAAACTCTAGTTTGAGAATGAAAACATAATGAATGTATCATACAGAGAAACTAGTAAACTCTATTTATATTGATCACAGAACACAATGTTTTATCAGCTGTTAGAAAAAGTGATAAAACTTTAATGAGTGTGGAGGAATAGAAACGATTGGAGTAAAGACCGTAGACTCTATTCTCAGTCTCAATGTTCATCTTCAATCTTTTAGAAACAGAATTTATTCAATAAAAAATGAAAGTGGCCAAAATAATCTCAATATTTCAACAAAACGATGTCACAATAATAGAATTGTATCTGTACTTTCATAATTTTATAAAATAATAAAAAAATAGTTAAGATAAAAATTACACGTGTTCCTTGAAAAAATGATCTACTTTCTGAATATCAGTTCCAGATTTAAGTCTACAGCATTTATTCACTGAACAGACCAGATTCTGGCTGAAACTGAGTATTTTATACTGTAAATCATATTTTGTTAGCAAAACTGTGTAATTAGAAGGGTTAGTTAGAGACTTCATGTCCAAATGGTCGTAAAGTTACTTTGATAATAGACGAAATGTTCAGATTAATAATTCAAATCTAAAGGGAAACATTTAACATAAAGACCCAAACTCTTTATTTATCAATGACATTCATGGAATCTCAAAGAAGAATGTTCTGTTATTTGTTGATGATGTTTACGGTTCATTTATGATCAGTCATTACTAACATGATCCGGTCTCGTTACTAAGATGGTTCCACGGAAACAAATTAGTCTTAAATTATGAAAAAGAAACTAAAAGTATCATTTCTGGAACAAGAATTATGATTAATAATGTCGTTTCTGAAAAACATTTTTATGAGTCGTACTAGAAATTCTATGTCGACTAAATAAGTAAAAACTTAATATTTAACTTAATTCCTTAATCGTCTCATTTCTTCTTTATTGTTATGATGTTTGGAAATGTTTGTAAAGGAAAACTAACAGATTAAATAATAAATCAAAGAGATTTATGTTAAATCAGCTGTGATCCTGTAGAAGATCAGAAACAGGACGGGGAAATGTAATCTGATTACTGACGGTAACAATAGGAGGAAAAGGACTTTAATTAACCCTTTAACTTCATGATGGAAAAGAGGATTTCTGTTTTCTGGAATCATTTAATCATTGAAGTGAAAATTTAACAATTTTGTTGTTAAAAAGACTAAAAAAACTAGTTTTTAACATTAATATTTTTAACATTAATTAAAGTATTTTTAAAAACGTGTAGTGATGCAGATGTTTGTGACCTGGATGGTGTTTGGTTGACGAGGATGAAGAAGAGTTCCTTCATCGTCGGTTTATTGAGGATCATTAGAGACAGAAAACATTCAAATGAATATTTATTACTCTCGCATGACCCAGACGTCTCAATACGTTTGACTCTAAGCTGCACATCACAGTTACTGACAGGTAAACATCAGTTTGTGTCTCTTGATGAACTCCACTTCCCATCAGCCAGTGCGGCCGACCCAAACCGGCCTTCAGTCCGAACTTCAACCTGCAGGGAAATCTTTGCAAAATGATAAAAGTTCTGAATGACAGAAATGAATTATCTCTCATTTTAGGAACATTTATTCAAATGATGTTTAAAAAGTACATCAGTGATAAAATAACAAACATTTTTATCATTGCAGTAAAATGTAAACTTCTCTTTTGATTTGTAATAGAAGAAGTTCAGTCTGAATAAAGAAACTTAAATGTATTAAACGTTTATCAAACTTCGTACTAAATGATGAATTTAAAGATAAATCCGTTTCTATCCAGACGTTTGAATGTTCTTCAGTGGACAGGATCGAAAAATCACATTTTTCTGTCAACATTCATGTTTGTTGGTGGAAAAGCATAAATTAGGATTTTGTTTCATTCAAACTGGTTGTATTTGTAGATTATACTTCTGTAACGTAGTACTGACATCTGAAATACTTCAGTACACGATGATGTCACCAACGAGGGTCGCGACCTCTGACCCCCTCATGACAGAACTTGGGAGGCACATTGGTTTGATGAAGAGTCTCAAAGCGGTTTGAATCCAGATGTTCAGATGTGATCTGAACACAAACAGGTCCGACTGAAGTTTCTTTAGCTCCGCCTCCTGTTCATGTCCCGCTGACACGAGCGTCTGTCTTCAGTTTTTAGGAGGATTTTCTGCAGATTTGAACTTTCTCGACAAAAACTGAAGAAGTGAATCCGATAAATTCAGTTTGAATCCTGGTTTCACTCCTTAAACGATCAAAGTTTTTCCAGGTTTTCTTCGATATTATTCAGTTCATTCTGGAGCTTCTTAAACAGTTTATCATTTAGACAAACAAATCTCGTTTTACTCCGTTTATTACTTTAATATTCAGATCAATTCAAACTTCTCTTCAGTGTTTCTATTGTCCTTAAATCCGGATCGAAATGGTGATCCGTCCTTCAGAAACAGGAATCGTTCATGATCTCCAGTTTCAGTCGTTGACAGATAGAATTGATCTCTAATCAGTTCTGTTATTTAAACTCATCCAGATGATTTGAGGTTTTTTCTTCTGGTTTAACTTCCTCACAGACTTCTAAACTTATATTATTTCTATTCAAGCGACTGATTTATCGTCTTCATAGTTTAATCCTTAAATATTCTTCGAGATTCTTTGAACATGAATGTTTTGTTTTCTATTGTTTATCCACGTTTTCTTCGTTTTATTGTTTGAGTTTATTGATGGTTTTCATCATTATTCTCATTTTTCTGATGAGTTTTCAGACTGAATCTTTTTAAGTTTTAATCTTGTTTGTTCGGATCATGAATCAGATTCTTTGCATTTTTCTTCAGTTTTTTCCTGAATTCTCCTAATTGTTCCTCGGCTGATTTCTTTGATCCATTTCTGATTAAATCGGTTTGATTCTTTCCGACGTCATTTCACTTTATTTCAGTAAGTTTGGATCTTTGTTGAAGCAGCTGATCTGAAGCTTCAGTTGGAGATTTTCTGGAGCAGAACCTCAGAAACGTTTGTTCTGATCAAACGTAACTGAAAAGATTTTAGAAGCTGAAAAATGTTTCTTCTCATTTTCAGCTTCATGACGATTTTCCTCCTAAAAGACGTGAAAACAGGAAAAGTTCAGACAAACGTTGAGACTGAAGCGACGAATGTTTTGACTGATTCTGGACGAATCGCGTCACGTTTGAGTCTTTATGGAAACTTTTTAAAGCAGCTTCAGGTGAAATAAAAACAAATTAAAAGATTTAAATGCAGAAAAAAAAAGAGAAATAAACGTCTTGATGATTAAAAACTCAGACGTTTGTGTTTACACAACAGTTTATATTAATTATCTTCAATATTTCTAAATATGAGATCAAAAACACAAACAAACAAACAATACAACAAACAAACAAACAAACAGATTTAAAATCTATTTAATTGTAAAAAAAAATATTAAAAGAAACAAATAATAAAAATATTGATTCAAACATCAGAAATGTTCTCAAATTTATTTTCATTTGATCATTTTAAAGAAAAGCTTCAGATTAAAGTATTTTTATATTTACTTCTGGTGTTTTTGGATGATTTTAACTTTGATTTGAAATCATCGACTTCCAACTTTATTACATTTAAATAGAATTCTATTAAAATTCAAGTTTGAACTCAAAACGATTAAAATGTGATTTTAAATAAAAGACGATCATAGAAAAGGAACGTAAACCCATTAGAGACAAAAGAACGTTTTAGATTTGATCTGAAGTCTCAACGTTTGATTTGACAGAATCAGAACCGAGTCCAGAAAGTTCTGGTTCCTTTGGAGTCACAGAACCATCAGAACCGCAGGAAAGAGACGGACGTGTGTTCAGACATG
>NC_050516.1:22766226-22768469 GCF_002922805.2 Oryzias melastigma
TCCAGCAGGGGGCGGTACCGTCGAGGTTTTCAGAGACTCCAGCAGATCACAGACTTTGATTCTTCTTGACATAAATGTAAACTCTGAAACTGTGAGATTAAAAGTAAAGTTCAGTTTAGAAGAAGAACTTTTATTTCTGTTCTGAGAAAAAGATGAAAACTTTGAATCCTCCAGAGTTTCAGCTTCAAACCAGAAACTGATCTGAAGAACTGACAGTTGGATTTGATGTTTTCTATATTTCTAATAAAGGACAACAGCTGAGCTGTCGCCCCGGTAACGGGGCGGGGTGGTGGAGCGGCCTTAAGGCCCGGGACAAAAACAAACTTTATGTAGTTCGATTCTGATGATCCAGAAGTTCATCTGAGCGGACAGACGTTCTCTACTCCTCCAGTGTTCTGTCCGTCAGTGTCGGATCAGAACCCCCCCTCAGGCGCTCCTCAGGGTTCCGTTCTGGAGCCTCTTCTTCACTTCTCTAGAGAAACATTTTCCCTCCATTGAATCTTCACTTCTGCTGTTATGACTCCGCCTCTTCATCATCATTGGTTCACCTCCTTCAGTGTCGGATCAGAACACGTCCTTGTCCCCCCCCCACCAGAACCTCCATCCATCCCTGCGTTCTCCTCCTCCTCCTCCCTCAGATCTCCTCTGACCTTTACTGACTCGTCCTCAAACATCTTCTTCTCCGAACAAACTGACAGGAATTCACTTTATTGGTGGATTCACTGGATCAATAATCAATCAGATGAGATGATTCTCAGGAGAGAAAACATCTACAAACATCTCAAACCAAATACTGAACAAATGAACCCCAGAATCCAGGTCAAAGGTCATCATCAGGCGCCACACAGAGAGGATTACAACATGTTAACATGAATATGATCAACCGGATCAGAGAGAGGATTACAACATGTTAACATGAATATGATCAACCGGATCACAGAAATATGAAGTTCAACCAGAACATGTTCATTAGAGGAAACCATCAGGAGACGTTCAACCAACAACCTCCAACCAGTGATTCTCAGCCTCGATGCTGGAGAACTTCTGACCAACCAGACGGGACTTTGACTCAGAACTATGTTTAAATGAGAGTCATGACCCAATAAGACACGGAGGAGTCGGTCATGTGACTCTGTATCTGCTCAGTCTCCGTGTTCAGATACAATCCAGGATGTGACGAGTGTTAGCCTCAAAGTCTGTCTTTATGCAGATGATGATGAGTCATTTATCCAAAATCATCTTCTGTGAGATTATGGAGAGATCAAAGTAAATCAGAGACTGAATCCGGTCAATCAATCGTCATGAGAACGAGTCGTTTCACTGGAATAAACCAGTAAAATACTAAACTTTAGAAGGAGTTATAATAACAGGAATAAAGAAGAGAGGAAACGGTCTGGATGAATGTGCTTCCTGTTTCCTGTTCTTACGTCTGTCACTTCCTGTGAAAACTCCTCCCTCTGTAGTCAAACAAACAGGAAGCCAGAATGAAAGTTACAACCTGCTGAGAACAGACACCAAACCAGAACTGGACTATTGGACAACATCGTCAGAGTAACGAGGATTATGGGAAATGAAGTTAGGAGTCATCAGAGCTGCTCTCTGTGGACACAATGATCACGATAGAAACAGAAACCACGAGGTCTGGTTAGGATGGATCCAGACTGCAGCCTGGAGGACTCTCACTCTTATTATGGGATGGAACAGATGAAAGTTTGAGGAGAACGTTTGGAGTCTGTCCTCCAGCTGCAGGAGCTTCACGGTTCTCTTCAACAGACGTTTATGTGAAGGAAAAGGAAAGATCTTGAAAACTAACTGTACTGAAGAACCTGGAACACTGATGTGACTCCAGACAAAACCAGAAATAAGAACAGGAAGAACTGTGAGAAACTCTGAAGTGTGAACAGCAGCAGAGAATGACAGAAGTAAAGATGTTCCTGCAGACGCATTCATGTTCAGAAACTCATCGTCTGTGCTCGAAAAATAATAATAAACACTTGGAAAAACATGAAACCACAACAATAAATGAATTTAAACAAGTTTAAGACAAAAAGAGATTACTGCTTCACCTCTTCTGAAAATAGAGGATCCAGATCAAGTGAAGGAACATCAGAATTTGTTTGTTTTTGTTGTTCTGAATAAAGGAAGATAATAAAAGACTTTTAAAAGAAAGAAGATGATGTTTGTTCAATTATTTATTCATCTTGTTGAGGATTTGAATGTTTGGTTTGTTACACAAAACTTAT
>NC_050516.1:22768971-22772791 GCF_002922805.2 Oryzias melastigma
TGACCTTCCTCTGACCTTCACTGACTCGTCCTCATCTTTAACATCAGTGACTTTATAATGTCTACGGTGTCCCTGAAGACCAAAAAGCCAAATAACATCTAGATGATCCTGATGGTAGAGAATCTGAAACATTAAAGTTTCTTTTAATGATTTTATCTTTTTTTCTAAATAAATGTAAAATACAGAATTATTGCTTTTATTTTGAAAGGCCAGAATAAAGAAAATCTGTTTTAAAAGTTTCAACGCCTCAGAGTGAAATTCTTCAACCAAACCAACATGAAGCTTCATGAAATGTTTGAGTCGGGAATCGAGTCACCGTTGACCTTCATTTACCTCTTCAGTGGGAGCCAATCAGAGCAGCTGAGGTGTGACAAAGGGGCGGGGCAACAGCAGGTAACGTCCTGACACTGGACGGCAATAACCAGCAGAATCATCAGTAAAGAACAGAAACCAGGAAAGTTTGATGCTCCGTCTTTATTAAGCGGATGCTTTGGTCCAGCGGACGACCACGTCCCTCCTCCCTCTGGAGGTTCGATTCTGTGTTTGGGTCCTTTAGAGTCTCCACCGACTGAAGTCAGAACTCTCAGAGCAGATGTTCACGTCGGGACTGAAGCTTCAGAAACGGGTCAGCCAGCAGGGGGCGCCAGCAGGACGCAGCCAGCAGGGGGCGCCAGCAGGATGCAGCCAGCAGGGGGCGCCAGCAGGGGGCGCCAGCGCCTTCTTTCTGGTACAAAAACTTCAGGGACGGAGGAGCTGAGAGGACGCCACGGCGAGGAGCGTAAACAGAAGATCGATAAAATGTCTGTTAAGACGTGAATCCCACACAGACGCTGTGACTCCGCCCTCTCAGTGCAATAAGCCCCTCCTCCTCGCTCAGCGTCGGCCCGTTTGATCGGCCGATGCCTCGTCCGCGTTGGGGCGGGGCCTCAGCTGCCGCAGGGCGCCCCTGCAGATCAGACAGAACCAGTAGAGCTGCAGGGGCCACAGCAGAGCGGCCCCTAGGTTACACTGCCACGGCGCCGCCAGGAGGGCCCGGTGGAGCGGGATGGAGGCGTACCTGCAGGCAGAGAGAGGGGAGGTCCGTGAGGTTCTGAGGGTCCAGTTCCATAACCACAAACATCTGACTGCTCCTCAGAAGTGGAACCTGAACAGATCCGGGCCGGTCCAAACCTTTAGGACAGTGTTCCTCATTCCAGGTCCTCGAGAGACGCCACCCTGCCTGTTTTCCAGATCTCCAAGTCCTGCCAGCTGCCGATTCGTTCAGTCAGATGTCTCCACATTCTGATTGAATGAACACACCTGGTCCAGGTAATTAGCAGCAAGCAGTATACAAAGAGCTGGAAAACAGGCAGGGTGGGGGCTCTCGGGGACCTGGAGTGAGGAACACTGCTTTAGGAGGTCCGACACGAATCTACTGAAAATCCTTCAGATCTGATCGGAGCTTTGATCAAACCCAAACCAGATCCGGTCAGGTGGACCTGGAGGCAGACCGGTGGGGGCGGGGCTTACCTGCTGTAGGCGTAGTACAGGTACGGGAAGAGCAGCACGCGGCAGCAGAAGAAGGAGAGCAGCATGAGGACGCCGTTGGCTCGGTGCAGCAGCGTCTGCTGCTTCCTGTACTGCAGACACAAACCACATCATCTGAGGAGGAGGCGGAGCTAACCGCCTCTCAACCAATCACATCACAGCTCCTTCTGTTCCAGACGGCCCGTTCTGATCCAGATGTCACTTCAGTTCCCCAAACAGAATCTGTCTACATTGTAGTCTGACTCAGAACCAGAACCTGGGCAGCACAGAAGTTCTAGATCAGAGGTCCAAAGACGGGAGACACGGATCGACCAATCAGAGAGCAGAATTTAACTTCCTCTCACACAGAACCAAATTAGATCGACATTTTTTATGATTTTATGACCAGAAATAAAATAAAGTCTGAAAAAAAAAGAGTTTAGTCAACATGAAATCTGAACATTCAGGATGTAAACTTCCACATTTGAATCATGAGATCAGACCGTCGTTTGGATCAGACAATCTAATCCAGAAATCTTACAGAGCTCCTAAAAGTCCTGCAGTCGTATACGAATGATTCATGATGATCCAGAGGATCTGCTTCTGGATCATGATCCAGACTTTGGACATTCCGGTTCTGGAACGTTCTCGTTAAATCCAAAACTTTAGATCTAGTTCATTCAGGTTCTGGTCACCAGCTGGTTCCTTATGAACCAATCAGGTTGAAGAAGAGTCCACTTCCTGTTAGACCCACGACCAACAAACACAGGAAGTAATCTGATTACTGCAGTGGATTACCTGGATCAGGACTTTTCCCAGACAGACGGACGGCGTGCTGAGCTCCGCCAGAAACAGAACGCCCTGGAAGTAATCACCTTTACCCTGCCGCCACAGCTGATACACAAGACGCACGCACGCGCACGCACGCACGCACGCACGCACACACACGCACACACACCCACACCCGCACACGCACACGCACACGCAGGATGAAGCAGAGGGTTTCAGATCTCAGAATCAATCATCTCGGCGTTCCAGATTTGCTAGAATCTGGATTAAAGCGTTCAGACCAGACGCCTGGTTCTAGAACTGTCACCAGATCTGGATCAGGACTTGTTTAAGCTTGATTTTCATTAGTTCTGGTTCCGACTGATCCAGAATCCGTTTATGTTTACATGGTGATTCATTCTGGATCTGGACTCAAATCTTAGCTTTAACCCTGCATGACCAGATCTGGGTTTTGGCTCTAGAAGCGGTTCTGGACTGGCTCCTGTGGCTCCAGCGGCGTCGTCATGGTTACCAGGGATGCGGGGAAGCAGAAGGCCACCATGAAGACGTGATGCAGAACCATCAGGATCTCTCGGCGGAGGAAACCCGGCACCGCGGCCCGCACGGACAGGCCGCCTCGCCCCGCCTCCTCGTGACCTTTGACCTGCAGCTTGTGCCAGTAACACACAAACATGGCGTAGATGTCGTACAGGAAGTAAGGCGTTGCAAACAGGATGTAGGTGTCGGTCAGCCAGTGTCTGCGGAGGAAAACGTCAAACATTTGATCAACTCTGATAACTAAACTTTCTCTTGTGTCTTCATGCAAAAACAAACATTTCATTAAAGGCAGTCCAATAAAAGCGATGATTCAGTCTGAGCTTCATTCTGATCTTAATCTTTCATCTCCAAAGTTGTTGAGTTTCTGTTCAAACTGTTTATGGAGACGAACTGGAAAAAAGAAACGACTAAAACAGAAAAGACTTGTGGGCGGGGCTTGTCGCCATGAAATAATCTCTATTTCTAAGATCCAGTCTGTGCAGTGAAACCTTTAGGGGAAAAACTCCCAGAATTCCCTGCAGCTGCTGGATTTGTTATTCAAAGGAGATCCACTTTGACTGTGAAATGAGGGAAGACGCCTCCTCCTCCCATCATGCACTGCAGCCGGATTAGAGACTGAAATAACCCGGCTCAGCAGACAAACTAATCTCAGATTGATAATGAGATTAGAGAATCTTCATCTGCTCCAGTGAAGCTTCTGTTTCTGAATGAAACCGTCTGAAGACTCCCAACCTTCAAGGCAGAAAAAAAAACGTTTTCACAGGATTTGAAAAATCCAATGCCAAAGGGGCGCGGCCTCACCTGTCCTCCAGGACGTCCCTGCAGGACGAGGCGATGACGCAGCCGGCAGACGACGCCATGACGGCCTGCAGGGACGACACCAGGCTGCAGACACACACAGGAACCACAAACACACAGACGCACACATCAGTTTATTTAAGGAAAAATCATCAACCCAAAACACAACATAAATCCCAGATCAACACAA
>NC_050516.1:22773775-22814675 GCF_002922805.2 Oryzias melastigma
GCTAATCAGCAGCAAGCTGGTCAGGGAGAGCTAGAAAACAGGCAGGGTTGAGGCTCTTGAGGACCAGGGTTGGCCACCCCTGTGACCTACTTCATGTCAAGAGTAGTGCTTCCCCTCCTCCTTCAGGTGTAGTCGTCTTCAACACTGAATCAAACTCTGTAGACTTCAGGTGTCAAACTTCAGCCAATGGTCGGTTTGGGCCTCGAGGGGCAGCTAAGGGCTCGAGGGTCGGTGTAGGCCTCGAGGACCAGTTTAGGCCTCGAAGGGTCGGTTAAGGCCCAGAGGGTCTGCTTAGGTATCGAGGGCTGGGTTAGGCCTCGAGGGGTTGGCTAAGGCCTGAAATGGTCAACTTAGGCTTTGAAGGACTGGTTTAGGCCTCGAGGGGGCCGGTTTAGACTTCGAAGGGCTGGCTTAGGCCTCAGATTGTCAGTTTAGGCCTCAAAGGGTCGGTTTAGGCCTCGAGGGCCAGTTTAGGTCTCGAGGGCTGGTTTAGGCCTCGAGGGCTGGTGTCTCACATGTTTTCCAACCAATCTGCCCTTGTAGGTTGTCGTTGGAGGAATACACCTGATCCAGGTAACCAGCAGTGACACTAGCGGGAAGATGGCCCTCGAGGCCCAGACTGCAACAGTTCTGCTGTAGACCGTAGATCCTTCGTCTCCTGAGAATACCTATACGTGATCTGGGGGTACCAGAGACTGTCCGTGGTGATCTAACCTTTCTGTCCAGGACTGAGTTCTGGGAGGGGTCCAGAGGGGCGTCTGTGGTCGTAGCGTTTTGCTGGACATCGTCCTTCATCCTCCTGACAAAACCCTTCCAGAGAGGGTCAGTCGGGCTCCAGCTTGGATGTGGTTGATCCGGCAGGATCTCGGAGGAACGAGGATGTTCTCGTTAGTGGAGCTGCTGCTTTTCTCTACCAGGGGCGTCAGACTCATCTCGTTTCAGGGACCAAATTCAACACGTCTGATCTCAAACGGGCCGGACCAGAAAGTAGAAAGCGGCTGGCGCTGGAATTACATTGGTCATGTTAACGGTTGAAAAGTTACAACAAATCAAAGAACATAAACAATGGAGCTCCAGTATTAAAGGGTTGACTGAAGTCCAGCTCTGAAGCTCCGATCACACCGCCATCGGAAACTTGTGTTCATTTCCAATGAAACGTCTCTGGAAATGTGTTCAAAACTCACGTTCGTCCATCACTGCGCACATTTTTGGGCTCTACTTACAAAACACGTCCATTGAACATGTTGAAATTTGAATTATTTAAGCTGAAATTCCCTTTTCTCCTTCGGAATCCACTGGAATTGTGTTAATTAGTTTGAAGAACGTGTGTTGTTCTGCTGTTAATCACTTAATATTACACATTCATTCAGAGAGGACAATGGATTTCTAATAAAATGCATCTTACTAAAAATAATAATCATTTTTTCATCTTATCCAAACACAGAACCTGTTTTGCTTTTCATTTGCTCCCCCTAGTGGCAGTATTGCGCATTGGGGTAATTTTTTTAAAATAAGTTGGAACATTATTGGGTTAGAAACTTACTTTTTTCCCCCAACATCCTTCACTGGACCGGTTTCGGCCCGCGGGCCTCGTTTGTTTGACACCTGTGCTCCATGGCGAAGCCTCTCGGTGTCAGTCGGTCCGACTGTTGGTCCTGTTGAGATGTTTATCACCATGAACCATCAAACGGTTCCAGAACGTCTCCATCATCAGAACTCTTGAGGCTCCGCCCACAGACAGCCTATAATGTGTCTAAAGACACAGCAGCGTGTGTAGACCTGATTTCATTGGTTCTAGAGAACACGCCGTCTCGGTCTGATGACAGGATGACCGCTCAACCACTTTCTCTACAACCTTTGAGAAAACTGAAAACAAACGTACGTCTGCACCTTCTGTAGGTCCTGGTTCATACTGGAATCACATTGGTGGATTCCATGGTAATAGGATAGTCTGTAATTGAACCAGTTATCATTTGGCTGATTGGAAATAGAGCTGCTACAAACGATTATTTTAATAGTCGACTAATCGGGTCATGCGGAGAATGGATGTAAAGAACACATCTTAACCATCGGTATAAGAATGTGTTTTCTTTTGTTTTCAGTGAAGTCACAACGTATCCGTGCGAAGCTAAAGTTTTACATGTTCATGTTTTACTAGAACTTCATATATTTTACTAACTAACTGGATATAATCCGAGTGTTTGTGGATGTTTGCATTAATTATTTTAGATCATGATTGCTTTCTTAACCATTACTGATTTACTGTTATTCATTTCATTATTCTAGACCGTTTGTAACAGGAAACGTTCTATACAAATAAAGTTGGATTTGAATCAGACGTGTTCCTGTCGTCTTCAGGATTTCTGTTTTGACATCAAAGACTTCCACTATTATGGTCTGTTCTGTAGAACTGAACCTTTCTCTTGAAGCTCTTTCACCTGTGAAGGACTGAGATCAGCTCATCACATGCGGTGATTGTTATCCTATCCCAGAGGTCACAGAGGTCACAGGTGAACCTTCAGACTGAAGGTGTTTCTGCAGAGCGGCGTTTTCTGACAGCGCGGCGCCGTCCTCCTCACAGAAGACTGAGGCTGTGGTCCAGTGTCCGTTTATTGACTTAGTCGTTTGTCATTCACTACTTTAACTAAACATTTGATAAGAAATTCAAGTATTTTCTGGGAACACAAGTCAGAAACCTTTGAGCTAAAACAAAGACCAAAACATCATATTTAGAAGAAGAAACATCAAGTTTGTTGGAGAAACGATCTAAACTCTACAGACGATCGGACGCCGGCCCGCCCCGCTCGAGCGGACGCCGGGGCCGATCCCAGGACTGGAGCGGGAAAACCTGACAGGTAGATCAGGTCCAGCTGCTGCCGACCTCACTAGCAAGGAGGGGGCGGAGCCTGGAGAAATGTGGGGCTCAACATGATCAGCGCCAGAAAATGTGTTTAAGGGAAAGAACCCGGAACGGTCTCCTGGAACCGGGTCTGACCGGATCACAGCTAAACTAAAACCAGGAACCCACGCCGTCAGCGCTCACGCCGGCGCTCTCACAGGAATCAATTTACACGAGCACGGGCCAACAGGACCCGCCTACTGGGGTCCAAACTGACCCAGCTGCTCCAGAAGCTGAAGGTTCCTCCAGAGCTATCCTCCAGCCTGAAGAGCTCCATTCAGAACTGGTTCTTTTCACGGTAACGAATTAAGAGCAGGGTTCTGGTACCAGACCCAAGTTCTGGTACCAGAGCCGGTTTCGTCCAAAGTTCCAGGTTCTTCTGTAAGCGGGTCAGGAGAGGCCCGGTCAGATTAGTCTCATCTTTAAAAACCTTTCTGAACTTTCAGGACGTCAGAAGTTCAGAATATGCTGACAATCCCGAATCTGTAACAGATCCGAACCACCAGAACCAGAACCTGATCCCCATTTCAGATCATGACAATCTGGAACCCAGAAACCTCAGAGTTCCAAACATCGCCACAAATATTAACTCATTTCTCTGGATCCGTTTTCAGACTCTGCAGAACCTGGATCTCTGAAACCGGCTCTGGATTCTGACCCAAACCTCCAACCAGAGATATTGGTGGATCACCTCAGATCACAACCAGAACTCATCGGAGACTAACGGCAACAACAAAAACCTCACTTAGCTGAAGTTATGCTAACTAAGGTTAGCATTCATTAGCATAACAGCTACTTCCTGTTAGCTACGCTAAGTATTCAAACTGCAAAAGTCTGGAGAAAGGAAAAAGTATTTTCTGTCTTAGGAAGAATTATTTTATCAGGAAACTTTTTAACAGTAAAATATTAGTTTGAGAAAACGTTTTAGTGACTAAAACATCTTTTCTGAGACAAGAATTCTGGGTAAGATCATTTTTCGGATGTTACTCTAAAAGCATCGTCCGCTGGAGTCAGAATGATTATTGCTAACTGGTTTGTTTTAGCAGTTAAGCTAACGGATGATTGGCTAAAGCTAACAGTTTGGCTGCAGCGGCTAACTCATGCTAACTTAGCAGCATGGTTCAGAAACATTCGTGTTTAGAGGAAACTGCCCCGATGAACCCACCAGAACCGAGTGATGGGTCAAAATGTTTTTAGGTTCAGAATTGATGGAGTTCTGCTCCTCAGCAGAACCGGATCCGTTAGCTTGTGAACTCGGAGGACGGCTGGAGGAACCTTCAGTTCTGGAGCTGAAGCCTTCGGTTCTGGTGAAAAAGCACGGGTTTGGAAGCTGGACCGTCAGAACCGGGATGTGGGCGTGGCTTTACAGTTTCTACAGTTCTACAGCGGGACACCTGAGCCTTAAACTAAACACAAACAACAGCAGCATTTCACCAACAACATCCTTCCTTCCGTCAAACGCTCGCCGCGCCGACGCAGGAGCGACTTCGAGGTAAGTAGAGTCCGGAGGAATGGCGTTAAGGTTGCAGGGGGCGCTCCGGGACAGAAGCTCCGCCCAGGAGCTCGTGTCTTTATTACAGAGGGTTTGAGGTAACCGGACCGGCAGAGGTGACGGAAACGCCGTCAAACGAGCAGAGAAACGCCGCGTTCAAAGCGGAGCGCAGAAGAAGCCGCCGCTCCATCAGTTTGGCTTCATCTCAGCAGAACTTCACTTCCGCTCAGTTAAGCAGCTCTTCCTGTTAGGATTTTCAGAATAAAACTGCAGGAACATCTGATCCTGGACCACAACGATAATGACCGGCTGGTCAAGGCTGCTACATCTGTCGTCTAGGCAACCATCGAGAACGCCGCCACGGCGAGAACACAGTGAGTTATGCAGCTGAATGCTGAGGAAACAAAAACCCTTTGTGGCGTTTGGGTGGTCACATGATCCCAAGCATGTTGGCAACTGAGCGTCGGCTCAGCCCGGGGGGCCGCGGCTGGATCGACTTCACAGACGCAGCAACAGAAAAGTGACCAACGTCTCTGCTGGAAGCCCGGCCCGGCCCGGTCCGGTCCAGAGTCCAGGTCTGAGTCCTGCAGAGTCCAGTCCTATAACAGCATCTTTTCCTTCAAGCGTCTGAGAAAACCTCGAGTTCCTGTCAAACATTTTCACTCAAATCGCCAAAATATAAATTAAAAGTGGGTGGGGTGACTGTCAGGGGGCGGGGCTTGTTGGGCAGGTCATTTCCCCTTTAGACAGAGGAGGGAAAAAAAAAAAAAAGTCTTGCTCGTGGATGGGGATCCTCCTCAGGACCTTCATCTCTCCTCCTTCCGAGACACCTTGGAGGAGTGCCACGCCGTGGACCTGAGGACAGAACCAGAACCAGTTCATTCTCAGGAACGGCTGACAGACTGCAGCTGGGGGGGGTCATCATTTTACCTCCACAAAGCCAGTCAGCTGTTTGTAAACTGCTAACAGGTTAAATAAAGTTTTACGTTGCAGAAACATGCAGGACCGTCATGGAACAATAAAGTTGTAGTTCTTAGACTATCAGCTCTGGTGGAGCGTCTGTGCTGCAGACTCCGCCCGTCCTCCTCTGCCTCACCTGATGAAGGTCTTGAAGGCGGCGCTCTGCGGGTTGATGCAGAGCGGCACTCGCTTGCCCTGCTGGTGCTCCGTGATGAAGCGGTGGATCAGCTCTGCGGCAGAAGAGCGGCACAGCTCAGCTCAAACCTCTCACACCTCACACTCGCGAGCGCTCTACCTTTGCCCTGCCACACCGACAGCAGGCTGTTCTCGTAGCTGTGGCTGAACGGCCGCTCCGCCACCGGCTCGAAGTCGCGCGTGTAGACCCGCCCACTGGGGACGGAGTAGCAGCACTGGCACATGCAGGTGTGGTAGCGCAGCCGGCCCTCGTCCAGGTACGGGTGGGACAGCGCGTCGCTGCCCGAGATCCTCTTGGCCTGAAGGGGAAGAGAAGAGCGGCGAGGCGTCACGGCCACGCCCCTCCACCACAGGGACAGAACGGCGGGAAGGGGCGGGGACTGACCGGGTCGAAGACCAGCATGCGGCACAGCAGGTGCACGGCCTCGTGCGTGGCTCCGTCCGACAGCATGTAGAGCACCGACAGGGACGGCTGAGGAGCAGAGACGGAATCTGAAACCTGCCGGGGGGCGGAGCTTCCGGACATTTACAGCAGCGCCGCAGCTGGTCGTGCTGGAAACACTGTCAGAACCGAGCTTACCGGTTTGTGGGGCCCCCGCAGGATGTGGGCCCGGGCGCCCTCGCAGGCCGACGCCAGGGCTGAAAGGGGCGGAGTCCCCAGCAGGTCGGTGATCAGGTCGAGCTGCAGCAGAGAGATAGGCGGGTTTTCACAGAACCGTCCCGAAGCACTGAAGGTCCAATAGAACCAGAACCAAGCAGCTCAGAGACGTTAACGACAACAGCTGGAAGGCTGAAGCCTTAAGCTCCGCCCACACACGGCGCGACGTTTCTCTGACGTACCAGACGTCAAGCAGCTGCACCCCCCCCATAGGTGACAGGAAGCTCCTCTGAAGTTCTGTTTCTCTGAATCGGGGAAGATACCTGGAAGGGGAGGAGTCAGGCCTCACCTCAGGAGGGGGAGGGTGTGTGGCCTCGCCCACATCAGTAGGGGGTGGGGGTTCCTAGTCTCACCTACTGGAGGGGGTTCTAGTCACACCTGCTGTATTGCGGTGGGGGGTGGGGGTCTAGTCTCACCTATTGAATGGGGGCGGGGCTTGCCTCACCTGCTGGATGGGGCTCTGAGCCTGGAAGAGGATCCTCCTCCCCAGCAGCTCGGCGAAGATGCAGCCCACCGACCACACGTCGATGGCCGAGCCGTAGTGCCGGCAGCCCATCAGCACCTCCGGCGCCCTGTAGTACTGCGTCACCACCTCCTGGGTCATGTGACGCGACTGGTCCGGCTCCTCCACGCGCGCCAGCCCAAAGTCGCAGATCTGGGCGGAGACAGAAGAAGGTGGAGCAAAGCGTTCCTGGCGGGAAGAGCGTCGGCAGAAAAGAGCGTCACCTTCAGCAGGCAGTTACTGTTGACCAGCAGGTTCCCGGGTTTGATGTCGCGGTGCAGAATACCCGCCGAGTGCAGGTACTTCAGACCTGGACACACAGAACCACAGCTCAGTTTGGGTTCAGGTTCTCGTCTGAAGACTGTAAACACGGCCTCCAGAAAGCGTCTGACCTCGGAGGATCTGGTACAGGAAGACCTTGATGTGGTCGGTGGTGAGCGGCTGAGGAGACACGATGACTTTGTGGAGGTCGCTCTGCATCAGCTCCGTGATCACGTATCTGCCAGGCGGCCCAGTCAAGGGAAACAGAAGCACGACTCCGCCTACGGAAGAACCCGAGGGGGTTCTGCACACGCGGCAGTGAGAACCGCCTGCTACACATGCGGCAGCTGCGCAGCCGCAGCCGGTCACAGAGCAGACGCCATCAGCGGGTCAGAAAGGATACATCTCCTCAAAGCAGTCGATCTGTGGAGGCTGCAGGATGTCCAGAGCCGACAGAACCTGCAGAGATCCACAAACAGCACAGGCTCGGTTCTGATCCACCAAACAGGACTGGTTCCAGAAGTTCTGTGCCGTCTTACGTTGTCGTGTTTGAAGAAGCACAGCATCCTCAGCTCTCTGAAGACCCTCTTACAGGAGACCAGGTTCTGGAAGACGTTGGGCATCTTCTTCAAGGCCACCTTCCGACCGTCACGAGGATCCGTCACGGACCTGCCGACCAGAACCAGCCGTCAGAACCAGGTTCAGCTGAGATTTGTGGACCGGTTTTCACAGACTGGCCTGTACCACGCCGAAGTAAGCGTCTGATTTGAGCCTCCAGTTCAGGATAAATTTGATCTTCATTCTAGAATCTCTGCTTTAAACTACATTTGTTCTCTGGATCTTCTGTAGAAACCAATGAAATGTGATCTACAGTTTAAAGTGTCAAAGTAGAAGCTAAAACACAATCTGATCCCAACTTCAACCTCGTACGACTCCTAAAGTGTGACGGATAAATACAAATAAAAAACATTCACTAAAACTGGTATTGTCTAAACATCATAAATGACAATCACCTGTTTGAACAACTTTATTAGCAGCATCTTCACAACGTTAGACAACCGTAGTGCTGGTTGATAAAGAAAAAAACTATATCATGACTTAAACTGTTTTATTTCACAACATACCACGATAAAGTATTTATTTCTTTATTCTCTGAAAAAAAAATGTCATTACTTACTTTTCTCAGACGTCTTTTTTTATTAAAATGTAACTCAATAGTTACAAATGAGAAACATTTTTTAAAGTGCAAAAAAGTTTCAAGTTTCTTAGTATAAAAACAATGTTTTGTGCAAAAATTCAGCAATTAAAAAAAAAAAAAAACATCAAATTAAAACTAGAGAAGAAAAATAGCACAACAGACACCCACACAGTATGTATCGTCTGGACAACGGTTGATGAACATATTATTATGGTCTGGGGAACAACTGCCTCAATAAATGCCTATTTGGAGGAAAGACTCAGATAAATGCAGATGTCTTTTATTTTGAAGTCGAGGGCTCTTCTGTTTCCTCTCTAAATCTTTTCTGTCAAAAGGAAGTTTTCCAAATAAGTTTGTTTTTGCTAACTTTGTTGGCTTCAGAAAGTAGAGGATGGATTTTGGGAGAAACCAGTAGATTTTCAAAATAAAACTTCCTTCGGAACCAGATTATAAATCAAAAACGTGTGATTGGGTCAGTAGGCACGCTTCAGGTTCAAGAAGCCACAAAAACTACAGGTTCTGGTCGGGTCGACTCGGGTCCACAGGTTTCATCAAAGAGGCTGTTTCAATAAAGTTTCAGAAAGATTTTCTCTGCATGCTGCTGAGCCCCCAAAGGTTTCAGTCACCCCCCCCAAACACACACAGGTAGATGTTAAATCAAAATGAGCTCTGGGTCTCTAATAAAAATATATCTATTTATCTGAAATCAAACTATAACAACTTTGATTTCAGAGAATCTGTATTTCTGTCATCCAGGATCCGGAAGAAGCAGGTAAATCACCTGTATCTGAGAGACTCACCTGTTCTGTCCCAGACCCCCCCCCCCGAGAAAGAGTGACGACGTGAGATGTTCCCGGCACGGTACCAGACTTACCAAACCACCCCGAACGCGCCGTATCCAATGGGCCGGTCCGGTTCCATCTCGGCCGGGCTGGGCACCTCGCTGGCCGGGTTGCTGAAGGGCTGCGGGACCGCCGCTCCCCCGCCGGCGCTGCCCCCCAGCGCGGTGGGGTGGCGCGGGGTCCCCGCCGGGGCGGTGGGTCCGGTCAGGCACGGCGTGGCGCTGAGGCCCGTGGACGGAGCCCCGCACGAGGAGCTGACGCAGAAATACTTGTGACCGAGCTCCGAGCCCGGAAACAGGTCTCCACAGACGGTCTGCCTGCCGGCGCCGTGAAAGGCCATCCTCCCGGCACCGAGACCCGAACCGGACCGCCTCCAGCGGGCGGCACCGAGCTCCTGCTGCCGGCGAGCCGCGCTCGTCACTCAGCAGGACCCATCGGCTTCCTGCGGGGACAGAACACTCGGATCAGCGGGAGGTGTAACGCGGAATTCAGCACCCCGGTCATTCGTGTGGCCGACTCCTACAAAATAAAAGTCTGCCATCACCGCGTTTGATTAAACTCCAGATCCGGACAACATTACACAACGACGGCCGGCAGACGAGCTTCAATCCGAACAATCAGAAAATGAAGCAGCGCCGCGTTCAGAGGGAAACATTCAGACATTTACATCCGGTCCAGAAATCTGAGGCGATGCAGAACCCGTCGCTACACCCAAACAGAGCTCGGTTCTGTTATGAAACCCAGAAAACAAAACGGCCGAACCGCTAATGAACCCCGGAGATAAACAGTTTGACTAGTGAGACTAGTTAGCTTCGATCAACAAAACAAACAATTTCGGCTAATAACGAAATACATTCACGTTCAGGAGTCAAACCGGACACTCCACGGAATTTAGTCCGGATTTCGTCAACAAAACATCGAGTGAATTTATCAGAGACGTAAACCTGCAGTTTATCTGTGACCCACATAACCAGCGCCCGTCGCGGAGCTGACCTAAATAATCGGGAAAACCGGGAAAACCACCGGGACAGCCGCGTACCCACCTGGCTCCGTGAAACGGCTGCTGACATGGCACAAAAACCGACACGAGAGGCGAAACCGGCCGAACTGGACCCTCGACGACCCGGCTCACCCGGAGCTAGCCGGCTAGCTAGCTCAGAGCTGTAGCCAGGAGGCTAGCCGCGCATTAGCCCGCCAGAGCGCCATCTTTGTTTGTAAATGTCAGAGTTCGATTCCCTCCTGCGGAAAGAGCGGGACGGACGCTCGTCCAGCGAGCTCTAAAACTTCATTTTGTATTCAGCCGGACGGCGGTTCCGACCATTTCTTCCAGCGACGGCTAAAGCTAGCGGGGGAGTGGGAGGAGCCTGGGAGCCGGTGGGGGAGGGGCGCGCTGTAAACAATGTGAACGAGTTCTGCAGGTCCCGAACCGCTGGACCGGGAGCAGAGGCGTCCGGTTCCGTAGCACCGGACAAAAAAAGTATACATCAGAACGCAAATGAGACATTAGACACAAAGTGACACCTGGAGCCTGCAGGCAGGAACGGGCGCGCGGGGATGGGCACGAGCCCCCCACAGGGGAGAACACCGAATATTTGATAAAACTGTCGAGTGTTTGTATCTGATATTTTTTTTGCAATAAAACCAACAATTTGGATCAAAAATAAAAGGTTAAATGGTAAAAATAAATAACAGAATGAGAATATGTTTTTCCATATGAATGTGAACACATTAAAATGCTACAAAAACCTTCATTCCTGATGGAAAAGATGAAAACACAGAAATACACAACTCCAGCTGAGGGAGACAGTGCGCCTCATGGCCAGCAGGCGGCGCTGTTCAGAAACTCACCTGTTATTCTCCGCTCGTGGACACAGAAGCTGTCAGGCCGGATGCTCTCATGCATTTTACTGCCTTTAATACAGTCATAGTAACGACGTGCTTCGCACTGATCGGTACAATCAATATGCACAGAAGAGTCCACGGGTACAGACGGGCCGTCTGCAGAAATGTCCTCTGAGAAACGGACCGCCGCCCCGCTCCAAAAGTCCCGCCAAAATAAAAGACAACAAATCAGGTCGACTTCATGATCATAAACAAACACTGATATGAAGAACAGACGGCTCTACCAAACTACCAGAGGAGAAACGAAACAGAGCAGCTACTGCGAAACCACGCTCCAGTTCTGCTGAATCGGACAAAGTTCTTGGTCATCGAGTCCGGTCCGTTCTGACCGCGTTCCAGGCAGATCCAGAGATGGTTCAGCGGTCCAGGGAGCCTCCACCCGGCCTACAGTCGGACCTCTGCGGGGCGCAGACGCCGTCGCCGCTCCTGCAGGAGAACACCGAGTTCAGAACACGAGCAGCCCACATCATCAGCCCTCCACCTCCGTGCCTCAGCACGGGTCGTTCAGGTGTCGTCCAAACATTCGTGTTCTGTCTGGACTTTGCTGTCTGGACCTGAAGCTGCTGCTGCTGGACGGGTCAGCAGAACCGGAGGGAGAACTCCAGAACAGAAAAGACTTTCAGCCGGGCCGGATCACAGGAGGACGGTTCTGCTCCCCCAACACAGCCCCTACTGAACCAAGAGGCCGCCCCCTCCATGCAGCAGCACACCTGTTCACCTGTTCACCTGTTCACCCTCATCTTCGAGTGAACGAGCAGAGCTCTCTGTGTGGTCTGCAGAGCTGTGTTTGAGGGGTTAGAACCGAACCATCAGGCCCAACAAACCAGACTCCGGTACCGATCACCTGACATGTTTCCTCACCTGGACCTCCTGCTGCGTCTCCTCCTCTTCTCACCCCATCCGCTGCCCGAGCCCCACCCCACCCACGACCCCAGCGCCCCCCCAGCGTGCTAGCTGTGAGGCTGGGGGGCGATACTGGAGCAGTCAGTAACCAGCAGTCCCACTGCGCTGGTGCTGGAGACGGTGACGGCCACGCTGGTGGATCCCACCGGCGCCGCGCTGGTCGGGTCGGGGTTGGGCTCGCCTTGCTGGGCGTGGGTGCCCATGTGACCCTGCAGCTGGGTGGCCGTCTTGCACTGGACGCCACACAGCTGGCAAAGCAACACCCCTCCGGCCCCTGTCCCGCCGAAGCCGCCGCGGGCCCCCCCGCTCTCCTTCCACTCCTGTCCGTGGTGCTTCTGGGCGTGGACCCGCAGGTATGTGAGCGTGGTGAAGCCTGCAACACGGAAGACACGGGTGAAGGCGGGACCGAGGATCCAACGCCGCGGGAGATGATGCAACTTTTGATCAAAAGATCCAGATATCAACGCAACATTTGATGAAACGCTGCAGAAAATGATGAAACTTTAGATCAAAAATGCAGGAAATGATTCCACTTTGGAGGAGGAACTACTTTGAGACACGACTTTTTTGCAAAGGATGAGAGTGACATCAGTGTAGCTCAGTGAGTGTGAAGCTGGTAGGCCTCTGTGGGTCATGTGACGGGTCATGTGACGGGTCATGTGACTGCAGTCTTACTGCGGTTGCAGAGGTGGCAGGAGTGATGCTGCGACTGGTTGTGGACTCTCATGTGGTCGGTGATGTACGCCGCCGACAGCAGCTTCCCGCAGATGTGACACGGCACCTTCTCCTCGTGGCGGATCAGGTGTGCACGGAGGCGGTCCCGCGTGGCAAACGCTGACGTGCACGTCTGCAGAGGGAGAGGAGGAGGAGCTTAAGAGGAGAAAACCCACAGAGTCAAACTGAAACCACAGAGTGAAGAGAAGAGACGGAGGAAATGACACATTCTGGGGTTGAGATTTTTCTGTGCCGATCCTAAAACATCATCAGTGATTTACTAGAACGGTTTCTGACTGTTTTCATCTGCTGACCTTACCGTGCATTTGAAGGGCCGCTCTGTGGAGTGAACCTGCCGGACGTGGGAGTTCAGGTGATCCGGCCTGGAACAGAAGCTCAGGTTAAATCCATTCATCGAAGCCAGCGGCGGTAAAACGGGAACAGGTGAGAGGATGTGCACCTGGAGAAGGCCTTGGCGCAGTGTGGACAGATGTAGGGCTTCTCCACGCCGCCCTGGTGCGAGCGCACGTGGTAACTCATGCGGTCTTTCCTCTTGAAGCGCTGCTGGCAGATGGGGCAGGAGTACGGCTTCTCGTCCGAGTGGGACAGCCGGTGGCGGTTCAGGTGGTACACGTCCCGGAAGGCCTTCCCGCAGGCCTCGCAGGCGTGGTTCTTCCTCACCTGGTTGGTGTTGGGGAGGGGGAGGGGGTTGGGGTTCTGGGGGAGAGCTGAAGTTTAGGTGAGGAAGAGCGCCGCTGCACCTCAGCGACGGAGACTTCTGTCAGGACCCACCTGCTCCATGGAGCCCACCACCACCACCGCCTGGATGGGCTGCGGCGCCGCCATGGCAACGGTTGCTGGGGCGATGGACACGGCGATGTGCTGGCCGTCCTGGGTGGCGAGCTGGCTGGGCTGGGGCAGGCCCTCGGCGGCGGGCTGCGGGGGCAGGGTGAGCTGGAGGAGGGACAGCGGGATGGTGGGCTTCTCCAGCCGCGCCGCCTTGGCCACGTCCTCCTTCTCCCGCGCCGCCCGGTCCTTCATCTTGATGCCCGTGTGCACGGACTGGTGGCGCCGCAGGTTGTAGCTGTTCTTGAACTCCTTGTTGCAGGTGGCGCAGATGTGGGCGGGGCGGATGGGTTTGGCGAGCGGCTTGACTGATGGAAGGCAGCAAAGACGGCGAGTTACGTCTTAGAGTTAAAACACTAGAAAAAGACGGAACGATCAGGACGTTCTTTTAAAGAAAACCTGAATGCAAAGGCAAAGACTCGGACCATGCATCGACTCGACTTGGTTTTTAGAAACATCTTCACCGTTCTTTCAAAATCAACCAGAAGTATTTATGGTTTTTAAAAGGCTTTTATTTTGGTAAATGTGTGGATTCCCTTTGCTCCTCACCCTGCAGAGGCTCCTCGCTCAGGGCGGCCGTGTCCACGGTGGACGGCGGCGCCACGATGTGCTCCTCCGGAGGACTCTGAGCCGGGCCGGTCAGCTCCGGCAGCAGCTCGGCCTGCAGCGGCGTCTCCGGCTGGTTCTGAGTCGGCGCCGTCTGCAGGAGAGACAGATCTGTGATGATGTCACTGACGCGTAAAACCGCTGCAGCCCAAACACCTTCAGGCCTGAGGCCCAGCAGAACCTCAGACTGGATCTAAGCCTCGGTTTTAGATCTGTTGCTCATAAAAGAGGCGGGAAGTGCCCCCCCCCAGGGCAGACAGAGGAACTGGTTCCAGTTTTGAGGTCTTTGCACTGGCTTCCTGTCGCTCAGAGAATCGAGTTTAAAGCAGCTCTGATTGTTTATAAGTCTCTCCACGGCCTAGCACCCAAGTACATTACCGATATGCTCATTTCTTATAACCCATCCCGAAATCTGCGAAGCTCAGGTAGAGCTCTTCTTCAGGTTCCAAAAATTAAAACTAAACATGGTGAGGGAGCCTTTCAGCACTTCTCTTCAAAGGTTTGGAACAATCTCCCTGAAAATGTGAGACATGCCACAAGTCTGAAAATGTTCAAATCCAAGATGAAAACGTTTTTATTTAGCAATGTGTTTTAAAATGGGAACTATTTTATGTGTATGTTTTTAATATTTTAAGATTCTGAATTTTAATCTTGTTGACTTTTATGATTTTACTTGTGTTTTATCAATAGATTTTTGTTTCCTTATGTGATTTTTTAATTGTTTTTGTACAGCACTTTGAATTGCCTTGGGTAGGAATTGTGCTTTATAAATAAACTTGCTTGCTATTCATCACAGTCAGGCAGGAAACCTGCAGCGGCGTCGCTCCAAATCAACCGCGGCTCATTTTCAGTTTATGAAACCAAACCGTGAAATACGGAATCTGAAGAGTCATGTGACACCAACAGCAGCTGTGAGCGACATCCAAATGAACTCAACGCATGTGAAGAGAAATGCTTCTATGACCTAAAAAGGACTGAAAGGTTCTAACTGGATGAAGTTCTCCAGCAGGAACGTTTATCTCCAGAGTTGTTCCTTTGATGTGAAGAAGAGTAAAAACGAGGTCAAACACGGAAACATCAGCACAGCTTCTGGAGGATTCATCATGTCAGTCAAATGGGGGTTTGGACCCGTGACTGTACATGAGGACTGGACAGAGTGGCCCCGCCCCCCTGGTGTTCCAAACAGGAAGTACCCAAAATCTCAGAGTTCTATAGAGAACTAAACAGCTGTTACTCATTCTGCTGCTCAGAATAACCAATATTTGTTCTTCAGTTCAAATCATTCAGGATATAAACGGACCAATCAGCTGCCTCAGTTAAAAGTAGGCGGAGCCTTCTGCGCCCCTCATTCAACGCTAGAAACCAGACAGATTTCATGTAGCCCTGCTTTCAAGTGGAAGGGGTGTGGCCTTACAACAGGCTCACTCCTGATTGAGAGCGGTTGCCATGGAAACAATGACTCAAATCGACTCGGACCAATCACTGCTCAGTGACAACGTCTGGCTCCAACATGGCAGCATCCCTATAGCAAAAAACATTGACTGAATTAATGTTGGTCCAGTTTTCTGATACTGTCAACGGTTTGGCCTCATTTCCCGTCCGGTTGATCTCTGATCTCCAGAAGATCTGGAGCAGAGTCAGGTTTGGGATCAGAGCTCCTGAAGCTTCTATGAAACGCAATGGCTGCTGGGAGACACCGAAGACACTAACATTTACTCCATAAACAACCAAGTATCTCCCAGTATTGGAGGATGAAGCTGGGGGGCCCAGAACAGCTCCCTGCAGAACCCCAGAAACCTGCGCGCGTGCCCCCCGCCCCCCACCGTGAACTGAACCTATCATAAACCAACCGCTTCCCCTGAACCCTGCGTGACCTCCCCCCCTCCCCCCAACCCCCGCTCACCTGAAAGAGGAAATTGCTCCAGGAGGTGTCCATCCCGCCCGGGCCCGCAGAGGGGGAGGGAGGGAGGAGGACCGCGGGGAAGCGCTGCCCGAGGCCCGCGGCGGCCGTGCACCTGCTCGGTTCGGTCGGTGTGGCGGGAAGCGCGCGGACTCTGGCTCCAATTAAAAAGGCTTTGATGTGACGCCGCGCAGATGCTTCTGGAAAGGCGGCAAACGGCCTGGCGCCATGGCGGACGTCGTTTTAATACAACTTAAAATGGAAAACTCCGGTGAAAAGTGGCGGCCGGCGCGAGTGCGGATGGGCGGGCGGGACGTGCCGTCATGTCCCGCTGCGGTCCCGGACGCCTTCATTCCCGGCGGACCCTGAAGGCCGCGCGGGGGAGTCGAAGCCTCGGTGTTGCGTAGAGCGCTCCCCCTCGCTAGAGGGCTCCAGGCCGCGCGCGGTCCGTGGCTCCGCCTCGGCGTTTGAATCGGCGGGATGACATGTTTCTGTTTTTTTCAAAGCGGCTCCTCTCGCCCTCCCTCCCCGACTCGTTCCTTTTTTTTTAACTCCTCTTCGCCCCCTCTGTCCCTCTCCGCTTTAAAGGGAAAGCGCTTGGCGCGTGCTCCCTCCTCGCAGGCCCGCGCGCCGCCGTGCCTCTCGCCCCCGCCGCCTCCTCCCGGTGGGCCGACAGAAAACCAAATCCGTCCGTTCAGGACTCGAGTCGACCCGAACCGCGAGGACACCGAACGGACCGAACCGCGATGGCGGCGCTCCCGGCTAAAATGGTGCCGGGTTCATGTAAACCGGGCTTTATCCCGGAGCATCTTAAAGGTAACGATCCGCGCAGGTGCAACCGCTGGATGGAGCCGAACCGAACGTGACGTCCGTCCCGGACCGAACCTCACAAACACGGTCACGGTTCTTCCGGCGTCAGCTGCCGCGCGCGAAAATCAGTTAACATGTCATTTAATCACAATGAAGTGGAAATTTTTTATTAAAAAAAAAAAAAAATCCGCAACGTGACGTCATCACTAAGGTCTGTAAACAGATCAAACATTTGTTCTAATAAAGTTCTCTGTCATGAAAAATTATGTAAAAAAATAAATAAAAAGATTAAATCAGAACTAAGTTAAAAAAATAAAATAAAAATAATCGGAGACAAAAATAGCAGTCATGTTTGGCATTAATGACTTTAATATTTACAAAAAACTAACAGGAAAAATATAAATAATCTTAAGATCTGTTAAATTGAATAAAAATATAGCTGAGACTCCCTGAAGGAACCACGTGTTTTAAAATGATGAACAGGCTGGGTTTTTATAAATGTTCGTTCACCTTTCGGCTTATCCCTTTCGGGGTCACCACAGCGTAACAGCACCAGCCGTGATTTGGCAGAGTTTACGCCGGATGCCCTTCCTGACACAACCCTGTACTTGAGTTTTTATAAATGTTTATTAATATTTGAGTTTTTATAAATGTTTATAAATATTTGGGTCTTTATAAATGCAATAATTAAAGTTTTGGGTCCATGAAGTGAGAACCTTTCACAGCAAATCAGACCCGGGTCTAAAGTGTCCCGAAGACCCAACAGAACCAGAGGAAACAACACTATTCAGCCTTTCATCAACATAAAGGTCAACCATGAAACTGCTATAGATTTTATTGTCGTAAAAAGAAAATATTCAATAAAATCATGAAAGTGTCGCTCTATAAATGACCCCTCCCCCCAACCAGGTGTGACTCCACAGGTAACTCAGACTCCTTCCAGAATTTGCTTAAATGTGTTACATGAAGCTCAAAGGATCGTTTGTGATGCTGACGAACAGAACGGCTTCACCGTGAAGCTCCGCCTCCACACCAGGTGTTCTCTGAGAGCTGGTCTCTGACGGCTTCACCTGTCGAGTTCGTCATGTTTGTCTGCACAGGAAGTTCTTCCTGCAGACTTCCGTTGTGTTGTTGTCATCAGGACGACCTTCCTGCAGCTCCTGAACCCAAACCGCCTTTACGACCCGTTTTATCTTTTTTCCCATCTTCAGCATGAAACTACATTTTATTAAACATCCACTGAAAGACTGAAGTTCATCCTTTATTTGAAGCTGCTTCACAGGAACTTTAAACCCACAAAAGACTCCAAAACTTCAGGTACAGCATTTCTTCAACTATGATGGACAATAAAGTTACATTCAAACCGGCTTCATCACACCGAGAATACGTGGAGGTCTTCCTCTGTGCGGATGAAGGAATCGTGACCCCCCCCTCTAAGACAGGTGAACCGTCAGCCTCCCAAGAAGAAAACGAATTCTGCAAAGACGTGAAATAAATTACATTTAAAGACGACAAAAGAAAGTTTAGAGAATCCGCTGGAATTCTGGACATAAAATCAGGAATCTTTCATGAAGACTTCTAAAGAGGAAACGGACTTCCTATGACGTCAGGAGGAGGTTCCACTCCTGAGGAGGAGGAGGCTCCACTCCTCAGGAGGAGGCTCCACTCCTCAGTAGGAGGCTCCACTCCTCAGTAAGAGGTTCCACTCTTCAGTAGGAGGTTCCACTCCTGTGGAGGAGGAGGTTCCACTCCTTAGGAAGAGGAGGTTCTGCTCCTGAGGAGGAGGAGGTTCCGCTCCTCAGGAGGATCTGCCTGGTTCTGCTGAGGACCTGAAAGACGGCCCGCCCGTTTCCATGGAGACCAGGCTGAGGAAGCTCAATCTGCTGCTGAGGAGAAAGAAGGAACGTTCTGGTCACACGCCGACATCGCCGCGCAGCGAGAACCTCTAATGAAGTTTGCTTCAGATTCACAGCGTGATTTTGGGGAATCGATCCAGAGCTGCAGCTGAAACCCAGAATGTTCTTAATCTGTGATGGTGGAACTCCACAGAGAACATTGATGTTTTCCTTCACTTCCCCCTTAATGCTGTGAATCTGAAGCCAGCTCCAGCGCTCTGCTGACGGGTTCCTACGTGTTTGCAGTAGTTTGAGCCTCCCCAGCCGCCGTAGGAAACCGTTTTCCTCCTAGTGGTCGAGCAGCAGCTCTAGTGGTCCTCTGTCAGAAGCAGATGTTCTGGACCTGCTGGTTCTGCCAGGAATGTGGGGGACGGCTGAAGGAGGGGGCGGCGGCCCTCCCCTGGCTGTGACGGGTGGGGTTTATGTCTGCGGTTCTGCCGGTCCAGCCGATGAGCGAAGCGGGTCGTGAACGGTGAAGGAAACCTGAACCTGCATGAGCCGGCGTTCTTCAGGTCATTTTGTGGGAAACATTTGGTCAGGAACCCTCAGAACTCTAGAACCAGCACGCCGCCGCGTCCTCCTGGCGCCTCACTGCTGCTTCGCCGCCTTCTCGCGCTCAGCCGCGTCCAGGGCGGCCATGTTCTGGGAGGCGGTGACCAGGTGCAGGACGCTGATGGCGGACTTGAGCAGACAGATGAGGCCACAGAGTCCCTGCAGCCACAGCAGCCAGCCTGCAACACCAGAACAGCTGACATGAGCTTTAGCCCCGCCCCCTGTGAGAAAACAGCTGTGATTAGAGGAGCAACAGTCTCTGTTGCCATGGTGACGCCCGCCTGAGCGGGTTCTGGACACCATGTCAGCGCCTCCTGGGTCTAGCTTCTTCCAGAAATGACTTTTCCTTTTTTGGACCCGACCTTCTTTCCAAACCGCTTCGGGCCGCTCTATTCCTGCTCTCCGTCTGAGCGCGCTCAGATGGAAGCAGTGATGTCATCGACTTAAATAAAGTCACATCATCTCCAGTTTGCTCCTCTGGACGACTGGAGCGGAGGAGGAGCTGAACTTCAGGCTTGGATGCAGGTTCTGATCCGGTTCAGGGTTTGAAGCGTCGGCCGCCTCACCTGTCGGCCGTCTCCTCCTCTGTGACCTAAAGCTCAGATCTGGCGGCGCCGACTCACCTGCCGGCTCCTGGATGTGGTGCAGCAGGTAGAGCAGGCAGAAGAAGAGCTCGTTCCCGGCGCACATCACGAACAGAACCGGCTGCGGGAGACAGAGTGTTATCTCCACGCCGGCTTCACGCTCAGAGGTTCTGATCGGGTTCTGACCTTGGAGGTGTAGTAGATCCGCAGGACGGGGTTCCCCGACAGGTCGATGCTCTTATGACTCGCGGAGCCTTTGATGGTGGAGCTGAAGACCAGAGCAGTGCGTCAGTGAGGTCACATGACAGCAGGGAGGACGTGGGAGGCCCCGCCCCTCACCTGTGCAGGTGCAGCCAGTGGCTGGCGACGTCCAGACACATGCTGAGCTGGAACAGGAAGGTGTAGGCGGGGTAGAGCAGCGACAGGTTGACCAGCAGACACATGGTGGCGCAGCGGTCCGTCAGCATGTCCAGCATGGCGCCAAACTTGGTGGCTGGAAGAGACGCAGAAACCACGTCAGCAGATGGCTCCGCCCCCCGGAGGCCCCGCCCAGCTCTGCGCACGCCTACACTGGTTCAGCGCCCGCGCGGCGTGACCGTCGAAGGCGTCCAGGAGGCCGCTGAGCAGGTAGAAGAAGACGGCGGGCCACGGACAGGTGGGCATCAGGTAGAAGGAGAGCAGCGCCAGAACCACGCGGGCGTAACCTGCAGACGCACGAGGGATGAGAGTAATCGAGTATTTCACAGCTGTTTGATACTTTCATACAGGAGGATTCACTGTGAACGAAGTAAAATATCTATTTTAAATTGATTACTGTTATGTTTCCTCTTATTTAGTCACATTCTCACTGCAGTGATTCTCCTGATCCGTCCAGCGTTTGTCAGCGCGTAAAAAGTCACTTTCAGAGAGTTCATCCTGGTATCAAAACCTTCAGGACATTACTGCTGGTATACTGAGCAAAATACGCAAGAATGAGTCAAGAATTACTGCAATCATTCAAAAACTTTGTGTTCTCTATTAAAACTTTAAAATGTTCAACTACACTAAACATTTCAGAATAATTTGACATTTATCTTTTATTTTACAGGCTGTTTTTGGCTAATTTAGACTTTTTTCTATTTTTTTGTGACTAATTAGGAGTTATGCTAATATTTTAGCATTATGTTAGCTGTTTTGGCAAAAATATAAAGTTTTCAAGTTCTTTAAGCAAATTTGGAGTTTAGCTTATATTTTAGCATTATGCTTTGTGTTTTGGCAAAATTAAGATTTTTTTTGCGTTTAGCTAATATTTTATCTGTCAGCTGTAGGACCTTTAGCAGCTACATTCGGCTCACAGCATTCCCATTATCGCAGGTATTTCTATATGTGTTTATAATTTGTAATCTTGTTATGTTGTCTGCTTTGTTCTAAGTTAATATTCAAATATAACTGCATTTTGAGATATTTATGTTGTATTATTGAAGTATTTTGTCAATAAAAAGAAAAAAAAAGTCTATAAATAAAAACAAATTTGGGGGTCTTTTCAGGTTAAAGGTGCTGGAATCTCTCAGGTACGGAAGCCTGAAGGGAAAAGGGCCGAACGGCCAAATCCTGCAGCTAAATGAACAGAATCCATTAAATGTTGTCATTTTTTAATACATGTAGCAATCAGCTGTTTGACAGCAGCAATCAGACAAAAATCTGTATTTTTATATTTATTATTAAGCAGGTTGAAAAAAAAGAAAACCGTTTTTTATATTGCAATAATAAAATAGCTATTGTCTCTCTGGGCTTTAATTAAATAACTATAAATTTATGACTTGGTTATATTTGAACTGAATTCTTCATCAGCAGATTTCATCATCGGAGTTTTTTTTTTTACGAGGAAACAAACGAAGATGAAAGTAAATATTTATGTAATAAAACATGAACCGATATTTTCCTTTAACCCGCTTTTATCCTTTAGAACTCATTGGTGAAGGTGATTCGGGCTAAATTCCACAGAAACCAGAGTTTCTTCTTTAACTAGATTACAAATAAATCTAATTCCTCCCTGCGGCTAACGCTAAGCTAACGCGGTTTGAGCGGAAACGGAGAAAACTCACCGATTAAATTCGGAACGAAAAGGAAAATATTTTCCTGCGACATCCTTAAAGCTGCGGTCCAAAGGTCCGGACGGGAGGCGGTGCGGTTCCGCTCCTGAGCGACACCGAAGACGAACGTTCGGAGGTGAAGTTCGTGATGGAGAGCGAACCGGAAACAGCAACCTGCGACACCGGTGGCTCTTTTCAAAATAAAAGCAGAGTCTTCAGAAGTCGATCTGCTTATCTTTGTTTTGCTAAATCTTTCCTAAAATACAAAACAAGAAACTAATGCATGAAGATAAAACTGTTATTTATCCAAGACGGATAATGTGTAAAAACAAAGTGTGGAAACGATAAGAGTCTTTCTAAGAATGAGAACTGAACACAAACGTGTTTTTCTTCGTTTATTTCTTCAAAAGTATTTTATCTTTCTGTACATTTCAACTTTCAACAGCTTCCACCTGAACCTAGATGTCTGCAACTCTGTGCAACAGACGAGCATCCATCCTCATCACCTCCTCATCCTCACAGCAGCCTCTTTATCCTGCTGGCCGCAGACATGAAACCGCTCAGAAATAAAACTTAAGAAGCTGCACCAGGACACAGAAACCAGAGTCGAGTCTATTTAAATAAAAATTATTTGATAATAACCCTCGTCTGTGTGAGTGAACCTGAAATGAAGATTAGAAAACAAAACGATTTCCTGTAATTGCTTGAATTAGTTAGTAAGTTCCCAACATTTCCCTTTCTGAGACAAAATGAACCGTTTGGGTCACTCGAACATTTAAAATATGTAGTTAGAGTTTAACATACAAGAAGGGAACTAGTTAACATGAAAGTAATGAAATGTTGGACTCAGTAAAAACGTCAAAATATCTTGGAAGCTATAAAAGAAAATGATAATTTTAGTAGGAACAAACTCTGGGAATCATGTCAGGAATTTTGAAGGTGAAAACCTTTGAGCAGAAAGTGCTGAATCCCTTCAGGAGGACCGGCCGCCGCCGCCGTCCGTCTCCTGGTGCAGCTTCCACCAGCAGGAACCACAACGTTGGCAAAATGAAATCTCACAAAGAGGAAACGCTTTCCTTCAAAGGCCAGCAGGTTCCAAGCAAACATTAGAAAAGAACGTGATCCAAGTCTGATCCTGAAGCCTCTCCGAGTCCCAAACGTTCGCCCCCCCGGTGCCCCCCCCACATTTGCACACGATTTGAAAAGAAAGAAAGAAACCACTAAACAGCTTCATTTCTAAAGTTGACCAAACATTCGTTCACCATCAGTGCAAATGAGGTAGACAGACAGCTGCAGACGCAGACAGCTGCAGACGGCTGCAGACAGCTGCAGACGGCTGCAGACAGCTGAAGACGCAGACAGCTGCAGACAGACAGACAAACTGCTGCAGATCTGCTGACTACTGTGGATGCGCAGACAGCTGCAGATAAACTTCTGTGAATGCGCAGACGGACTGCAGCAGCTGCAGATGTGTGGGCGGTTTCCACTCAGACTGCAGGAACGTTGAGTCGGGAAATGATGCAACAATAATCAGATGAATAAACTGCATTTCAATTAGGAAATTATGGCTTCAAAATGTTCCAGAAAAAAGATTTAACCTTTTTCTGATCTCGCTTTAACAACGGATCAAATCTAAAACAGCTTTCTGTACTTTATGATTTCAAATCTATTTGTGGAAAAACGACTCGACTGTCAAGCTTTGCTTTGAAATGACGGTTTGAAGCTTTTAAAGTGACTTCAGTCTAAAGCAAATTCTCCTTTACAATTTAAATGTTTGTGATAAATTGCACTTAATTCCTTATGTAAACTTCCTTTTAAAAATATGAAAATGAAATAAACTGTTGAAGTTTATCTGCAGATTAAATCTAACATATTCAAACACACCAATACAGTCCTTTAAAAATGTATTTTTGTTTCTTATTTTAGTTCCAGGTCAAAAACATATTTTGTTCTTGGATAATTTTTTGCTTCATAAAATATTTTTACTAGATTTCTAGAAGTTTCGTCTTCAGAATCACAAAATGGTTAAAATCATACGCTCGTCTTTCACTGAAAAACTAAAAAAAAGTTTGACTTTTCTTCAGTTCATGTTTTTAAAACATGAACGGTTCTGTTTTTTCTGGGGTTAATCGATATTTCCTTAAACCGATCCAGTAAAACCTTCAAACACAGTTTGTTCATGTGATCATTTCCTGCATTTTTACGGCTGTAACTCGACAGACTCCAGAGAACGACGGTTTGAAAGTAACAGAAAAACAAAACATGGCACAAACGTCCTGAACCAAACGGGAGAAAGCGTCCGACGCTCAGCCCCGCCTCCAAAGCTCCGCCCTTTAATACTGGCTCCAAACAAAGAATCAAAGTCGTAACGCAGCCCTGCCCAGGAAGGAGGACACCGCCCCCAAACCGCGCCGGGAATGCTGGGAAACGTAGTCCTCCTCAGAAACATGTTTTTCAAACGATCACAGTAACGTTGCGATTCTTCCCCACCTAGTGGTCACAATTGGCATCGACATGTTAAAAACGTAAAAATACAACATAAATATTCCAACTGCAGCAGTAGAAATAATGACGATGGCGTCTATTCGTCTCGTACAAATGGTTGAACTCACGGGACAAAAGAATCATTATTACTCTAACACAGTCCGAGTTAGTGCTTCTATGTACACTGCTAAGTACAATGCCAGTCAAAGTGTTGGACAGTGAACAATCTTCAGCGTACCTGCTCCGCGTGCAGGTAACTTACATTTATATGCATTATATAAATAGGTAGAGTGCAGGTTTATTCATACAAACGCCGCCTGTACACCAGCTCCGCCCACTCAACCCTGCTGCTGTGAATCCATGGCGCTCGGCCGGATTTCCTCCTGGTTGGACGTTCAGGACTGGAAGGGTGCTTCCAGGATGAAACCAGAACTTCCTCCTCGTCTCGTTTAGCCAGTTTGATGGCGTGATGCTCCTCCTCAGTGAAGCCTCTTTAACGGAGAAAAGCTGAATGAAAATCCTCTGATGAAGGAGCTGAACATCCGCCGGTGAAGGAGGATTCCTGCCGGTGAGCCTCTGAGCTTACGGCTGCAGTCTGACTCCCGGCCAGCAGAGGGCAGTGTTCTACTCTCACAGACTTATCACTACAAATAGGAGGACTGGAGTTTCCAGAACCGGCTTTTGGAGTATTTACAGTTACGGTGGTTCTGAAAGCGCCCTGAACGAGTGGAAGCTCCGTGACTGTCGCTCAACGCAAAGAAAAACAACCTCAGAAATGCTAACGCGCCGCCGCCGCCTGTGCAACTCTACGTGTCACAAACCCAACGGGAGGACGCCCCCCGAGGTTTTATGGAAGAGACGCGGCAGCTCCACGCGTTCGCTTTGTGACACGGCGAAGGTGACTCCACCCCTTTCTACAACTCAGCTAAAACCCAAACCGTAAAATGATGTGTTTAAAAAGAATGGAACTGTTAAAGACCCGCCTCCAAGCGCCCTGGCCCCGCCTCCTCGCCGATTGATTCACGAGTAGGACAGGTGGGAGCTGTTGGAGATGTGGGAGGTGACGGACGTGCTGCGGCTGAGGCCGCCGTCACTTCCTGCCCCGCCCCCAGGCCCCCCGGAGGCGGTCCTCCGGAGAGGCTGCGGGCTGTTCCTGAGCGCCATCATGCCGGGGCCCCGCACGCTCAGGCCGCCGTAGCCTCCCTGAGACGACGAGGACGAAGACGCGGAGGACGGAGGAGAGGAAGACGAGAGGGAGATGGGGGGTGGCGGGGGAGGGGGCGGCAGCAGCGCCAGCGACTGGGAGGAGCCATGGGAGGACAGGTGGTGGCCCTGGGGGTGATGGGAATAGTGGGCGGCGCCGCCCCAGTCCCGCCCGCGCTCCCTGGAGTCGCGGTCGTCGCGGTACAGCTGGGGGGTGCTCTGGTGGTGCTGGTAGTGCTGGGGGAGGTAGTGCTGCTGGTGGTGGTGGGAGGAGGCGTGGCCTCTGCGGTTCACGTCGTCGTCCCTGCTGAACCCTTGAGCGTACGCCACAGACTCTGCGCGGTTGAAGCTGCCCCCGCCGTCGTTCTTACTGCGCCAGGAGGGCGTGGCCACCGAGTTCTGCACGCTGTGGGTCCAGTGGCTGCCGGAGCGCGGGACGGGCCGGGACGGCCAGCCGCCGGAGCCCGAGGCCGGACTGGGGGTGGGGTAGCCCTGGTTGTAGGCCTCAGCGGGAATGCCGGTCAGCGCCATGTTGCTGAAGCCCAGCCGCATGCTCTCCGAGTCGAAGGCCTCGATCTCGTGAGCCTGGCGCTCCAGGAGGGTCCGGATCCGCTCGGAGCGCTCGTTCTGCAGCGACAGCATCTCCTCCTCGATCTGAAACACAGGCAGAGGTCAGCGCAGGGACCAGAGCCGTTGTGTGGCGCCCCCCGCGCCCGCTCACCCTCTGCTCCAGCAGCGCCCGGCGGATGGACACCCGCTGCTCCAGGTCCTTGATCTCGCGCTCGTGCTGCGTGTCCGTGTGCATCTTGATCTTGCTCTGGTAGGCGTTAAGCAGCTCCAGCTCCTGCTGCAGCTGCATGTTCAGGACCTGCTCCTCGGCCTCCTGCGTCTCGTTCAGCCGCAGCTGCAGAACCAACAGAACCAAATCAGAACTCATACAGGTCAAGGTTTGGACTGAAGGTTCCGGTGTCGGCCGGTGGAAGCTCGCCTTGGTCACGGCCTGCGTGGACAGCATGTCGTTGATGGAATGGTTGTACTGCTCGGACAGGATGGCCAGCTTGCGCGTCTGCTCCTCCTTCAGCCGTTTCAGGATGGTTTTGTGCTCGGACTTGGGCGTGCTCTCCAGCAGGTGGTTCTTCAGAGCCTTGTACTGCCGGGTCTGGATCTTGCCGGTCTCCTGGAACTGGCGCTTGATCTGCAGCTCTTTGGACTGAAAGCAGGATGAAGAAATGAGGTGGATGTTTGGACCGAGCTGAGTAGAACCCGGACCTCCTCCTGCATACCTTCAGGCTCTTTGGCTGCTGCCGGGCCTCGGTGGCGTGTTTCTGCTGCAGCTCCTGCTTGCGCCGCTCGTTGTACTCCTTCTGGTTGGTGAGCTCAGTCTGGTGCTGGGTTCGGATCAGCTCGGCCCGAGTCCGCTGGACCAGGCTCAGCTGCCTGAACTCCAGCTCCTGAGTGGACTCGTGGTGCCGCAGCAGCATGGCGCACTCCAGGTCCTTCTGGGTCTGCTTCTTATTCAGCTCCTGGAAAAGAGAAACAGGCCGTCTGAGGATCCGTGCAGGTCTCTGGTGGATGCAGGTCTGTCGGTTTACGGTACCTCCCGCAGCAGGTCCTGCTCCAGGTTGTGGTGGGCCAGCAGCATCTTCCTCCGGTACTGCCGACACTGCAGCTCGTAGTACTGGCGCTGCCTCCTCAGCAGGCTGGCCTCCTCCTCCGCCTGCATCTGCTGCAGACACTCCTTCTGCCGGACCAGCCACTCCTGCTTCTCCCGCTTGGGTGTCAGCTGGTTCTCGTTCAGCTCCTGTCAGAGCAGCAGGAGAACATGAGCTTTGAGGAGCAGCATCAGCGGGCTCAGCTCCTCCGTGCTCAGCTCCGTACCTCCTTCAGCTGCTCCTTACGCTGACGATACTGCCGTTTCTGAGAGTCCAGTAGGCCAGTCAGCTCCTTCTTCTGCTGCCCCAGGATGTGCTGCTGGAACTTCTTCTCTTCTGCCAGAGCAGCTTTGGTCTGCAGGACAGAAGAGGCTCAGCGTCTGACAGCTCCACAGCTTCCTGCTCACCTGCAGGAGGACACACCTCCTTCTCCAGGATGGCCTGGTGCTTCTTGACCAGCTTGTCCGCCTCCGTGGAGAAACTGTTCCTCTGGTTCTCCAGCTCCTTGTCCAGCTTCAGCTGATGCTCGTCCATCTCCGCCTTCAGCTTGTTCTCCAGGCCCATCAGCTGCTTCTGGTGCTGCCGTCTCATCCGCTTGTATCCGGACATCTGCTCCCGCAGCGCCGAGCCCTGCTCGTGCTCCTGGATTTGACGGGTCACCTGCAGGACAGCGGGAGGAGCCCGTCAGAGGTGGAGCTTACCTGGAGGATCTGGTCTGTAACACCTGAGCTCAGAAAGAAAACTGTCGAGCTCAGCACACTTCAGACGGAGGCGGTCGTACCAGCGAGGCGGTGCGAATTGTGGCAAAGTGGTCTCGGTTGCGGTAGTACGCCCTGCGGCGTCCAGCAGAGGGCGCCTGCGGCTGCTCCATCTCCGGTTGGTAGGGGTCGTCATAGATGTTGTCCTGACCCTGAGGGCAGAAGAACGGAGTTCAGAGGAGGCCTCCGGCTCCCAAAGTAGTGGCGGCGGCGAGCCGAGGCCGGACTCACCGAGGGTCGGTGGATGATGGAGCTGTTGGAGGTGACGGTGTGCTCGCCCTCCTGCATCATGGCCATCTCGCTGCTGCTGTCGTCGGAGGCGTCGGCCAGGCTGTTGACGGAGCTGCTCTGGGAGCTGGCGGAGATGGACATGCTGGGGACGGACTGGGAGCTCTCCATGCTGTTGACCGTCCCCATCTGCTGCAGGTACTGATCCACGTCCTGAAACACCCACAGTCCTCATGCAGCTTCCTGTCAGGTGACCTTTCCCACAGGGCCACGCCCACATGGGCCGACCTTTGTTTTTTAAACACAGGAGAACGTCCAGACCAGGAGATCTGGTCTTTTGTTTGCTCTGCTCTGCGTCTACTGCAGTTAACAGGTTTCACTTTACAGCTGCTGATTCAGCAGATTTGGGCGCCACTGGCGTCCACTTTCAATCTTGAGTCAAAGTGCAGACGCCATCAGAGATTCGACGGTGCGATTTACGCCCAGTTTGGGACCCACCATTTTTTAGGGTTCAACTTTAAAGAATTTTCACCGACCAGTTGGGCTGCATGATTAGTCAAATAGTCGTCAACTAATTGACTATTAAATTAGACAAATGTAATAGTCAATTAGTTGTTTCTTTCTTTCTTTTTTTAATTTTATCTCAAAACTTTGAAGCGTTCTTTCTAATGCTGCGTCTGCCGTCGTCTTTGACACAAAAATGACAATAATAATGGCAGCACTATCTACCAATCAGGAACTGAGGTTTGACTCGTAGCGTGTTGATGATGTGGTCAGTGGGTGGAGTCTAAAACACTGATCAAACACTGGCCTTCCCCTGCACCCTCACCTCCTCGTCCTCCGCCCCCTCCGACACCGGCCCGTTCTGCTGCGTCTCCTGGAAGAGGATCTTTTTCATCTTGCGGTACTGCAGGTTGTCCAGCTCCCTGACGGCGTCCTTGGTCCGTGCAATCAAGTCCATGACCACGGTGAGCGGACGCTCGCGGCACAGGAAACGATGCTGTGGGGGAGATAGAGGGTGAGTGCAATGCAGAACAGGCTGGGGGCGTGGCCTGCATTGGGGGCGGGGCTTACGTTCAACAGCACGTCGGAGGTAGGCCGGTCCTGGGGAATCTTCTGAAGGCAGGAGTCAACAAAGTTACGAAAGGAGTCCGACCTGGAAAACAGCAACGGAGACATGAAGGCGTGAAGATCCTCCGATTCCCCTCACCTGGGAGGAGGCGGGGCTCTCACCAGTGGTTGGACTGCAGGATGGGACTCTCGTTCTGAGCGATGTGGTATAAGGCACTCATAGCATTCATGTTGAACAGGGGGGGCTTCCTCTCCGCTGCAGAGACATCAGAGTGATCAGAGCGCCGCACGCCACCTCAAACACGCCTACAGGTGGACGGGGCTTACCCAGCTCAATGCAGGTGATGCCCAGAGACCAGACGTCCACCTTCCCGTCGTACTGACCCTCGTCCATGGCCAGGATCACCTCAGGCGCCATCCTGAGGAGAGGAGGACACAAGGTGAACTCGGAAACCGTCAGACCTTTCTGACGACAACAGCAAACGGGTCATCTTCAGGAGCTCCGCCTCCTCCACCTGAACAGGTGGAGGACGTGCAGCTCTCAGAGGAGGAGATGACTGAACGTTTTACTGTTTCAGACTGAAAGCATCAAACTGCAGCTTCAGATGATGAAGACTCACCAGTACGGCGTCCCCACAAAGGAGTTGGCTGGCGCCACAATGGAGGCGGAGCCAAAGTCCCCCAGTTTGACCTGACCCGGCTCAGTCAGCAGGATGTTCCCTGCTTTGACATCCCTACAAAACAAAAGTCAGAGGGTCAGGACTCGAAGACAGACCCAAGGAAATGACGGCAAACAGAAGTTAACGTTTCTGATTCCTTTGAAATATTTAATATGATTCTCAAACGAAAACTCAGGGAGTCAAACTCGATCACACAAGACGCCAAAACCCAAATCAACTATGACCTAGATATACAGCATTACCTGTGATAGTGCTAGTGTGAATGCTGGAAGCTGAATTTGACTCCTGAAGATGCTGAAATTGATAGATAAAAACACTGAAGCTGATTGCCAGCTAAAATGTTAGCTAAATGCCAAATTAGCCTAAAAAAACAAAAGAACGTAGGTTATCTTAAACAGCTAGCATGTAGCTGAAATATTAGCTAAACTCCAAAATAGTCCAAAAAGCTGCAGAATCCTGATTTTAAAACGTTAAAACTGTAACTTTTTAACATAATTATGAATAATAAAAAGGCAGGAATATTATTCCAGAATAAATCAACTTAAACCTTAAATAACTTTCAATATTTTACTCTCTGTAAAAATATTTTTGGTCAAAATTATACGAATTAGAAATAAGCTCAAGATAACATCGGGTCATTAATAACAATAAAGTAAAATGATCTGGAGGGCCGGATAGAATTACCCAGAGGGCCATATCCGGCCCCCGGGCCGTGCCTTTGACATGTGGTTTAACTTTATCATAAACATGAACGTTTGAAGGAATGTTTCACCAGCAGAGGGCGCTACGCAGCATCTGTCTGAACTTTTCCTTCAGTAAAGATTGGTAACGGAGGCGGCTCCGCTCTGCTGAAGATCTGGAGACGTTACCTGTGAATCATGTTGTGAGAGTGCAGATATGCTAATCCCTGCAGTGCACCATGGGTAATGGCAGCTATCTCGACCTCCTGGAGGGGCTTCTTGTGGACTGCAGGAGAAAAGAGGGAGTCAGAAGAGGAAGACGGAGACAGAAATGATGGAGAGCGTCGAGCTGAACTGACCTTCAAGGAGGTCGGAGGCGGAGCCCAGACAATACTCCATGACCAGCTGCAGGAGAGAGAGGAGACGCCACGCGAGTCAGCAACACTCAACAGGAAGCTGATCGTCCACTTCACACAAACATCATGACCTAAAACTTTCTGGAAAGAGTCGTCTTCTGCAGCTCAACTCAGAGGTTTGTTTCAACTGTCCTGAAGTGTGAAGAACCCAAGAAGAGACATTTAAACTTTAGTTCTCGACTGAACCAAACATCTCGCCTGTTAGAGAAACCATCAGCTCATTTTCACTCTTTGATTGTAAAACATTTGTTTTGTTCTGGAGAAGTTTTCATAAAAAAAAACCCAGAATCCCTCCATAAACTCAGGTGTTCAGAAGTGAGGATCAGCTGATGGGCGGCCCCGCCCCCCATCAGCTGATCCGTACCCATACGTACCCATGCGGTGTGCTCCTTCAGGTAACAGCCCCGGTACTCGATGGTGTTGGGGTGACGAAGCTTCTGGAGGAACTTCACCTCTTTGATGATGTCCTGCCATTTCTGCGGAGCAGCACAGAGACGCTCAGTCGTTCAGCAGCAACGCTCGGGCTGGGGGCGGGGCTTAAGGCCTCACCTCATTGGTCTGCTTGCCGCTATAGGACATCTTCTTGATGGCCACCACCTCGTTGTTGCGGACATCTCGGGCCTGTTGGACAAGAGACATTTTCATCTGCAGGAAGACCTGAACTCAAACACAGACTCTGAGGCCCCGCCCATTTTCTCTGTTTTTACCGTTTGATCCTCAAGTAAAAATTTGTCTAAATGAAGTTAAGACACCTGAAAACTCATCGGAGTTATCATAGAAATCAGTTAAATGTTTTAGATCAAATGTACTTTTGATGAAAACTTCTGAAGTTCTGAAGGAAACCAACATTTTCAGAATAAAAGCACAGCTGGTAACACGTTTAGAATCTCAGTGATGAAGCAGCCATGACTCCAGACAAACATGAGGAACACGGATCATCTCAGCTCCACCAGCATCTGTGAGGTCAGCAGAGCTTCCAGCTGCTGTCCTGGATCTTTGTTTAGTCACAAAAGGAAAAGAACGATTTTTAAATGTGAACGTCTTCATCAGAGTCTCCATCGGAGTCTTCATCAGTCTTCATCGGAGTCTTCATCAGAGTCTTCATCGGAGTCTTCATCGGAGTCTCCATCAGTCTTCATCGAAGTCTTCATCAGAGTCTCCATCAGTCTTCATCGGAGTCTTCATCAGAGTCTCCATCAGTCTTCATCGGAGTCTTCATCAGAGTCTTCATCGGAGTCTTCATCGGAGTCTTCATCAGAGTCTTCATCGGAGTCTTCATCAGAGTCTTCATCGGAGTCTCCATCGGAGTCTTCATCGGAGTCTTCATCGGAGTCTGACGCTGCACTGAACGGTCGTTTCTGTCGATGACGGCAGCATCTTCAGATCGATCAGCTTTCATGGTTTGGATCAGAAAGATTCATCAGAACTGTTGTTTTTTCTTCAGTCAGTGAAATCAGGAATTGATCCAGAGGAGATCAGATCTGATCAGCTGATCACATGGACAGATTTTTGTAAGGAAGTCATTGATCCAGAAACTCTGAATGATCAGAAAGTCGGAGTTCTGTCAGGATCCGCCCCCACATCTCACGGGTCGAGTCTCTGCTTCAGCTTCTTCTTTTATTCGGGATCTTTGTGACGTAACGAAAACATCTGGGAAGTGCAGATGGAGAAGAACCAAACTTCTCTGGAGGTGTTTTCAAGATTGTGTCTGATAACACTAGGCTTCCTGTTGGACCAATGGTCCTCAGAACATCTCTGAGCATCAGACCTGCAGACGCGTTCAGAGTCAAACCAGATTGAGACTTTGTTTGTGTAAATTGGCAGTCTGGGTCACCGGAGCAGCAGAAAGTGTTCTCCTAATCCAGATTACACATAACTCCTGGTTTTTGTTCCCATTGTGTCCGGATCAGCTTACAGCGGAAAGCCGCCTGTAACCCGGTTACCACAGCAACAACCAGCCAAGAGGAACCCTCACGTTCATAAACTTAAAATCCAACATTCTACATTTCAGAGCGATCAATACATCGCCCCCAACAGTATTTTACTACACTCTACTATATTGTAACAGTTGTGAATCAGTGATCTCGTGAATATTCGTACTTGAATTTTCGGGAGCAGAACACTAGTAGCCGAGTACTCGGATACTCATTACAGCCCTATACAGCATGCAGGAACTTGATGATCAGAGTCCCTTTCAGAATAAACTGATGCTTTTATTTTGAAAAGCTACTGCTTTGATATAAAAAACGCGAGCTCTGGAGGTTTTTTGTTAGATCTTCATTCTAGATGCGGGTGTGAACCATCCTGGACTCTTAGCATCACCTGCTATGATCAGACTTGTGTTACTAACATTTAAACAGGTCGGCGTGTTTTTAAATCTGCATTTATTCAGACAATCTTTGGTTTTCTTCACATGTTCCTTCAGATCCTCAGAGTTCAGGATCGTCGGCGGTCCGGCAGCAGACGAGGCGTTCAGAGGAGAAGGTCTCCAGCAGCTCAGAGTTCATCCGTTTAGTGTCTGAATCCCACACAGCAGCAGAACCGCTCGGTTCTCTAACCGCGCTCCGGAGCGGAGCTCTGTTTCTGGAGATGAGACCTTTTCAGAGCCGCATGAATCATCAGCGACTAACCGACCACGGCTGACCTATAAAAGCTGCTGCTCCGCTGACATTTACCTGCTGCCTCCTGATTCATCAGCAGATCATCTCAGCAGGAGATCAAACCCGCTCTCTTTTGATCAACGCTCTGCAGCTTTCCTGCTGACGCAGGAGCTGCTGGCGTTCATCACAGACTCGTGGAGGGCGCCACACGCCCCCACAGGCGGACTACACCCTCCAGACTCAGGGCACCGCTCCTGATGCTGGAACATCCCAAATAAAAGTCTGAAACCTCCAGAAGAAAGAGCCTCTGACCTCTGACCTTCTGACCAAACTACCCTCCCACGTCTACAGCGGTCCGCACAGGAGGACGCCGTCTTCAATGATCAAAGTTCTGACGGGCCCAGAGGAGTGAGAGTCACATTCATACTCACAAAGTAGACGGCTCCGAAGCTGCCGTGGCCGATCTCCCGGAGGTCCGCGAACAGCTTCTCCGGGTCATCTTTGCAGAACAGATCCGCCGCGTCTGGGTCCTTCTGGTTGCCCGTCCGTGCATTGGAGGGCATGGCCAGCGCCTGGAACACAAACGGCACCGTCAGCTGACGGGTTCGGCTGTTCCTCCTCACACAAACCTCATCTCAACGTCAGCCTGACGTTCAAGTGAAGACCTGAAAAACATTTTCAAGTTCAACCGGGTCCCGCTGACATTATGAATGCACTTTCCCGCACGCTCGGTTGAGCCGAGGTCGTAAACAGCCGACAAGTCCGGACACGAAGGCGTTTCCAGAGAAAGCAGGAGGAAGCTGTTGAGCACCACGCTCAGGAACCAGAACCGGTCCTGATCAGCACCAAAACACAGAACGGCTCACAAACCTGAAATGCAGAGTCAGCGATTGAATCGACTGACAGATGAAACCCCAAACAGACTCTCTGTTAAAGCTTTAGAATTATTCTGGTTACTAAAAACTCAAACGCCTTCAGTTTATGTTTTTATGACCAAACAGTAAATCAGTCGGTTCAGGAACACAAACGCCACACAGATAAAACGGTGGAGGAAGATCAAACCAGAACATCTGTGACCTCATGATGCAGAAAGCGTTAACGATGACACACTGATACACTTGAAGAAGATTAGCTTATAGATCCACTCCAATGAAAATGATGTTTCCCGCCCAAAACTCAGATGCAGATTTCTGATGAACTTCTGCCGCTCTGCAGAAACTATGGCCCAAATGTGAGACACTATTTTTTCATAACTCTAATTTGGAGGGATAAATGAAGGGGAAGGCAGAAGGGAAGAATTCGGTCTTTGGATTCTGGCTAAAACAGCGTCGTCATAATCTAAAGGCCACTGAGAACGCTCTTACTACAGAAAAACAATATAGCCGGAGAGGGACTATAAACTTTAGGTATCTCAATATAATCAAAACCTGAAACAAAGTGTCATAAATAACATTTAATTTTAATTGTTGCCATTTAAAAACTAATTTCTAGAAGCAAAAACAGGTTTTCACTACGGTTTGAAGAGGGCAGTGATGGCAGAAAATAACATGGACTGACATCTCCACATGTGAAGCCCAAAACACCGTTCCTCAGAGACACGGAGGCGTTTAATAAACAAGAACATGAACAGCAGCATCAGCCTGGTGACAGGCGGCCTGAGAACCACATCAGCTTCTGAAGAACGTGGGAAAGATGGAGGTCACAGTCAGACCAGGAGCACGGAGACCAGGAGCACGGAGACCAGGAGCACGGAGACCAGGAGCACAGAGACCAGGAGCACAGAGACCAGGAGCACAGAGACCAGGAGCACAGAGACTCCGTCTGATCCTGAGTCTGCAGCTTGAAGCAGTGACCTTCATGCTTCTACCAACCTGTGACTGCAGCAAACGCAGACGGATTTGCTGACACGTTTTCAAACATGAAGACTCGTTTTCATGGACATGGACTCGTTTTAAAGAAAAGCTGCGACCCTCAAGTCCAGAAGCAGCTGCAGCCTCACTGAGTTTGTTTGGCATGTGGTGTTTGTAGATCAGCTGCTAAAAGCCAGTGAGGACGTCACTCCGACAGCTCAAATCAAGGACAGATTTAAATAAATCCATGAAAATCCAGAGATGGGCGGAGCTCCACATCAAATCATCAGTAATCTGGAGCGCGGCAGCATAAAGGGGTTAATGGGGCCGCTCAGCCTCCGAGTGGGGGCCGCTGTCAGCCTGTGAATGCACACGGCCCCGGGGCCCCCGGTTAATGCAGCCCCGCCACCTTTGTTCCTGCTAAAGCCCCGCTGTGCAGACGAGGGGGCAGACTGTCCACCATCCCACCCCCTACATTTGACCTAACACTTCTTCAGAACTCTCTGAACCCATTTCCAGTAACACTTGCTGATGTTCAGCCAGAGGCCTGCAGCCGCGAAGGAAGACAGAACGATGCTGCTGTCCCTCCCTGCAGCCAGCAAGGCCAGGATGGGTTCATATGCTTTAAAAGTGGGCACAAAATGTGTCCCCGATTGGGTTAGTCTGCAGTTTCTGTGGTGACCCCACCTGTGTTTGACCACTAGTTTTAGTGGGAGCTCAGTGGTTAGGCTCTCTATGCTAGTCAGCCTCCCAAGTCTCCATGAAAACATGCTCCCCTCACTGGTTGATCGGAAGGTAAATGTATTTATCACGAGTCATCACACTTTAGTTTGTAATTCCAGCCACAACCTGAAAATGATTCGAAAGTAAGAAACTTAGAAATGTTTTCATCTTTAAGAATAAAGAGAGTAAATCAGAGTCTAATCCACGCGACATCAGCAGATCCGTTAGTCAGATATAATGATAGGAAAAGTTAAAATCCTAAGACCAGGAATTCAATCTCCCATCAAACCCTTTGATTATTGTCTGAGTTTGTTCTGAAAAAACCAGAAGCTGAAACTTTACAGCCGATTCATGTAAACGTTTGTTTATGAAGGACTGGGACGCGAGCGGCCACGTCCTCCGACAGGAAGACGCCGCGTCACCGCGCTCACTCGTAAAGCCTCTCCGGGTGATTTATGGATCTATTTTCTGTCATTTTCCAGGGAAAAACATGTTTGCTTTAGTTCCTCTGCAGAAGAAAAGAGGAACCTGCTGGATTCTGTCACATGATCATCAGTTTGAATTTATGCAGCTTTGAACCACAAAGTCACAATCTGACTGATGTTTTCTCACATTTCAACTTCTGCTATGAAATCACACAAATCTCATAGTAAAAGTATGAATTATTAAAAAAAAGACTACACGAAAAAGGAAAATAAATTACACTAAAATTGTTAAAAAATCAATTAATAGATTTGATGATAGCAAACATAGTAAAGTAAATGAGGATACGACTCCAAATAAGAATGGATTTTTAACCTTAACAATTTACTCTGAAAATGAAAGTTTTAACCTTTCAAATCAAATCAAACTTGTTTTTAAAAAAGTCCCCCTCACATTCATTCATTTGTCTTTACTTGCTCTTGGCAGCAAACTTCTGATGTCTGTGAGAAAACACCAAACCTGTTTTCCGTGAAATTCCCGGGAACGCCAGCCGCCGCAGAGCGCCGCACAGCAGCGTTTGACAAAGGAAATCCTCAGACGTCAATTGTGGTGTGTGCAAAGAAGATCCAGACATGTGATGTCATCACTGCCTGTTTTATACTCAGATTACACTGAAAACTGTCTATAGAGTCTGAACTTCTGTGTTCTTACAAAGAAAACTTCAGGTGAGAGAACACCTGTGAGCTGTGAGACGAGAGGGCTGAGGCTCCGTTTTTATACAGGACATTTACCACGCTGGCTTTACTGAGGAAATCTCCAGTAGAAAAACATTTATTTTTGACAGAAACGCCTTTCAAACCCTCAAAACAACTGAAGACTGACGGCTGAGACAAAACAGAAAACTTGAATCAAGAATACGGACAGATTGTCAATGTGAAGAGTGATTAGGGCCGGAAATCACCGTGAACCTCATGATACAATACGTGACTCACAATAGATGAGTTTGTAATAATTGGTCAAAATCATCTCTAATAACTCATAATATAGAGAAGAAGACATTGTTTTTAGGAAAATATATCCCCGTTTATTGTCAAACTTGAACACAATCATAATAAACAACTTGTGTAAAATTTTGTGCAACAAATTGACAATTGACCAAAGGAGGACAAATAAAACGTTTTCCAGCCTCTTCAAACGAAAATAAAAGGTCCATACTTGGTGAGAACACATCGAGAATCAATCGCAGGACTAAATATCGCGATATATTACCACGACTAGTCGACTAACTATTAAATAGTCGATGACTAATTTGATAGTCGATTAGTCGTTTTGTTTTCTATGGAGTCAGATTGTAGTAAAGTTGTGAGCGTTAAGCAACAAAAAAAGCTCTTTGTTATATTTGAGTCGATGAGACCAAAACTTTATCTTTAGTTAAAATAATTCCTTGTTTCAGATGCCGACCTCGTTAGATTTATTTTAGTTTTAATACCAGTAAAATGAAGGAAAGAAGCTGCACGATTCATTAAAAGTTTAATAAAGTATCATCTATACGTCTTTATTTGTATTTAGTTTAAAGCTAATGATGGTTAAGATGTGTGCCTTACATCCAGTTTGCGTATGACCCGATTAGTCGACTAGTGAAATGACCATTTGTGGCAGCACTAATATCGATATTTTGGAACACCCCTAAACTTGATGGAAAGTTTTACTAATGAGGATTAGTGCAAATAGAATGAAACTAAGTATGAAAATTATTTATTTTAAAGATAATTCTCTGATATGAAATAGAAAACCAAATGTTTAAAGGTCATAAAGAATGTCACAGATGGAGGATAAACCAACATGTGGACGTGACAACATCACTAGAATAAGAAACTTCCATCTGTCAAAGTTCAGCCTCATAAAGGGATGAAACAGAAGCAGAAGCTGAAACTGGAGGACAGATTTGTTCCTCCTGCAGCTGGAGAATAAAAGCAGATGAAGACAAACACCGAAGAGACGGATCACCGTATAAATGATATAGATTTATGTTGTTTAAACCACTTTAGACTCTAAAACACGTGTGACCTCATTAATCATTTATTGTTATCAGAATCAAAACTTCATGTTCTTAAAACGGTTTAAATCTCCTCTGATAGTATTTTAGCGAGTGATTCTCCGATTTACATCCCAGATCAGAATTATTCTGATTTATTGTTGAAGATTATTTGACAAATTCCGCTACTGTAGATTTAAAAACCGTATATTCTTCCTTCTAACGGGGTTTCTGTGACGAACTCCCCGTTCCTGACATCCTGATCAACTTCTGGCGGACAAAAAACCGGAAGCTGCTGTTGGATCCAAGTTCGGAGCCCGTTAAAGCTAACTGGGTTAGTTAGCGTCCCGTTAGCCGCCGAGCTAAACGGGGCGCAACGTCACTCACCGCGGCTGATCGAAGCTCCGCTCGGGGACGAAAAACAACCGTTGGCGGCAGACGGAGCTAGCAGCGGGCGTCGCTCCTCATCGCGCGCGTCCGCCGTCAGAGCCGGTGCATTCCCGCCGCGGACCTGCGGGGATGTCGGAGCGAACGGCGGTCTGTCGGCTCTGCCTCTCCGCTCTTTCTGGGCGACCAGCCGGAGCTAATCGGCTAGCTTAGCTTAACGGAGCAGCTAAGGTTAGCCGGCGAGCGGGGTGTGGCGGGAGTTTATCCGCGCTGCGGAGCCACGTCTCATAATGTCCCGGTGCGGAACCGAAAAACCGCATCCAAACTCGGCCCTAAAAGCGGCTCCCCATCCTCAAACCAGACCGGTTCTGTCCCCGTTTTGTTTCGGCTAAGCACAAGATGGCCCGGGATTTTGGGGAGGGACTCAGACGGTAACCGGAAACCCCATCGCGCTACTTCCGGTGAAGCTTTCCCCTCAGAAATAAGACGTTATAAATAAACCGACCTACATTTTGTTAATGATCGCTCCGAGGCGTCACTCGACGATTATTTTTGTCATACGATTATTTCCAGAACACGCCGCGTTGCATTTGGTCAAAACAAATCAAATAATCGTTTATAAAACACTTCAAAAGCGGCGTAAAGCATTTTAGATGAGTTCAGAACATAGACTGTATATAAGAATCGTTATAAAACATTCCAGCATTCTGCGGCTGTCTGCATGAATACGTTTACATAATGACACAAAAACCACCAGATTTAATCGGAAACTGCATTTCTATAATAAACTGTATTCATAATCCACAGCTGACGCTCACTGCTGCTGAAAAAAACCAACCTTCAGCTCTATTTCATGTTCGAGGCTGCATAAATGATGGTGTAACATTACATAAGTGAACTGAATGTTTTCGCGCAGCTGAATTGCATAACATTTCTGTCCTCCTAAAGTCTATTTTTGCATTTGGAATAAATGTCTTCAGGATATTCTTGAGCATAAAAAATAAGCTGCAAACAAAAATACTTAACTACAGTATAGATCGGATTATATTGAAACTCGAATAAGTCGGAAAAAGTTAATTTAATAAATATGCCGGTTTGTTTTTCATCGATTAACTGTTTTTAGGAAAATCTGTTTATTTTTTATCAACTGTGGAAAATCTGGACTTGAACGTGACTCAAAGTCGACCTCTGGCGGCGGGTTTGGTATTGCATATGAAGATTTTAAAATTTTCCATAAAACTTTAAAACTTACACTTTTATTTAAAACTGCAGTTTCAGAGATGTGTTTCAGTCATAAAAGCTTATCTACAAAAAATATTAAATAATACAAACTACTGGATGAATGATTCTGCAAAGAAAACGTTAAAAGGATAATATTCTGTTATTACCGTCAGATTTGAACAGGAATCACAAAATAACAAGCAAAATTTTATATATATATATATATATATAATTTTTACCTAAAAAAATAAATGTATTTAATGCTAACTTGACCGTCTGGTTGGAGAAGATCCACAGACTTACTGTCTGTGGTTACAATGACCAAACCCAAGAGTGATACAGACACAGTTAAAGAGGACAACTCCCAAAGCCTTAAGAAGGTGTCATAGAATAAATGTGTTAAGGAATCTTGAATGAAGAACCGTACTTAAACATAAACCTATTAAAAATCATAAAATATTTTTCTTAATATTGTCTAAAAATTATTCAACTTTGACTGACTGACAGAACCGCACAGAGTCCTCATTAAATGTGACGAGATATTTCATCTCTGAATGCAGACAACTGAAGACAAACAAATTATTTTTCTTTTTATTAAAAAAAATAACAGTTTATTTTACATCAAAATAAAGACAATCTGAGGTTCCACATGTGTTTGTGTGTGACAGATCTGAATTCTGTCCTCAAACATTTCAGTT